>NC_140224.1:12220205-12820205 GCF_951802725.1 Rutilus rutilus
GTGATATTTACAGTGTTTCCCAACCGAAACAAAAGAGCCAACCCCCATGTCTCTACGATGTTCTGATGCAGAGACATGGGTCTTGATAAATGGTTGCTAGGGTACTCTGTTTGGTTGCTATGGAGTGGCTTGGCAGCTGCCAATGATGAAACTGCAAAGGCTTCTTGTCACTATGAATGATATAAACCAACTCCCATTTCTTTGTGACATTCAGAATGGAAGATATCCCTCTTTGAATTTTGGTTGCTAGGGTACTCTGTTTGGTTGCTAGGGAGTGGCTTGGCAGCTGCCAATCATGAAACTCCAAAGGCTGCTTGTCAGTATGAATGATACAAACCAACTCCCATGCCTCTGTGACATTCAGAATGGAAGATATCCCTCTTTGGATTTTGGTTGCTAGGGAACTCTGTTTGGTTGCTAGGAAGTGGCTTGGCAGCTGCCAATCATGAAACTCCAAAGGCTGCTTGTCAGTATGAATGATATAAACCAACTCCCATCTCTATACGATGTTCTGATACAGAGATATTTGTTTTGCTAAACGGTTGCTAGGGTACTCTGTTTGGTTGCTAGGGAGTGGCTTGGCAGCTGCCAATGATGAAACTGCAAAGGCTTATTGTCACTATGAATGATATAAACCAACTCCCATTTCTCTGTGACATTCAGAATGGAAGATATCCCTCTTTGAATTTTGGTTGCTAGGGTACTCTATTTGGTTGCTAGGGAGTGGCTTGGCAGCTGCCAATCATGAAACTCCAAAGGCTGCTTGTCAGTATGAATGATATAATCCAATTCCCATGCCTTTGTGACATACAGAATGGAAGATATCCCTCTTTGGATTTTGGTTGCTAGGGTACTCTGTTTGGTTGCTAGGGAGTGGCTTGACAGCTGCCAATGATGAAACTGCAAAGGCTTCTTGTCACTATGAATGATATAAACCAACTCCCATGCCTCTGTGACATTTAGAATGGAAGATATCCCTCTTTGGATTTTGGTTGCTAAGGTGCTCGACAATGGTTGCTAGGGAGGGGCTAGGAAGTGTTGAGGTGATTCATGATTGGCTGTTTGCAGCCCTGAGTCAAATGAGACCACCCTCATGTTTCTATGACAATTCAGTCCGGAGATATCCCTTTGATCTCTTTCAATGGAAGTCTATGGGACTTGTTGCTAAGGTGCTCTAAATGGTTGCTAGGGCGTGGCTTGATAGCTTCACATTGATCCTGAGGGACTGATTGGTCGTCTGAGTAAAATGAGCCCGCCCCCTTGTCTCTATGACACTGTGATCCAGAGCTACGTTCAATACAAAATCCCTATGCAATTTGCCATAGTAGGAAAAGCACGCGTGTTTCACAGGACATTCCTTCCCCATAGTAAGTCAATGGGGCACCTTTGGGACGCTCCTGCCCCCCCAGGGGTGCAACTTTTACCCCATTGTGAGGTATTTTCTTACAGAGCCTGTCAGCCTCTTCAAATGTGGCAAATCACACGTTTCTGCGAAATCCTCGCTCAGAGCTACGAGTGCTCAAAGTTCGTCGCAATGTTAAGTCATTGGGACTTTTTGGGCCGCTTTTTCTCCCCTGGGGCGAACACCGCCCCCCCGATCGCTTATAAAAGTCATAGCACACCTCTCCTCAATGAGCCGGTCGATTTGACACCTCACTCAGGGGTCTGTGACAAACGGTGCGGGGCGAGTTACGCGCCAAACTTTGTGTGGAATAATAAGAAGAAGAACTAGAATGTACATTTCCTGAAGAAAATGTGAAGTGGTGCTTGCAGTGGCAAAACTCGCCACTCGGTTGCTAGGGTGTTGTACATGATTGCATACGAGCCAACAACCATGCCTCTACGATGTTGTGGAGCTGAAATATGGCTTCTAAATGTTGCAATATGGTTGCTAGGTGGCTCTAAATGGTTGCTAGGGTGTGAATACACAGTTACCATGGTGATATTTACAGACTGTTTTCCAACTGAAACTAATGAGCCAACCCCCATCTCTATACAATATTCTGATGCAGAGATGTAGGTCTTGTAAAATGGTTGCTAGGGTACTCTGTTTGGTTGCTATGGAGATGCTTGTCAGCTGCTAATGATGAAACTGCAAAGGCTTCTTGTCAGTATGAATGATATAAACCAACTCCCATCTCTATACGATGTTCAGATGCAGAGATATACGTTTTGCTAAACGGTTGCTAGGGTACTCTATTTGGTTGCTAGCAAGTGGCTTGTCAGCTGCCAATCATGAAACTCCAAAGGCTTCTTGTCACTATGAATGATATAAACCAACTCCCATGCCTCTGCGACATTCAGAATGGAAGATATGCCTCTTTGGATTTTGGTTGCTAGGGTACTCTGTTTGGTTGCTAGGGAGTGGCTTGTCAGCTGTCAATGATGAAATTCCAAAGGCTTCTTGTCAGTATGAATTATATAATCCAACTCCCATGCCTCTGTGACATTCAGAATGGAAGATATGCCTCTTTGGATTTTGGTTGCTAGGGTACTCTGTTTGGTTGCTATGGAGTTACTTGGCAGCTGCCAATGATGTAATTCCAAAGGCTTCTTGTCACTATGAATGATATAAACCAACTCCCATGCCTCTGTGACATTCAGAATGGAAGATATCCCTCTTTGGATTTTGGTTGCTAGGGTACTCTGTTTGGTTGCTAGGGAGTGTATTGGCAGCTGTCAATCATGAAACTCAAAGGCTGCTTTTCAATATGAATGATATAAACCAACTCCCATGCCTCTGTGACATTCAGAATGGAAGATATCCCTCTTTGGATTTTGGTTGCTAAGGTGCTCGACAATGGTTGCTAGGGAGGGGCTTGGAAGTGTTGAGGTGATTCATGATTGGCTGTTTGCTGCCCCGAGTCAAATGAGACCACCCCCATGTTTCTATGACAATTCAGTCCGGAGATATCTCTTTGAACTCTTTCAATGGAAGTCTATGGAACTTGTTGCTAAGGGGCTCTAAATGGTTGCTAGGGCGTGGCTTGATAGCTTCACAATGATCCTGAGAGACTGATTGGTCGTCTGAGTAAAATGAGCCCTCCCCCTTGTCTCTATGACACTGTGATCCAGAGCTACGTTCAATACAAAGTCCCTATGCAATTTACTATAGTAGGAAAAGCATGTGTGTTTCACGGGATGTTCCTTCCCCATAGTAAGTCAATGGGGCAACTTTGGGCATCTCCTGCCCCCCAGGGGTGCAACTTTTACCCCATTGTGAGGTATGTTCTTACAGAGCCTGTCAGCCTCTTCAAATGTGGCAAATCACATGTTTCTGCGAAATCCTTGCTCAGAGCTATGTGTGGTCAAAGTTCGTCGCAATGTTAAGTCAATGGGACTTTTTTGGCCGCTTTTTCGCCCCTGGGGCGAACACCGTACCCCCGATCGCTTATAAAAGTCATAGCACACCATTCCCGAATAATCCGCACGATTTGACGCCTCATTCGTGTGTCTGTGACAAAAGCTGCGGGACGAGTTACGCGCCAAACTTTTGTCCGGAATAATAAGAAAAACTAGAATGTACATTTCCTGAAGAAAATGTAAAGTGGTGCTTGCAGTGGCAAAACTCGCCACTCGGTTGCTAGGGTGTTGTACATGATTGCATACGAGCCAACAACCATGCCTCTACGATGTTGTGGAGCTGAAATATGGCTTCTATATGTTGCAATATGGTTGCTAGGTGGCTCTAAATGGTTGCTAGGGTGTGAATACACAGTTACCATGGTGATATTTACAGACCGTTTTCCAACTGAAACTAATGAGCCAACCCCCATCTCTATACAATATTCTGATGCAGAGATGTAGGTCTTGTAAAATGGTTGCTAGGGTACTCTGTTTGGTTGCAATGGAGATGCTTGTCAGCTGCTAATGATGAAACTGCAAAGGCTTCTTGTCAGTATGAATGATATAAACCAACTCCCATCTCTATACGATGTTCTGATGCAGAGATATACATTTTGCTAAACGGTTGCTAGGGTACTCTATTTGGTTGCTAGCGAGTGGCTTGTCAGCTGCCAATCATGAAACTCCAAAGGCTTCTTGTCAGTATGAATTATATAATCCAACTCCCATGCCTCTGTGGCATTCAGAATGGAAGATATGCCTCTTTGTATTTTGGTTGCTAGGGTACTCTGTTTGGTTGCTATGGAGTTACTTGGCAGCTGCCAATGATGCAATTCCAAAGGCTTCTTGTCACTATGAATGATATAAACCAACTCCCATGCCTCTGTGACATTCAGAATGGAAGATATCCCTCTTTGGATTTTGGTTGCTAGGGTACTCTGTTTGGTTGCTAGGGAGTGTCTTGGCAGCTGTCAATCATGAAACTCAAAGGCTGCTTTTCAATATGAATGATATAAACCAACTCCCATGCCTCTGTGACATTCAGAATGGAAGATATCCCTCTTTGGATTTTGGTTTCTAAGGTGCTCGACAATTGTTGCTAAGGAGGGGCTTGGAAGTGTTGAGGTGATTCATGATTGGCTGTTTGCTGCCCTGAGTCAAATGAGACCACCCCCATGTTTCTATGACAATTCAGTCCGGAGATATCTCTTTGAACTCTTTCAATGGAAGTCTATGGAACTTGTTGCTAAGGGGCTCTAAATGGTTGCTAGGGCGTGGCTTGATAGCTTCACAATGATCCAGAGAGACTGATTGGTCATCTGAGTAAAATGAGCCCTCCCCCTTGTCTCTATGACACTGTGATCCAGAGCTACGTTCAATACAAAGTCCCTATGCAATTTACCATAGTAAGAAAAGCATGTGTGTTTCACGGGACGTTCCTTCCCCATAGTAAGTCAATGGGGCAACTTTGGGCATCTCCTGCCCCCCAGGGGTGCAACTTTTACCCCATTGTGAGGTATGTTCTTACAGAGCCTATCAGCCTCTTCAAATGTGGCAAATCACACGTTTCTGCGAAATCCTTGCTCAGAGCTACGTGTGGTCAAAGTTCGTCGCAATGTTAAGTCAATGGGACTTTTTTGGCCGCTTTTTCGCCCCTGGGGCGAACACCGTACCCCCAATCACTTATAAAAGTCATAGCACACCATTCCCGAATAATCCGCACGATTTGACGCCTCATTCGTGTGTCTGTGTCAAAAGCTGCGGG
This sequence comes from Rutilus rutilus, assembly GCF_951802725.1. Lineage (NCBI taxonomy): Eukaryota > Metazoa > Chordata > Actinopteri > Cypriniformes > Leuciscidae > Rutilus > Rutilus rutilus. The sequence continues at coordinate 12,225,316 of NC_140224.1, forward strand.
ACGAGTTACGCGCCAAACTTTGTCCAGAATAATAATAATAACTAGACTGTACATTTCCTGAAGAAAATGTGAAGTGGTGCTTGCAGTGGCAAAATTCGGCACGGTTGCTAGGGTTTTACTAGGTGGTTGCTATGGTGTTCTGGGAGGTTTCCAAGGTATTCTGGGTGGTTGCTAGGGCGTTGCTAAGTGGTTGCTAGGGTATTCAGTGTGGTTGCTAGGCAGTTGCTAAGGTGTTTACCATAGTTTACCATGATTTACCACGATTTACTATAGTTTACCATGATTTACTATAGTATGCCATGATTTACCATGTTCAAGTATGATTTACTGATTCAAGCATGATTTACCATAGTTTACCATGATTTACCACGATTTACCATAGTTTACCATAATTTACTATAGTATACCAGGATTTACCATGTTCAAGTATGATTTACTGATTCTAGCATGATTTATCATAGTTTACCATGATTTACCACGATTTACCATAGTTTACCATGATTTATTATAGTATACCATGATTTACCATGTTCAAGTATGATTTACTGATTCTAGCATGATTTACTATAGTTTACCATGATTTACTATAGTATACCACAATTTACCATGTTCTAGTATAATTTACTGATTCTAGCATGATTTACTATAGTTTACCATGATTTACTATAGTATACCACGATTTACCATGTTCAATTATAATTTACTGATTCTAGCATGATTTACCATGATTTACCATAGTTTACCATGATTTACTATAGTATACCATGATTTACCATGTTCAAGTATGATTTACTATGATTCTAGCATGATTTATCATAGTTTACCATGATTTACCATAGTTTACCATGATTTACCATAGTTCACCACGATTTACCATAGTTTACCATGATTTACCATGTTCAAGTATGATTTACTGATTCTAGCATGATTTACTATAGTTTACCATGATTTACTATAGTATACCACAATTTACCATGTTCTAGTATAATTTACTGATTCTAGCATGATTTATCATAGTTACCATGATTTACCATGATTTACCATAGTTTACCATGATTTACTATAGTATACCATGATTTACCATGTTCAAGTATGATTTACTGATTCTAGCATGATTTACCATAGTTTACCATGATTTACAACGATTTACCACTAATTACCATAGTTTACCATGATTTACTATAGTATACCATGATTTACCATGTGCAAGTATGATTTACTGATTCAGGCATGATTTACCATAGTTTACCACAATTTACCACGATTTACTATAGTTTACCATGATTTACTATAGTATACCACGATTTACCATGTTCAATTATAATTTACTGATTCTAGCATGATTTACCATGATTTACCATAGTTTACCATGATTTACTATAGTATACCATGATTTACCATGTTCAAGTATGATTTACTATGATTCTAGCATGATTTATCATAGTTTACCATGATTTACCATAGTTTACCATGATTTACCATAGTTCACCACGATTTACCATAGTTTACCATGATTTACCATGTTCAAGTATGATTTACTGATTCTAGCATGATTTACCATAGTTTACCATGATTTACCATAGTTTACCATTATTTACCACGATTTACCATAGTTTACCATGATTTACTATAGTATACCATGATTTACCATGTTCAAATATGATTTACTGATTCTAGCATGATTTACCATAGTTTACCATGATTTACCACGATTTACCATACTTTACCATGATTTACTATAGTATACCATGATTTACCATGTTCAAGTATGATTTACTGATTCTAGCATGATTTACCATAGTTTACCATGATTTACCACGATTTACCATACTTTACCATGATTTACTATAGTATACCATGATTTACCATGTTCCAGTATGATTTACTGATTCTAGCATGATTTATCATAGTTTACCATGATTTACCATAGTTTACCATGATTTACTATAGTATACCATGATTTACCACGATTTACCATAGTTTACTATGATTTACTATAGTATACCATGATTTACCATGTTTTAGTATGATTTACTATGATTCTAGGATCATTTACCATAGTTTACCATGATTTACTATAGTATACTATGATTTACCATGTTCAAGTATGATTTACTGATTCTAGCATAATTTACCATAGTTTACCATGATTTACTATAGTTTACCATGATTTACCACGATTTAGCATAGTTTACCATGATTTACTATAGTATACCATGATTTACCATGTTCAAGTCTGATTTACTGATTTTAGCATGATTTACCATAGTTTACCATGATTTACTATAGTATACCATGATTTACCATGTTCAAGTATGATTTACTATGATTCTAGCATGATTTACCATAGTTTACCATGATTTACCACGATTTACTATAGTTTACCATGATTTACTATAGTATACCATGATTTACCATGTTCAAGTATGATTTACTGATTCTAGCATGATTTACCATAGTTTACCATGATTTACCATAGTTTACCACGATTTACCACGATTTACCATAGGTTACCATGATTTACTATAGTATACCATGATTTACTATAGTATACCATGATATACCATGTTCAATTATGATTTACTGATTCTAGCATGATTTATCATAGTTTACCATGATTTACCATAGTTTACCATGATTTACCATAGTTTACCATGATTTACTATAGTATACCATGATTTACCATGTTCAAGTATGATTTACTATGATTCTAGCATGATTTACCATAGTTTACCATGATTTACCACGATTTACCATAGTTTACCATGATTTATTATAGTATACCATGATTTACCATGTTCAAGTATGATTTACTGATTCTAGCATGATTTACCATAGTTTACCATGATTTACTATAGTATACCACAATTTACCATGTTCTAGTATAATTTACTGATTCTAGCATGATTTATCATAGTTACCATGATTTACCATGATTTACCATAGTTTACCATGATTTACTATAGTATACCATGATTTACCATGTTCAAGTATGATTTACTGATTCTAGCATGATTTACCATAGTTTACCATGATTTACAACGATTTACCACTAATTACCATAGTTTACCATGATTTACTATAGTATACCATGATTTACCATGTGCAAGTATGATTTACTGATTCAGGCATGATTTACCATAGTTTACCACAATTTACCACGATTTACTATAGTTTACCATGATTTACTATAGTATACCACGATTTACCATGTTCAATTATAATTTACTGATTCTAGCATGATTTACCATGATTTACCATAGTTTACCATGATTTACTATAGTATACCATGATTTACCATGTTCAAGTATGATTTACTGATTCTAGCATGATTTACCATAGTTTACCATGATTTACCATAGTTTACCATTATTTACCACGATTTACCATAGTTTACCATGATTTACTATAGTATACCATGATTTACCATGTTCAAGTATGATTTACTATGATTCTAGCATGATTTATCATAGTTTACCATGATTTACCATAGTTTACCATGATTTACCATAGTTCACCATGATTTACTATAGTATACCATGATTTACCATGTTCAAATATGATTTACTGATTCTAGCATGATTTACCATAGTTTACCATGATTTACCACGATTTACCATACTTTACCATGATTTACTATAGTATACCATGATTTACCATGTTCAAGTATGATTTACTGATTCTAGCATGATTTACCATAGTTTACCATGATTTACCACGATTTACCATACTTTACCATGATTTACTATAGTATACCATGATTTACCATGTTCCAGTATGATTCACTGATTCTAGCATGATTTATCATAGTTTACCATGATTTACCATAGTTTACCATGATTTACTATAGTATACCATGATTTACCACGATTTACCATAGTTTACTATGATTTACTATAGTATACCATGATTTACCATGTTTTAGTATGATTTACTATGATTCTAGGATCATTTACCATAGTTTACCATGATTTACTATAGTATTCTATGATTTACCATGTTCAAGTATGATTTACTGATTCTAGCATAATTTACCATAGTTTACCATGATTTACCACGATTTAGCATAGTTTACCATGATTTACTATAGTATACCATGATTTACCATGTTCAAGTCTGATTTACTGATTTTAGCATGATTTACCATAGTTTACCACGATTTACCATAGTTTACCATGATTTACTATAGTATACCATGATTTACTATAGTATACCATGATATACCATGTTCAATTATGATTTACTGATTCTAGCATGATTTATCATAGTTTACCATGATTTACCATAGTTTACCATGATTTACCATAGTTTACCATGATTTACTATAGTATACCATACCATGATTTACCATGTTCAAGTATGATTTACTATGATTCTAGCATGATTTACCATAGTTTACCACGATTTACCACGATTTACCATAGTGTACTATGATTTACTATAGTATACCATGATTTACCATGTTTTAGTATGATTTACTATGATTCAAGGTTGATTTACCATAGTTTACCATGATTTAGTCAAAAGAGCCAAGTCCCATCTCTATACTATGTTTTGATGCAGAGATATACGTTTTGCTAAACGGTTGCTAGGATACTCTCTTTGGTTGCTATGGAGTTACTTGGCAGCTGCCAATGATGAAATTCCAAAGGCTTCTTGTCAGTATGAATGATATAAACCAACTCCCATGCCTCTGTGACATTCAGAATGGAAGATATCCCTCTTTGGATTTTGGTTGCTAAGGTGCTCGACAATGGTTGCTAGGGAGGGGCTTGGAAGTGTTGAGGTGATTCATGATTGGCTGTTTACTGCCCCGAGTCAAATGAGACCACCCCCATGTTTCTATGACAATTCAGTCTGGAGATATCTCTTTGAACTCTTTCAATGGAAGTCTATGGAACTTGTTGCTAAGGGGCTCTAAATGGTTGCTAGGGCGTGGCTTGATAGCTTCACAATGATCCTGAGAGACTGATTGGTCGTCTGAGTAAAATGAGCCCTCCCCCTTGTCTCTATGACACTGTGATCCAGAGCTACGTTCAATACAAAGTCCCTATGCAATTTACCATAGTAGGAAAAGCATGTGTGTTTCACGGGACGTTCCTTCCCCATAGTAAGTCAATGGGGCAACTTTGGGCATCTCCTGCCCCCCAGGGGTGCAACTTTTACCCCATTGTGAGGTATGTTCTTACAGAGCCTGTCAGCCTCTTCAAATGTGGCAAATCACACATTTCTGCGAAATCCTCGCTCAGAGCTACGTGTGGTCAAAGTTCGTCGCAATGTTAAGTCAATGGGACTTTTTTGGCCGCTTTTTCGCCCCTGGGGCGAACACCGCACCCCCGATCGCTTATAAAAGTCATAGCACACCTCTCCTTAATGAGCCGGTCGATTTGACACCTCATTCATGGCTCTGAGACAAACGGTGCGGGGCGAGTTACGCGCCAAACTTTGTCCAGAATAATAATAATAATAATAAGAATAATAAGTATGAGCAATAACAATAGTGATGCCTTGCTTTCAGCAAGCACCACTAATAAGAATAACTAGAATGTACATTTCCTGAAGAAAATGTGAAGTGGTGCTTGCAGTGGCAAAATTCGGCACGGTTGCTAGGGTTTTACTAGGTGGTTGCTATGGTGTTCTGGGAGGTTTCCAAGGTATTCTGGGTGGTTGCTAGGGCGTTGCTAAGTGGTTGCTAGGGTATTCAGTGTGGTTGCTAGGCAGTTGCTAAGGTGTTTACCATAGTTTACCATGATTTACCACGATTTACTATAGTTTACCATGATTTACTATAGTATGCCATGATTTACCATGTTCAAATATGATTTACTGATTCAAGCATGATTTACCATAGTTTACCATGATTTACCACGATTTACCATAGTTTACCATAATTTACTATAGTATAACAGGATTTACCATGTTCAAGTATGATTTACTGATTCTAGCATGATTTATCATAGTTTACCATGATTTACCACGATTTACCATAGTTTACCATGATTTATTATAGTATACCATGATTTACCATGTTCAAGTATGATTTATTGATTCTAGCATGATTTACCATAGTTTACCATGATTTACTATAGTATACCACAATTTACCATGTTCTAGTATAATTTACTGATTCTAGCATGATTTATCATAGTTACCATGATTTACCATGATTTACCATAGTTTACCATGATTTACTATAGTATACCATGATTTACCATGTTCAAGTATGATTTACTGATTCTAGCATGATTTACCATAGTTTACCATGATTTACAACGATTTACCACTAATTACCATAGTTTACCATGATTTACTATAGTATACCATGATTTACCATGTGCAAGTATGATTTACTGATTCAGGCATGATTTACCATAGTTTACCACAATTTACCACGATTTACTATAGTTTACCATGATTTACTATAGTATACCACGATTTACCATGTTCAATTATAATTTACTGATTCTAGCATGATTTACCATGATTTACCATAGTTTACCATGATTTACTATAGTATACCATGATTTACCATGTTCAAGTATGATTTACTATGATTCTAGCATGATTTATCATAGTTTACCATGATTTACCATAGTTTACCATGATTTACCATAGTTCACCACGATTTACCATAGTTTACCATGATTTACCATGTTCAAGTATGATTTACTGATTCTAGCATGATTTACCATAGTTTACCATAGTTTACCATTATTTACCACGATTTACCATAGTTTACCATGATTTACTATAGTATACCATGATTTACCATGTTCAAATATGATTTACTGATTCTAGCATGATTTACCATAGTTTACCATGATTTACCACGATTTACCATACTTTACCATGATTTGCTGTAGTATACCATGATTTACCATGTTCAAGTATGATTTACTGATTCTAGCATGATTTACAATAGTTTACCATGATTTACCACGATTTACCATACTTTACCATGATTTACTATAGTATACCATGATTTACCATGTTCCAGTATGATTTACTGATTCTAGCATGATTTATCATAGTTTACCATGATTTATCATAGTTTACCATGATTTACTATAGTATACCATGATTTACCACGATTTACCATAGTTTACTATGATTTACTATAGTATACCATGATTTACCATGTTTTAGTATGATTTACTATGATTCTAGGATCATTTACCATAGTTTACCATGATTTACTATAGTATACTATGATTTACCATGTTCAAGTATGATTTACTGATTCTAGCATAATTTACCATAGTTTACCATGATTTACTATAGTTTACCATGATTTACCACGATTTAGCATAGTTTACCATGATTTACTATAGTATACCATGATTTACCATGTTCAAGTCTGATTTACTGATTTTAGCATGATTTACCATAGTTTACCATGATTTACTATAGTATACCATGATTTACCATGTTCAAGTATGATTTACTATGATTCTAGCATGATTTACCATAGTTTACCATGATTTACCACGATTTACTATAGTTTACCATGATTTACTATAGTATACCATGATTTACCATGTTCAAGTATGATTTACTGATTCTAGCATGATTTACCATAGTTTACCATGATTTACCATAGTTTACCACGATTTACCATAGTTTACCATGATTTACTATAGTATACCATGATTTACTATAGTATACCATGATATACCATGTTCAATTATGATTTACTGATTCTAGCATGATTTATCATAGTTTACCATGATTTACCATAGTTTACCATGATTTACCATAGTTTACCATGATTTACTATAGTATACCATGATTTACCATGTTCAAGTATGATTTACTATGATTCTAGCATGATTTACCATAGTTTACCATGATTTACCACGATTTACCATAGTGTACTATGATTTACTATAGTATACCATGATTTACCATGTTTTAGTATGATTTACTATGATTCAAGGTTGATTTACCATAGTTTACCATGATTTAGTCAAAAGAGCCAAGTCCCATCTCTATACTATGTTTTGATGCAGAGATATACGTTTTGCTAAACGGTTGCTAGGATACTCTCTTTGGTTGCTATGGAGTTACTTGGCAGCTGCCAATGATGAAATTCCAAAGGCTTCTTGTCAGTATGAATGATATAAACCAACTCCCATGCCTCTGTGACATTCAGAATGGAAGATATCCCTCTTTGGATTTTGGTTGCTAAGGTGCTCGACAATGGTTGCTAGGGAGGGGCTTGGAAGTGTTGAGGTGATTCATGATTGGCTGTTTACTGCCCCGAGTCAAATGAGACCACCCCCATGTTTCTATGACAATTCAGTCTGGAGATATCTCTTTGAACTCTTTCAATGGAAGTCTATGGAACTTGTTGCTAAGGGGCTCTAAATGGTTGCTAGGGCGTGGCTTGATAGCTTCACAATGATCCTGAGAGACTGATTGGTCGTCTGAGTAAAATGAGCCCTCCCCCTTGTCTCTATGACACTGTGATCCAGAGCTACGTTCAATACAAAGTCCCTATGCAATTTACCATAGTAGGAAAAGCATGTGTGTTTCACGGGACGTTCCTTCCCCATAGTAAGTCAATGGGGCAACTTTGGGCATCTCCTGCCCCCCAGGGGTGCAACTTTTACCCCATTGTGAGGTATGTTCTTACAGAGCCTGTCAGCCTCTTCAAATGTGGCAAATCACACATTTCTGCGAAATCCTCGCTCAGAGCTACGTGTGGTCAAAGTTCGTCGCAATGTTAAGTCAATGGGACTTTTTTGGTCGCTTTTTCGCCCCTGGGGCGAACACCGCACCCCCGATCGCTTATAAAAGTCATAGCACACCTCTCCTTAATGAGCCGGTCGATTTGACACCTCATTCATGGCTCTGAGACAAACGGTGCGGGGCGAGTTACGCGCCAAACTTTGTCCAGAATAATAATAATAATAAGAAGAAGAATAATAAGTATGAGCAATAACAATAGTGATGCCTTGCTTTCAGCAAGCACCACTAACTAGAATGTACATTTCCTGAATAAAATGTGAAGTGGTGCTTGCAGTGGCAAAATTTGCCACTCGGTTGCTAGGATGTTGTACATGATTGCATATGAGCCAACAATCATGTCTGTACGATGTTGTGGAGCTGAAATAAGGCTTCTATATGTTGCAATATGGTTGCTATGTGGCTGTAAACGGTTGCTAGGGTGTGAATACAAAGTTACCATGGTGAAATTTACAGACTGTTTCCCAACCAAAACAAAAGAGCCAACCCCCATCTCTGTATGATGTTCTGATGCAGAGACATGGGTCTTGATAAACGGTTGATAGGGTCCTCTGTTTGGTTGCCAGGGAGTGTCTTGGCAGGTGCCAATCATGAAACTCCAAAGGCTGATTGTCAGTATGAATGATTTAAAGCAACTCCCATGCCTCTGTGATATTCAGAATGGAAGATATCCCTCTTTGGTATTTGGTTGCTAGGGTACTCTGTTTGGTTGCTAGAGAGTGGCTTGGCAGCTGCCAATCATGAAACTCCAGAGGCTGCTTGTCATTATGAATGATATAAACCAACTCCCATGCCTGTGTGACTTTCAGAATGGAAGATATCCCTCTTTGGATTTTGGTTACTAGGGTACTCTGTTTGGTTGCTATGGAGTTACTTGACAGCTGCCAATGATGAAATTCCAAAGGGGGCTTCTCAATATGAATGTTATAATCCAACTCCCATGCCTCTGTGACTTTCAGAATGGAAGATATCCCGCTTTGAATTTTGATTGCTAGGGTAATCTTTTTGGTTGCTATGGAGTTGCTTGACAGCTGCCATTGATGAAACTGCAAAGGCTTCTTGTCACTATGAATGATATAAACCAACTCCCATGCCTCTGTGACATTCAGAATGGAAGATATCCCTCTTTGGATTTTGGTTGCTAGGGTAATCTTTTTGGTTGCTATGGAGTTGCTTGACAGCTGCCATTGATGAAACTGCAAAGACTTTTTGTTACTATGAATGATATAAACCAACTCCCATGCCTCTGTGACATTCAGACTGGAAGATTTCCCTCTTTGGATTTTGGTTGCTATGGTACTCTGATTGGTTGCTAGGGAGTGGCTTGGCAGCTGCCAATCATGAAACTCCAAAGGCTTTTTGTCACAATGAATTTTATAAACCAACCCCCATCTCTATACGATGCTCTGATACAGAGATATAGGTCTTGCTAAATAGTTGCTAGGGTACTCTGTTTGGTTGCTATGGAGTGGCTTGGCAGTGATGATGAATGATGAAACTGCAAAGGCTGCTTTTCAGTATGAATGATATAAACCAACTCCCATGCCTCTGTGATATTCAGAATAGAAGATATCCCTCTAGGATTTTGGTTGCTAAGGTGCTCGACAATGGTTGCTAGGGAGGGTTCAGGTGATTCATGATTTGCCATTTGATGCCCTGAGTGAAACGAGACCACCTTCGTGTTTCTAAGATCTACTAGAGCGTTTCTAGACGTTGCTATGGTGTTCAGGGTGGTTGCTAAGGTATTTTTGGTAGTTGCTATGGTGTTACTAGGTGGTTGGTAGTTGTCAAAAATGTGGTTACTATGGAGTTTTTATAGAGTTCTTAAAATCGTTAATAACGAGTGCCTTCAGTACGGCACTCGGCCTGCGGCCTCGTGCCTATGGCCGAATAGGTACAAGCATGGAGCGATATCGCAAGGCCACGAGTGTAATATTGCTGTAAAAAATAAAAAAATAATTAAAAAATGGTTTTTTTTTGGTTAAGGGTGGTTTCTAGGGAGCTCTTAGTGGTTGCTAGGGTTCTAAAACTGGTTGCTAGGGTGTGGCTATGAAGATTTTAGGCCATTACTTATTGGCTGCTTGATAATATAAATCCTCTGAGGGAGAGAGAGAGAGGGAGAGATGCAGGGGTGACAGGCCCTTTGGAGTCTGTGTGTGTGAAAACGTCGGTTGGGATTCAAATGTTTTTAGAACTCCCCATGTTAAGTCAATGGGACTTTTTTGGCCGCTTTTTCGTCCGCTGTGCGAACATCGTACACCCGATCGCTTAGAAAAGTCATAGCACACCTCTCCTCAATGAGCCGGTCGATTTGACACCTCATTCAGGGGTCTGAGACAAACGGTGCGGGGCGCATTAATCGCCAAACTTTTGTCCGGAATAATAAGAAGAAGAATAATAAGTATGAGCAATAACAATAGTGATGCTTTTAAAAAAGCACCACTAACTAGATGCGAAAGTTCGTCGAGACAAACTTTAAGTTGGCTTGAGAAAGTTTGGACCAGAAAGTTTTTTGCTAGGCGGTTGCGAGGATGTTATGGGTGATTGCTATGGTGTTGCTAGGGTATTTTGGGCAGTTGCTAGGGTGTTCTGGGTGGTTGCTAGGTGGTTGCTAGGGTGTCCTGGATGGTTGCTAGGGTCTTTTGGGTGGTTGCTAGGGTATTTTGGGTGGTTGCTAGGGTGTTCTAGGTGGTTGCAAGGGTATTCTGGGTGGTTGCTAGGCGGTTGCTAGGGTGTTCTGGGTGGTTGCTAGGCTGTTTTGGGTGGTTGCTAGGGTATTCTGGGTGGTTGCTAGGCGGTTGCTAGGATATTTCTGGTGGTTGCTAGGGTCTTTTGGGTGGTTGCTAGGCGGTTGCTAGGATATTTTGGGTGGTTGCTAGGGTCTTTTGGGTAGTTGCTAGGCGGTTGCTAGGATATTTTAGGTAGTTGCTAGGGTCTTTTGGGTGGTTGCTAGGCGGTTGCTAGGATATTTTCGGTGGTTGCTAGGCGGTTGCTAGGGTGTTTTGGGTGGTTGCTAGGCTGTTTTGGGTGGTTGCTAGGGTATTCTGGGTGGTTGCTAGGCGGTTGCTAGGATATTTCTGGTGGTTGCTAGGGTCTTTTGGGTGGTTGCTAGGCGGTTGCTAGGATATTTTGGGTGGTTGCTAGGGTCTTTTGGGTAGTTGCTAGGCGGTTGCTAGGATATTTTAGGTAGTTGCTAGGGTCTTTTGGGTGGTTGCTAGGCGGTTGCTAGGATATTTTCGGTGGTTGCTAGGCGGTTGCTAGGGTGTTTTGGGTGGTTGCTAGGATATTTTGGGTGGTTGCTAGGGTCTTTTGGGTGGTTGCTAGGCGGTTGCTAGGGTGTTTTGGGTGGTTGCTAGGATATTTTGGGTGGTTGCTAGGGTCTTTTGGGTGGTTGCTAGGGTATTTTGGGTCGTTGCTAGGGTGTTCTGGGTGGTTGCTAGGGTATTTTGGGTGGTTGCTAGGCGGTTGCTAGGGTGTTTTGGGTGGTTGCTAGGATATTTTGGGTGGTTGCTAGGGTCTTTTGTGTGGTTGCTAGGGTCTTTTGGGTGGTTGCTAGGGTATTCTGGGTGGTTGCTAGGCGGTTGCTAGGGTGTTCTGGGTGGTTGCTAGGGTCTTTTGGGTAGTTGCTAGGCGGTTGCTAGGATATTTTGGGTAGTTGCTAGGGTCTTTTGGGTGGTTGCTAGGCGGTTGCTAGGATATTTTCGGTGGTTGCTAGGCGGTTGCTAGGGTGTTTTGGGTGGTTGCTAGGATATTTTGGGTGGTTGCTAGGGTCTTTTGGGTGGTTGCTAGGATATTTTGGGTGGTTGCTAGGTGGTTGCTAGGGTCTTTTGGGTGGTTGCTAGGCGGTTGCTAGGGTGTTTTGGGTGGTTGCTAGGGTCTTTTGGGTGGTTGCTAGGGTATTTTGGGTGGTTGCTAGGGTGTTCTGGGTGGTTGCTAGGGGGTTGCTAGGGTGTTCTGGGTGGTTGCTATGGTATTCAGGGCGGTTGATATGGTGTTACTAGGTGGTTGGTAGTTGTCACAGATGGTTACTATGGAGTTTTTATAGAGTTCTTAGCATGATCTTGGCATGATTTAACACTTAACTAATTGCTATTAGCATGTAGCTATTCACTGCTAGCATGTGTAGCATGTTGGAAGTGCTGTTTGCTAGCATGAGTCAAAAGAGCCAAAACTCACCTCTATACGATGTTCTGATACAGAGATATAGGTCTTGCAAAACGGTTGCTAGGGTACTCAAATTTGGTTGCTATGGAGTTGCTTGGGAACTGGAAGCATTAAACTTAAGAAGTTTAAAGTGGTTTGAAGTTTAAAGTAGTTTAAAGTAGTTTGAAGTTTATGATAGATATATAAATAAGTTAGATAGATAAACACAAACACACACACACACACACACACACACACACACACTCAGACTACCTCGCTCACACACTCACTCAGACACACACACACACACTCAGAGTTTATGAGTTTAGAGTTTATAAGTGTACGAGTTTTTGAGTTTAGAGTTTATAAGTTTAAATGAGTTTAGAGTTCAGAGTTTATTAATTTATGAGTTTAAGAGTTCATAAGTCTATGAATTCATAAGTTTATTAGTTAATTAGTTATTAAATTTAAGTTAATTAGTTTATAAGTGTATGAGATTAGAGTTTATTAGTTTAAATTAGTTTCTTTGGCTAATATATATAGAACGGCAGTTTGGTTTAGTCTTCAAGGTGTTTAGATTTGAATTTTTGTCGTTTGGTGAGTTTGAATCTGGATTTGAATTTTTTAGAACTCCCCAATGTAAGTCAATGGGAGTTTTTCCGAGTTTTGATCGTCATTCGTAGGAAAACCGTAAGTCTGATCAGTCTGAAAAGATATAGCAACTAACTTCAGATCAGTTTGAGTGTCTGAGCCGAGTTTGGAGTATGTAGAGTTAAAGCTCTAGGACGAGTTTGAGTCAACAGTTTTTCACAGAAGAATAATAATAATAAGTTTAAGTACAATATCAGTAAGTTGGCTTTCTCAAGCCAACTTAATAATATGTTTAAGTACAATATCAGTAAGTTGGCTTTCTCAAGCCAACTTAATAAGTTTAAGTACAATATCAGTAAGTTGGCTTTCTCAAGCCAACTTAATAATAAGTTTAAGTACAATATCAGTAAGTTGGCTTTCTCAAGCCAACTTAATAAGTTTAAGTACAATATCAGTAAGTTGGCTTTCTCAAGCCAACTTAATAAGTTTAAGTACAATATCAGTAAGTTGGCTTTTCCAAGCCAACTTAATAAGTTTAAATAGGATTTCAGTAAGTTGGCTCTCTCAAGCCAACTTAATTAAAGTAACAGCTCTAGAATAAATGTATTGTCCAGCTAAAGATTCACTTCCGTTGCAAAGATCATAGTTATTAACTTAGGGGCCGCTAACACGACACTGTTCTAAAAGAAAACCCTTAACGCGCTCTGGCCCGCTCATTCGCACAACAGTGCCTGGTGGCTCAAGAACGTAGAAATAGGTTCCAAGGTGCAAGCCTTGAAATATTTTGCAAAAAAAGTTACCTCTGTGCAAACTTCAAAAACGTGAACCTGTGAAAACGCTGACGGCATGCACATGCATATTACGTGTTTAGTCTATAGGTATGCGCGTTTGAATATATATATGTGCGCAGGCGTGTAGTCTTTCTTTACAAACTGACCTCAACAAATAACTTTTCGGGATAAATTCTTTATCGCCTCCGCGTAGCCATGTGAACCGTAACTATTTTGACAACGTTTTATCTGTACAGAGGTAAAGGGAAGGGAAGGAGGTCTTCAGAGGGGAGAGACTAGTTGACACTTCACTCCGGTGGACTGCGTTAAACCTCGGGATAAACAGAGAGACTAATATTTGCATAGACGCCATTCTTATGATGTAACGAATACATCAGGATTTATGGAAAGTGTTCCCGGTTCCGGCTGACCTAATCTATGCAGCCTAACACTGAATTATAGAAGTTTATAATGTGTTATGTGTATGCTAGGCCAAAGAGATGTGTTTTTAGTCTAGATTTAAACTGACAGAGTGTGTCTGCTTCCCGGACAATGTTAGGAAGACTGTTTCAAAGTTTTGGTGCTAAATAGGAAAAGGATCTACCGCCAGCAGTCGATTTTGATATTGTAGGTAATATCAACTGGCCGGAATTTTGAGATTGCAATAGACGTGAAGGATTATTATGCGTTAAGAGCTCGCTCAAGTACTGCGGAGCTAAACCATTTAGTGCTTTGTAAGTAATCAGCAATATTTTTACATTTATACAATGTTTAATAGGGAGCCAATGCAGTGTTGACAGAACCGGGCTGATATGGTCATACTTCCTGGTTCTAGAAAGAACTCTATCTGCTGCGTTTTGGATCAGCTGTAGTTTATTTATTAAGCGTGCAGGGCAACCACCCATAATAGCTTTACAATTATCTAGCCTTGATGTCATGAACGCATGAACTAATTGTTCCGCATTTGTCATTGAGAGCATATGACGTAATTTATATATATTTTTAAGATGGAAGAATGCGGTTTTACAGATACTAGAAGTGTGACATTGCTGTGCCATTATTTTAAAGATTACTTTATTGTAGCCTATTTGAAATAGTTTTACTTTAGTACAAACAAGTATATTTAATACAACTTCAGCTGAAGTTCAGCAATGCTTTTGGACAACTAAAATGCATTTAGTACAAAATTACTTTTCCAATTTAACAGACTTTAAGTATACCAATTTATAGCGTGCCACAAATACATTTAGTTATACTAAAGTACATACAAATAAATTCCACTAGGGTGGTTACAACTCACCCAGACTTCTGTTACAACTCCTGATAGTGGGAATATAAATATAAAAGTTTGAGACAAAAAAACAACACTAATGATTTATAAATGTTAAAGCAAAATGTGTTACCACCATCCCAAGTCTCACATATTTTTCTGAATGAGCCAGCTCCTTTTAAAAATATGGTTGACTTTATTTTGGCAAACTATAAAAATTATATAAGCAGTAGCAGAATTACTGCAAGTAATCTATTCTGATTTGTCTCAGTTCTCATACCCTGGAGTGATCTCGGCCATTGCTGGATGCTTGTTGCTGATCCACAGTCTGTAGTTGTGTGTGATTTTCCAGGCAGATGTGAACGCAGCTCCATAATCCGCCAACAGCCGCTCATGATCTGATAACAAACAATATTCAACAAAAAACCGAAATAAAACCTAAGAGTCACAATGACACAACAGTACACGTACATGAACCTGGAGTGATGTGTTCAGTTGGTAACTTGACCTTGTTTATAAAAAATAAATAAAAAATTTAAACAAAAGGGGCACTGAATTCCTGGATGTGGTAAAATAGTGATATTCTAAGGCAAAGATAACAGATGATTTAAAGGGATAGTTCACCCTAAAATGAAAATTAAGTCATCATTTACTCACCCTGGTGTTGTTCTAATGTATTATGCCTACTTTCTTTTTCGGACCACAAAAACAGATTTTTTTTTTTAAATGTCCCGCTTGCGCTCATCCATAAAATGGCAGTGAACAGCGACCAGCATGAAGCTTTTTTAAAAAAAAAGAAGATGCAAAAGTATCACATAATGGTGATATGACACGTGTAATATATCCCAAGTGTTCTGGGGTGTACAATAGGGTTTGGTGAAAAACCCTAAATTTTATTGTATCAAAATTTATTGTATTATTTAATGAAAATCCTGATTGGCAAGCATTCGTGACACTTATTAGTGCCGCAGTTAACTTCGATTCGCCCAGAAAAATCACACAAGAAATCAAGATGAATAAAAGCACGACATGAAATACAATCCATGTACTTTCTTCTTTGAAGTGAATATATCTGTTGTTTTATCGCATTCACATCTGTCAATTCTGACTGTCACCTGAGACCTGGAGTTCTGGTTCGGATATGTTTAACTTGGTGAAGAGAGTACACGGATACGTTTTTGGGGATTTCTAGGAGTGTATTACATGTTGCATTTTTATTAATCTTGATTTTTCACAACTTGTGTGCTTTTTTTTGGTTGAGTCAGAGTGAACGGCGGTGCTAATAGAGTGTTATAAACGTGCACCGTGCACAGACCTACTGCCAAGGTCAGAAGGATTTTTGTTAAATAATACATTAAATTTCGGTTTATTTTTCCACCAAACCCTATCGTACATCCCCAGAACATATGCAATATGGTGTTGAGAATTTATTTGTTAGAAGACTATTTAAAAGAATAGTTAAGAAAGTTAAGATTAATAAGTTAAATTGAATAAGTTAACATTTAATACACAACACTAAGATTAACAGTTCATGTGTCAGATACATATGTGGTTAAAAACATATCATGTGTCACTGATTTGTGAATGGACTTCATTTCCCAAGATGCATTGAGCAATGGTGAAAGTCACGTGGTTCCGGGAAGGTTGTTATGGTTGCGGGAGAGTTTTTGCAAGAGCCATCTTGTGAACGATTTGCTGAATAAGCACACGCTGTATTTACCTTTGTTTTTTTTTCATTAAACGTCTAAAACGTCGGTTTACGGTTTTCCTAAAAGCAACGTCTCGCTTCGTTATTCTTAGTTGCTAAGACGATAAATGTACAAAATTTGTACAATAAATGTACAAATGTACGAAGATAACGAAGAGCGACCGGCCGGTGTGGAACAACTTGAAAAGTCCAAAAGAAAGCGTCGGACGATACAGAGTTCCACAACGAGACTGCTGAACCAGATCGACGTTGAATTATTAAAGGAAGACAAGGATATCGACCGCGTGCGGGACATGTTAGCCGTATTGTCAGCAAAGGAGGACAGTTTGCGCGAGCTGGACAGCATAGTGGAGGAACACACTTCGCTGGAGGACGTGGAGGCGGAGATTGTACTCGCAGAGGAATTCAGAGACCGCGTCATCGAGATGAAAGCGCGCGCTCACCGAGTGATCCGAGAACATGAGACTGTGAGTAACCCACGGCCTGCTCAGTCAAGTGATGGTAGCGCAAACAAACCAACAGTGAGACTGCCCAAGCTACAAATTGAGAAGTTTAGCGGAGATGTTAGTGTATGGCAGGAATTTTGGAGCCAGTATGAGACTGCTATTCATAGCAACAATGCACTTTGCAAAAAAGAAAAGTTTACTTACCTGAAAACTTACCTTACTGGAACGGCTGCAAAGGCAGTAGCAGGACTCACACTGACAGACAGTAACTATGATGCTGCAGTTGATATTCTCCAAAGCAGATTTGGAAGGAAAGATCTCATTGTAAATGCTCACATGTCAAAGCTTCTGAATCTCACTCCTGTAAAGAAATCATCTGATGTCAGTGCATTAAGGCAGTTATATGATGACTGTGCAATTCAAATCAGAAGCCTAGAGTCATTGGGAGTGGTATCAGACACCTATGGCGGTATGTTGTGCCCAATATTACTCCAGATGATGCCAGACGACATGACTCTTGAATACAGCCGTCACAGAGGGGATGATGATGAGTGGAATGTGCCTAATGTGTTGAAGTTCCTGCAGAAAGAGGTTCAGAGCCGAGAGAGAACTTTACAAATGATGAAATCATACAACCAGAGAGAAAACCAGTCTGCTAACAAAACGTGCAGCAAATCATATTCAGCCAGTGCTGTGAAATTAAAGAAACCAAGCATGACATCTGCAGCTGCACTACACATTGCTGACCAGAAAATGTGATAGCACTGAACACAAATCTGAAAAATGTCCAGACCACCCGGTGTCAGCACGCAAGGAAAAACTGAAGAAGCTTGGCAGGTGCTTTGTGTGTCTGGAGTCCAAACACATTGCCAGGTTTTGCAGGTCAAAGGGCATGTCATGTGCCACATGTGGAGGCAGGCATCATGCAGCCATTTGTGAGAAAAATGAGGCATCTCCACCTGCTGCGGCTGCCAACATTGACACTGTTATTTCCTCAGTGATTCCCCAAGCAGAGAAAGACAAACCTGACATTGAGAACACTGTGCTGCTACAAACTGCCAAGGCATGGGTCGTAGGACCCACAAGCAGGAAGATGGTCCGCTGCTTGCTAGATGGAGGCAGTCAGGGGAGTTTTGTGCATGAGAATGTGGTGAAGGCGCTGCAGCTACCTGTTACTAGACAAGGGACACTTACTCTTCACACATTTGGCTCCTCTGCTCCAACAACGGTGAGTCGCAACATAGTGAAGCTCAGCTTGGAGAATGTATGGGATAAACAGCAGGGAATTGAAATCGAGGCAGTTGTCACCCCCAAAGTGTGCACAGCGCTGATGAAAGTGCCTGGTGAACATATACAAAGGGAAATGGAAAGCAGAGGTCTTCAACTAGCAGACTGTGCTGGAGATGATAAACCTGAACTTTCTGTGCTAATTGGCTCTGATTATTACTGGCAGATAGTATCAGGCAGAGTAGAGAGACTGACAAAGAGCCTAGTGGCACTAGAGACCACTTTCGGATGGGCAGTGCAAGGCCCAGTAGCAGTGTCCAGCATGACAGAGACTACCTGCATGCATATTCAGCTTAGTGAGGATGCACAGATTGATAAACAGCTGCATGCATTCTGGGAGCTTGAGTCCCTGGGCATCACAAGTGAGAAGTCTGAGAGCCCAGAGGATGTAGAAGCGTTGCAGCGGTTCGAGGAAACCTCCATCTTCAAGGATGGGCGTTACCAAGTGGAGTTGCCATGGCGACAACATCATCCTCCACTTCAAGACAATTACCGCATCGCAAAAAAGAGACTTGAGAGTTTGAAAAGTAAACTAAGCAAGGATGTCACACTCTACAGCAGATACAATGAAGTTGTGGAGGACTACTTAAAACAAGGAATGGCTGAGGATGTGACAAGGGAGCATGCATCACCACAAGGCAGTCAGACATATTACTTACCTCATCACGCTGTATTGAGAGAGGATAAGCCGACAACGAAACTGCGGGTTGTGTTTGATGCGTCATCCCACGAAGATAGAACAGTCACGAAGTCTCTTAACAGGTCCCAATCTGAATCCAGATCTGATGAGTATTTTGATCAAATTTAGACTGCATGAAATCGCATATATGGCAGATATCAAGAAAGCATTTTTGCAGATTTCACTCGCGGAAAGAAATCGGGACGCTGTAAGATTTCTGTGGTTCATAGGACCACCAACAGAGGAGAAGGATGTGGCGCTGCGCATGCTCAGAATGACGAGAGTGGTGTTTGGAGCTTCATCAAGCCCATTCTTACTCGCAGCCACCATTAGGAAGCATTTAAGACAGTATGAGTTAGAACACCCACAAGTGGTAGAAGTCCTCAGCTCCTCACTCTATGTCGATGATTTTATTTCAAGTGCAAGTGAGGTGACAGAGGCACATACAGTGACAACAACAGCCAGGAACATTATGTCTGCTGCAGGCATGGAGCTATGTAAATGGATGACAAACTCTCCTGAGCTCAAAGAAAAATGGCAGAAGAGCTTGATGGATTGTGCTGTGCAACCAGAATCACACGGGTCTGTGCTGAAGGTGCTGGGTATGGTGTGGAGACCGGCCACTGATGATTTTGTTTTCGACCTCAGGGGGCTGCTTGATATTCTGAAAGAAAGAGAAAACACAAAACGAAGTGTTCTGCGGTCTTCTGCTCGCATTTTTGACCCTCTAGGATTCCTGACTCCCTTCACCATCAGGATTAAGTGCTTGTTCCAAGAGATGTGGGAGAGAGGGCTCAAGTGGGACGATGAGCTGCCACCTGATCTGACGAAGAAGTGGCAACAGTGGTGTTCAGAGCTCCCTCAACTGCATCAGGTCTCAATCCCACGATGGTACCAAAAACGCATGCCACAGCAGGACGGTCAAGAGTTAAAGCTACATGTGTTCTGTGACTCGAGTGAAAGGGCTTATAGTGCAGTTGCTTATCTTCAAGGGGAAACAAAGGATGGAGAAGTGACCATAAGCCTGGTTGCATCCAAGTCCAGAGTGGCGCCACTCAAAAGGATGACACTGCCACGCCTGGAGCTAATGGGTGCTGTAATAGCAGCCAGGCTGGGGAACACCCTCAGGAAAGCACTGCAGCTAGACAAGACACAACTCAGACTATGGACAGACTCAATGATAGTGCTGCATTGGATTTGTGGTTCTGCTCATAAGTGGAAACAGTTTGTAGCAAATAGAGTCACAGAAATCCAGTCTCTAACTGACCCACAGTCATGGTCTCACTGCAAAGGGAAAATGAATCCAGCTGACCTCCCCACCAGAGGCCTAACTGTGCAGGAGCTGAAGCAGAGCACATTGTGGTGGAATGGGCCTTGTGTTCTGATGTCACCTGATCAGTCAGAGAGCACTCAGGAAGATGTTCAGGAAGATGAGGTAAAGTCTGAACTCAGATCCAAATACTAGATTGCTGTACAGATTGTTAAGCAAGACCAAGACTTCTTAAGCCCTGTTTTATGTCTGGAGGAGTACAGCAAACTAAAAGCAGTGCTCCGGGTGACAGCCTGGATAAAGAGGTTTATCACCAACACCCGCTCAAGCACAAAAATCAGTGGTGAACTGACGGCAGAAGAGCTGAATGAAGCAGGAAAACACTGGATAAAGGTGATTCAAAACCAGAGTTTCAGCTCTGAAATTGATCTGCTGAAAGCAGGGAAATTTCCCAACACTGACTCCAGAATCCGAGAGCTAAAACCATTTCTGGATGAAGGTGAGCTGCTCAGTGTGGGAGGAAGGCTCCAGCATTCGGATCTCTCTTACAGAGAAAAGCACCCATGGATTTTGCCCAACAACCACCGATACACAGAAATGTTGGTGCAGTATGAACATGAGAAGATAATGCATGCGGGTGTACGAGACACTTTAGTGCAGACAAGAGAGAAATATTGGATTTTGAGGGCACGACAGGTAGTGAAGAAGGTTGTGTCCAGATGTGTACTCTGCAAGAGATTCAATGCAAAGGCTGGACAGCAGACTACCGCACCACTGCCAAGAGACAGAATAACAGAGTCACCGCCATTTGAGACCACTGGTGTGGACTTCGCAGGGCCACTCTATGTGAAGACACAGAACGTTATGACAAAAGCGTATATAGCACTGTTCACTTGTGCTTTAACCAGAGCAGTGCACTTAGAGCTGGTCTCAGATATGTCTACAGAGAACTTCCTGCTAGCGTTGAAAAGATTCATCTCAAGAAGAGGATTATGCAAGGTGATTTATTCAGATAACGCCAAGACGTTCAAGAGAGCTGATCAAAATTTGAAGGTGCTCTGGAAAGGCATTAAAGATCCACAGCTACGGGAGTTCTTCTCAGAGAAGGACATCACCTGTCGGTTCATCGCTGAAAGAGCAGCCTGGTGGGGCGGATTCTGGGAGCGGCTGATAAGGTCAGTCAAAATTATTCTCAGAAAAGTGCTAGGCAGAGCTAAACTCAACTTTGAAGAAACGTGCACCATTCTGACTGAAGCTGAAGCCATAATAAATTCTAGGCCGCTCACTTACAGTGAGGAAAATAAGTATTTGAACACCCTGCTATTTTGCAAGTTCTCCCACTTGGAAATCATGGAGGGGTCTGAAATTGTCATCGTAGGTGCATGTCCACTGTGAGAGACATAATCTAAAAAAAAAATATCCAGAAATCACAATATATGATTTTTTAACTATTTATTTGTATGATACAGCTGCAAATAAGTATTTGAACACCTGTCTATCAGCTAGAATTCTGACCCTCAAAGACCTGTTAGTCTGCCTTTAAAATGTCCACCTCCACTCCATTTATTATCCTAAATTAGATGCACCTGTTTGAGGTCGTTAGCTGCATAAAGACACCTGTCCACCCCATACAATCAGTAAGAATCCAACTACTAACATGGCCAAGACCAAAGAGCTGTCCAAAGACACTAGAGACAAAATTGTACACCTCCACAAGGCTGGAAAGGGCTACGGGGAAATTGCCAAGCAGCTTGGTGAAAAAAGGTCCACTGTTGGAGCAATCATTAGAAAATGGAAGAAGCTAAACATGACTGTCAATCTCCCTCGGACTGGGGCTCCATGCAAGATCTCACCTCGTGGGGTCTCAATGATCCTAAGAAAGGTGAGCAATCAGCCCAGAACTACACGGGAGGAGCTGGTCAATGACCTGAAAAGAGCTGGGACCACCGTTTCCAAGGTTACTGTTGGTAATACACTAAGACGTCATGGTTTGAAATCATGCATGGCACGGAAGGTTCCCCTGCTTAAACCAACACATGTCAAGGCCCGTCTTAAGTTTGCCAATGACCATTTGGATGATCCAGAGGAGTCATGGGAGAAAGTCAT
Source organism: Rutilus rutilus (assembly GCF_951802725.1). Lineage (NCBI taxonomy): Eukaryota > Metazoa > Chordata > Actinopteri > Cypriniformes > Leuciscidae > Rutilus > Rutilus rutilus. The sequence goes on from NC_140224.1 coordinate 12,248,334, forward strand.
GTGGTCAGATGAGACCAAAATAGAACTTTTTGGTCATAATTCCACTAAACGTGTTTGGAGGAAGAAGAATGATGAGTACCATCCCAAGAACACCATCCCTACTGTGAAGCATGGGGGTGGTAGCATCATGCTTTGGGGGTGTTTTTCTGCACATGGGACAGGGTGACTGCACTGTATTAAGGAGAGGATGACCGGGGCCATGTATTGCGAGATTTTGGGGAACAACCTCCTTCCCTCAGTTAGAGCATTGAAGATGGGTTGAGGCTGGGTCTTCCAACATGACAATGACCCGAAGCACACAGCCAGGATAACCAAGGAGTGGCTCTGTAAGAAGCATATCAAGGTTCTGGCGTGGCCTAGCCAGTCTCCAGACCTAAACCCAATAGAGTATCTTTGGAGGGAGCTCAAACTCCGTGTTTCTCAGCGACAGCCCAGAAACCTGACTGATCTAGAGAAGATCTGTGTGGAGGAGTGGGCCAAAATCCCTCCTGCAGTGTGTGCAAACCTGGTGAAAAACTACAGGAAACGTTTGACCTCTGTAATTGCAAACAAAGGCTACTGTACCAAATATTAACATTGATTTTCTCAGGTGTTCAAATACTTATTTGCAGCTGTATCATACAAATAAATAGTTAAAAAAATCATACATTGTGAATTCTTTTTTTTTTTTTTTTGATTATGTCTCTCACAGTGGACATGCACCTACGATGACAATTTCAGACCCCTCCATGATTTCTAAGTGGGAGAACTTGCAAAATAGCAGGGTGTTCAAATACTTATTTTCCTCACTGTATGTGCACAGTGATGTGGATGAGCCAGAGCCACTGACACCTGCTCACTTCTTGGTGGGTCAGAGACTGACCTGCTTGCCTCCTAAGCCATGTCCAGCTGAGACTAACCATCCAACAGCGAACAAGGAGGAGATGAACAGGAGGTGGCGCTACAGACAAAGACTTATGACCAACATCTGGAACCGATGGCGGAGAGAATATTTGCTGGATTTGAAGTCGGCTCATCGCTGCGACACCCCACAGCCTTCTCTGCTGAAGGTCGGAGATGTTGCACTCATCGGAGAAGATAACACCCCAAGACAGAGCTGGAGGCTAGGAAGAATTGAGGAACTGTTTCCAGGTCGCGATGGCCTTGTGAGGTCATGTGCAGTTCACACGAGTTCAGGGACTGTTCTGTGGAGACCCATCCAGCTTTTGTATCCTTTGGAAATTATATAAACTGTAGTTTATTGGGGGGAGGATGTTGAGAATTTATTTGTTAGAAGACTATTTAAAAGAATAGTTAAGAAAGTTAAGATTAATAAGTTAAATTGAATAAGTTAACATTTAATACACAACACTAAGATTAACAGTTCATGTGTCAGATACATATGTGGTTAAAAACATATCATGTGTCATTGATTTGTGAATGGACTTCATTTCCCAAGATGCATTGAGCAATGGTGAAAGTCACGTGGTTCCGGGAAGGTTGTTATGGTTGCGGGAGAGTTTTTGCAAGAGCCATCTTGTGAACGATTTGCTGAATAAGCACACGCTGTATTTACCGTTTTTTTTTTTTTTTTCATTAAACGTCTAAAACGAAGCAACGTTTCGCTTCGTTATTCTTAGTTGCTAAGACGATAAATGTACAACATATGGAATACATGCAACGTGTCGCATGGGATCATTCTGTGATAATTCTGTGATAATTCTGCATCTTTTTTAAAAGCTTGATGTTGGTCGCTATTCACAGCCATTGTATGGACTAGAGTGAGTGGGACATTTTTAAGAAATTCTCCTTGAAAAGGAAAGAAGGGCATATGGCATTACAAACAACACCAGGGTGAGTAAATTATGACTTCATTTTTCAAATTGAAAAATTTCATTTTAGGGTTAACTATCCCTTTAAACAAATATATGGCTCAATGGGTAACACTCTCGCCTCAAAGCAAAAAGGGCAATGGTTTGAGTCCTGGCTGAGCCAAGAGGCCATTTCTGTGTGCAGATTGTATCTCCCTGTGTTGGTGTTGGTTTCCTCTGGGTACTACAGTTTCCCCCACAATCCAAAGACATGCAGGTTAGGTGAACTGGAAACTAGATATGAGTGTGATTGTTTATGTGTGTATGTTACATCAACTGGCCATCCATCCATAGACATACTGTAGGAGATTAGATGCATGGATGTTTTGCGCTGTATTGTTGGGTCACTGTATCACATCACAAGTTGGAGATAACAGATTGTCTCCATTTCAACACTCAAAACATCATATGCACCCTTATTCCATCACTTCATTCATGTTCATTCATAATACAAACAGGTATTCTAAAACATTTTACACAAATTAATATAAATGCGTGTGTGTTGTAATTCACCTTGCTGTAGAGCAGAAGATAACAGCGAGTGTACATATAGGCCAAACTGCGCCCTTATCCACTCGTCTCCACCCTCCCAGCCCGTCCCGTCAAGAAACACATCCTCTTTATTTTCAGTGACATGTTTCACCAGGTAATCAGCGAATCGCAGATCAGCTGTACTTAAAGACAGCATTTTGCGCAGCTCTGGGTCATGGATCTGAATACGGGCTTCATCCACCTGCACACAGGCAAATTTAAAACAATTAACTCTCAACAGCTGTACATCCGAGAAGATATTTGGTTTAACAGCCTCATGGACAAACTTAACACCTCTCCCTACAAAACAGACCAGTTTCATATTTCAAACATAAGGAAATAAAAATGTGTATACATTGCAAACAAAAATTAAGCCTATTTTAAGGGCCATTAACACCGTATTGTGTTTTGCATCATGACATTATTTTTATGACAATTCAAGAATAGTTTACCCAAATTAACAAAATATTCTGTCATCACTGTGACTGCCAATCGCTCTTTTCAAAGCAGTCACAATGAATGGGGACTAAAGCATTCAAGCTTTCGAAAGGATGCTAAAGTACCTTAAAAGCATAATAAAAGTGGCCAAACAGTTTGTGCTATATTCCAAGTTTCCTGAAGCCATACTGGTAATTTAAGTAATTGTTCACTGAAAATCTTCAAATAAGTCTTATCTATTCTTTACATCTTTGTAAAAAGAAATAGTAATGTCAGACTTGCTTTAAAGAAAAAACACTGGAGTGGGGAGACAAGACGCTGTTTTACTGTTTTATTTTAACGGATGGCTTCAAAAAGCTGAATAAACTGACTTTGAAACAGCTTATCACTTATCTACAGCCTACTGGCTTATATTCAATCTCCCATTCATTTCTATGGTATCCACAACAGTGATTAAATGTCGCACTCTGAAAGCGATTCAGTGACATCAATGTTTTAAAGTGGTTAGACAACATGATCCAAGTTGACCATTATCATTTCTGTGATGGTAGAACCGTGGAGGTTGTTATTTACCCATAATAAGGACATCTCTGGTAATGTCTGATTTGTGGATGAATGATTTTGAATCAGATACATTTTATTTGAATCAGATCTTCTCAGAGACCTAGCTACAGCAGTTAAAAGTTCACCAGAGGGGAAGTATCAGTGAAGAACAACTTAAATTTCTGCCTGTTTTTCACACAAAACTGCTATATAGCTGTAGAAAACTATTAGGCAATTATTTTATGTCGTCTTAAGTCATAAGCTCCATTCTTCTGAAAATGTATGTCTGAGGAATTTATTTTATGCTCCCGTTATATTGGCTGTAGCTAACGTAGCCAAACACATTTGGCTATTTTAAATAGTTTTTTCATCATTTATAATGTCTGGACAGGATGATATTCCTGACTATAGTACATTAATCTTGAGAATCATCATCGTGAATTAAGAGAATTACAATCAAAAGTAGACCAACCAGACACATTACAGGAATGAGAATTGAGAAGACTTAACTCTCATGAATATAACGTCAAAATGCAAAAAAATGAGCTGCACACATTCTTGACAGGCTTTGTGAGATTCACCTAATAATATCTCATATGTCTGTCTCCATAATTAGAGTGTTTACAGAACAAAGAAAAAAAAGTTGATGGACTCACGTCCACAACGGCATCACTTAGGTGGCGCTGTTGACGGAAGAGGATGTTGGTCGCTCCGGCAACAAAACCTCGAACACTTATGTCTGATAGCAGGTGGTGCTGTTGGAGTGCCATGTATGGCATGCACAGGTAACCCTGGAAACAGGGCAAAGAAGTCAAAAGGTCATGCAAATCAAACTTGCATGTTTAATCCAGTGGTCAGGGTTCGGTTGGTTAGCAGTTAGTCCCTGTTGGTAGAAGTTCTAACAACTTTCTGGAGTAAAAAGCATCTTTTCTGCATTCCCGTTCTTGTTGAAATTTTGTCAGTTACTACATTGCTACTCAATGTGCATGTCTGCTAACATTTTGACTTCATGAGGGGTTTTTCTTTTGTTGCCACTTTATTAAATTGCATATGGCATATTTATGATTAACTAATTTTATTGGGGCGAAACAATAAATATGGCTCTATCACAGTACTTGCTATCTCAAGTTTTAAAACATACAGGATACTGTAAAGGAGGGTAGTGGATACAGTGCAATGAAGTTAGCCAATCACAGCAGTGGGACTGTATTTTCGTTTTTGCAAGTGCCAAGTGGTAAGACCCCGGCCTAGTGTTTTCCCAGAGAGTGAATTTTATAAATATTGGACATTTTTGGTGCAAAAAACTTTGCAAACTTTATAAACTAACCTCGACTGCATTTTTTACAGAGCCCCTAAAGGGACATGGTGATATGAAATGGGAGAAAAAAAGAAAGAAAAAAAAGTCAATTATTTTGCATTCGTTCGCAAAATGTTTGCGTTAGACTAAAATAAAAAAATGCAAATGTATCTTCACAGTCATTTTACCTATTGTTTAATTAATCCAAATTCTGAATCTGAATTAAATAAAAGCATGCCAAATTTCATTAATTATAGTATAAACAGTTTTAACAAATATATTCAAGCTTTTTATAATTACTGAACAAGTGTAATGTGTCTTGTGTGCACACCTTTGTAAAGATAGCGAGTGGTAGTCCATACTGGTCTTCTTGCAATCCAGATACAATGCCTGAGGTCAACGTTCCCTGTCCTGTGGCTGACTGTGGCTGTACTGTTATTGGCAGACCTGAATCTGTGTCAAACATCTCTGAATGATCTATGTCCACATTCTCTTCCATTTCATCCATCACATGAGGCTCCAGGGTCTCCCATTCACACTCTGAGGAGTCCAGCAAGCTTCCTGTGTGAGGCTGAAGGTAGTGTGTGTCCAAAGCAGTGTTACAAGCCTTTGATTGATCCGGCTGGTCACTGACATCATACCTGCCCTCAAGCTCTTTTGGTATGTCAGTAACATCTGTAGCAGACATGGAGAATGATTCTTCATCTGCAGATATGATTTCTGGTGAACTGAAGTCCTCTGAGATGCTCCTCCGGGGCTGATAGTGAGAGGAATCTGCCAGCCCATGCTCTATTATACCTGAAAAAAATAAAAATAAATTTAATAAGTCACTTTATATAACTTAAGAATAGGGCTGCACAATAGTGAAGAAAAATGTGATATGTGATAACTCATTAAATAATGCAATATTCGATATGTGATACGATAATACTAAAAGTGTATAAAATAAACAAATTATCTTTAAAATATATTTAAAAGTATATAGCCTACATACTTGTTTCACATTCTTTTTGTGACAAGAATACATCCCTAAACTTCTGAAAGTGAACAGTAGTGTTTTACAGTAGCATAAGAAGTGTTATTTTAACATCAGTGTAAACCACGGGGTTTAGGGTTTCAGGTTTCAGGTTATCCTACATTAGGTTTATTTAACAACAGAAACTGAATAATCAAATGTAAAAATAAAACACTGCTTAGTTTTCACTGTATGAATTAAAAATATACTGATTCTTATTAAAGCTACAAGTTATTCAGCCAAGAGCAGTAAGTGATTTTCTCTTTGTCTTTTGTTCATGATCCCAGTTATTGCATATTGCGATATATACATTTGCGATATTGATATAATTTCGATATATTGTGCAGCCCTACTTAAGAATATTATTCATAAAGAATTCAGTTTACTTTTTAAAATAATTCCTTCTACATAAACACCAACATAAAATCTACTTTGCAGCTTACTCTAGCCAAGAACGGACAAATTAGACAGGAAGAGATTGTTTCACTTTGTTTTTAATGTTGCATTTAGGGGTGGGTCTATCTGGAATAGATGTTCAGGGCTTGACGCTTACTTTTTTTTCCCCCAAGGAGCATATGTGCTCGTAAGTTAAAAACTTTAGGGGCACAATACTAATTTTTCAAATGTGTTTTAGCTTAATAAGAGGATATAAAGAGACATTAAAATAATATAAAAGGTATTTCTGCTTCAAGCTGTTTTTAATCATTATGTATTATTTATAGTCCTACTTTAAACTGTATATATATATATGTGAGGAAAATAAGTATTTGAACACCCTGCTATTTTGCAAGTTCTCCCACTTAGAAATCATGGAGGGGTCTGAAATTGTCATCGTAGGTGCATGTCCACTGTGAGAGACATAATCAAAAAAAAAATAATCCAGAAATCACAATGTATGATTTTTTAACTATTTATTTGTATGATACAGCTGCAAATAAGTATTTGAACACCTGAGAAAATCAATGTTAATATTTGGTACAGTAGCCTTTGTTTGCAATTACAGAGGTCAAACGTTTCCTGTAGTTTTTCACCAGGTTTGCACACACTGCAGGAGAGATTTTGGCCCACTCCTCCACACAGATCCTTCTCTAGATCAGCCAGGTTTCTGGGCTGTCGCTGAGAAACACGGAGTTTGAGCTCCCTCCAAAGATACTCTATTGGGTTTAGGTCTGGAGACTGGCTAGGCCACGCCAGATCCTTGATATGCTTCTTACAGAGCCACTCCTTGGTTATCCTGGCTGTGTGCTTCGGGTCATTGTCATGTTGGAAGACCCAGCCTCGACCCATCTTCAATGCTCTAACTGAGGGAAGGAGGTTGTTCCCCAAAATCTCGCAATACATGGCCCCGGTCATCCTCTCCTTAATACAGTGCAGTCGCCCTGTCCCATGTGCAGAAAAACACCCCCAAAGCATGATGCTACCACCCCCATGCTTCACAGTAGGGATGGTGTTCTTGGGATGGTACTCATCATTCTTCTTCCTCCAAACACGTTTAGTGGAATTATGACCAAAAAGTTCTATTTTGGTCTCATCTGACCACATGACTTTCTCCCATGACTCCTCTGGATCATCCAAATGGTCATTGGCAAACTTAAGACGGGCCTTGACATGTGCTGGTTTAAGCAGGGGAACCTTCCGTGCCATGCATGATTTCAAACCATGACATCTTAGTGTATTACCAACAGTAACCTTGGAAACGGTGGTCCCAGCTCTTTTCAGGTCATTGACCAGCTCCTCCCGTGTAGTTCTGGGCTGATTGCTCACCTTTCTTAGGATCATTGAGACCCCACGAGGTGAGATCTTGCATGGAGCCCCAGTCCGAGGGAGATTGACAGTCATGTTTAGCTTCTTCCATTTTCTAATGATTGCTCCAACAGTGGACCTTTTTTCACCAAGCTGCTTGGCAATTTCCCCGTAGCCCTTTCCAGCCTTGTGGAGGTGTACAATTTTGTCTCTAGTGTCTTTGGACAGCTCTTTGGTCTTGGCCATGTTAGTAGTTGGATTCTTACTGATTGTATGGGGTGGACAGGTGTCTTTATGCAGCTAACGACCTTAAACAGGTGCATCTAATTTAGGATAATAAATGGAATAGAAGAATAGAATAGAATCGGGCATTTATATAGCGCTTTCATATGTACTACTGTACACCCAAAGCGCTTTACAATCATGTCAGGGGATCTCTCCTCAACCACCACCAGTGTGGAGGTGGTGAAATGGAGTGGAGGTGGACATTTTAAAGGCAGACTAACAGGTCTTTGAGGGTCAGAATTCTAGCTGATAGACAGGTGTTCAAATACTTATTTGCAGCTGTATCATGCAAATAAATAGTTAAAAAATCATATATTGTGATTTCTGGATTTTTTTTTTTTAGATTGTGTCTCTCACAGTGGACATGCACCTACGATGACAATTTCAGACCCCTCCATGATTTCCAAGTGGGAGAACTTGCAAAATAGCAGGGTGTTCAAATACTTATTTTCCTCACTGTATATATATATATATATATAGGCATGTGACGTTATCAAATTTTAATTTAACGATAATTGCTGAAGCTTTTACCATCGTAGCCTATATGGTATCATGTATTGCATTAGGTTAGAATAAAGTGTTGTCCTCTAAACAGGCTTAACCTGTTAAGCTGCAACCCCACTTTTGAAAAATCCCCAGAAATGACATACCCAAACTGAAACAGATACAGTTCATGAACCCTTTGCATTAAAAGCACAAGTATGATCTCATTTGAAAGCTGACACCTGGCAGTTTATTGTAAATGTAGAATTAATTATTGTCATAATGACAACAATTGTTATAAATAGCTTCAAAGTTTTGTAAAGTTATTAGAAATTATTTTTTATGAAACATCCTCATGAAAATAAAATTGAAGTTGGCACTGGAGCAATCTAGAAATGCACTACAGCTAAAGCCATATGTCTAAACATTCTATGTTTAAAATCTGAAGATAATAAGTCCAAAACTCTGTATTTAGTTAAATGTTTTTCAAGACCATGTCAAATGACTTTATTTTGATTTGACGCTAAAATGCTACTGATGTTTATTGTCATCTTCTAACCATCTATCCAGTATATGTGATGCGATCTGGGAAAACCCACCACATGGTGAAATTTTACCTATTACAGGTTTTGATATCATATGGATGCTGGTATCAAGCCCTTTCCAAATCTGTTTTTATTTTTATCATAGCTTGTTGGTAGCAGAAGTTATGTTTATCTGAAGTCGGCCGATCTCTATGATTTTCTGGAACGGAATTTTGAGAAAAACAGGTTTAAATAACTGTCACCGTTGAGACGCGTCCATCTCGCGATTGTTATGAAACTGCGTGACGTTATAGTTTAAACAGGATTGGCGCGAAATGCGCACTATACACATTCACTGTACATGTATGTGGTTTATTTTAAAGGTAAACTATCCTTGTAGTGTTACGAGACGGACAGGTGTATGGGATATACGGCGATTGTTTTGTTTTTTTCACCTCTGCCAGGCGTTAATGGTCGCATAGAATGCATTAGAGAAAGAGAGTATTTTCAGCTTGACACTATAAATCGCTGTTTTTCTGCACTAAACAAGGGAATTTTGCCAAGATATTTTCAGAGATAAGAGAAAAGATGTTATAGAATAATAATTTAATGGAAAAAAAAATTTGACAAAAAAACTGACATTCAAACTATTTTGGAATTTACTGAAAACGGCCCAGCGCGACATCCGACGGGTTTTCCCAGATCGCATCACATATTGTCTCTATTGTTTTGTGGTGCAGACGATCCCCATTCAGTCTCAGTCTCCCCCTGCACACATTCACACCTCTCCAGCCTGGTTATGGCTCGAAATATGCATTTCTTTTGTCTGCATTATAGCTACTAACGACTGGCTATTCACAGGCTATTCATAGGGTTTCAGTCCCTAATTTCTTTTCTCAAAGTTTACCTCACATTTTAAACTGTATCAAATGCATTTCTTGAATAAAGACACATTTCAGGTAGCATTCAAAAAATAATAAAAGTATAACTTCTAGGTAGCAGGTGCACCTAGGGCTAACTAGCATGTTAGCTTAGCACACCATCAATACACGACAATTTATGAGATTAAAACCATGTTTGTGCTCTAAACTTACTTTTTAACGCACGTTGAGTATTTTAAATAATCTTCTGTGATCTAATTTGGCTTCAGATAAAAAAAATCAGACAGAAAATATACTATTGGATAGTGTTCTGCACAATGATAGTCTATATAGATTAGCATTACATTATAAATATAATCTATTATTATGAAAATACCTGGCATGGCTTGAAAAACATAGGTAACTCAAATATCAGTGCAATCATCTTTATTGTCTTCAAAACATCTGTATCTGCATGTTACAGCGCGATCTCTTGTTAGCTTTGTGTGTATCAGTGACGTCCTGGAATGTCACATGATCATGGCTCTTCTTCATGTTCCATATATGGACTATTATTGTGCATGTAGCGCCCTCAGGCTATTGGTATGAATTAAAAAACACAGTATCGGAATACTAAACGCTCATAAAGATTACGATATTTGGGTATAAATTCAATAAATATTATTCCTGTCTATAGAAATATGATGTAAATCTATGAGAATCTATCAATATTTCTCCAAATCTGCACATTTTTGAGCTAAAGCCCTGAGGGACGTTGTTTTGTGTATCGCTGTCATGACGACAGCACGGAGTTTTTTATGAATGAAAGCGGCTGACGCGCATAATTCATATTAAAGGTATCGACTCATTTTTTCATTTCATAACTCCTGACACAAATTAAGACATAACTGTCACTATGAGTTTCTCAGAATACAATAGTGGTCAAATACTGAAACTTGAGTATTATATCTTTTTAATTATGTATAGTTTGTCAAGGTATAACATTAAATCTGATAGTAATTTTGAATTAAATAAATAAATAACGCTTCAGTGCGCGGGCGCACTGGCAACGGTTAACAGGTTAATAACTTTTTTCTTACAATAAAACAACTCTGAACGTTTCAATATACAATAAAACAATACACAAAAAAATGTATAAAGCAAACAAATGTTCCAAACAGTTTTAAGTGCAAAATAACTATAAAGAACAATAGGTAACACTTTATAATAAGGTCCCATTAGTTGGTTAGTTAATGCATTAAGTAGGCTAACATTAAGTAACAATAAGCAAAAGCTTGATACAGCAGTTATTCTTTGTTAACGTTAATAAAAAAAAAAAATTAAAGTTCATGTTATCTCAAGTCCATTAATATTAGCAGATACAACTTTTCATTTTAATAATGTACACTGTAAAAAATATTGCCTTGATTTTACTCCAAACAATTGAGGCAACTATTTGCATCATACTTTCTATTGTTCCATCAGCAGAGTTGCTGTCAGAGAGTGATGAATGTGCATTTTCATTCAGGGCGTCTACTTCACTCGTTCCGCCATGCTTTTCATCAGTGTTATTTATTTAATTAAATAATTAGCTTTTAAAGTTAAGCAATCATTTTAGGCTGTATCGCTGTTTTTCCATAACCAAATTGAAAACATCTTAAGATGATACGTTTTCTTTATACAATTTAAGATATTTAAGAAGTTTTATTCGCACTCATGCTCCTGTACTTCAATTCGCTCGCATCTATTTTTAGTCGCAAATGCGAGTGAAATGCTTGCACTGTCAAGCCCTGATGTGTGGTCTGGAGCTCTGGTATCTTTCACAAAATAAAAGTCACTTTTGGTGATAAACCTGTCAGTACTGTGAACGCGAAGCAAATCTTTTCCAGGTTCGCAAAAAGTGCTTATTAGGTGCGTCAGGTTGTTCGAGCGGAAAACGGTGGCATTGGTAAGCTAGGAACCAACAGTAAATAAAACACCTATCAGCAGAAACAGTATGTGTCGTTCGACTCTATGAGCCGAGTCCTTTAAGTGAACAGTGAGAGTCGGTTCCAGTTCGAGAGCCGTAATCCCTTTTTGTATATTAATACAAGACAGAATAATATGATTATCCTTTTGCTACACTGCTCAGCCTGTTTGTATTTTTAGATAATTTAATAACATTTATAGTATCTTGTTAAAGTTACTCTGCAGTGTTACTATTTCTTTATTAACTTTTAGGTTAGTGCTTCAATTTTTTTTTGTTAGAATAACACACCTGCCGATTCAAATCTGGCACAATATCAAAAGACCTGTTTTAAAGCATTTTTACCTGGAAACAATGACAGGACAGTCATCAGAGTTTCAACCAATCTCTTCACCGGAGTCACATAAAACAAGATCTATAGGGAGATAGTAAACGTGATCATCCTTGAGATCCCACTTTAATATAAAGTGTGTATTGAGATGGTAATAATTACCTTCTTTTCTAGCAGAATCAGTTTAAAAATAATCAGAACCTAGAGCAAATAAAGAGAAACAACACAAACATTTAGTCCAAAATCAGACAAGTTGCATAATAAAGATCAAAATAAATATGTATTATCCAAAAGGATGAAGCAGCATTTAAAATGAGTCCAGTCCTTTACCTTGTGTTTAAAGTGCAGGATCAAATCTCTGGCAGACAGACCTTCAGAACAAACAACAAAAATAATAGTAAAAAAAAAAAAAAATGAATGATTGGAAATGGCACATTTATTGTGTTAAGTATATATATTAATCATGTACATGTACACATTTCTTTTGAATTATTTGACTTTATCACACCCCAAAGATGTGTTTAAAAAATAAATAAAAAAAACATTGGCTGCACAGTTTCATAACTGGTGTTTGTGTAGTTATGCAAATACTCCTAAAAAGCATTTAAATGCAACATAAAACAGTATTTGCAACCCATTTGACGGTTGTAATTAGGCATATTTCAGTATAGCACAAAATAATCTATGACAAAAAAATTTGCAGGTTTTAAAATTAAACCTTTGGCTTTTGGCAAAAGCTTAAAATTGAGTGTTTCATACACAGGCTTTTGAAATAAATTTTTGATTGGGTAGTGTGGGCTGAAGAACATCCTCCAGAACATCTCCACATATTCTATTTTTTTTTTCTTTTGCAATAATGTGCACTGGTCAGTCACACACAATAAGACTAGAAATGTGTATTTGGAAAGTAAATAGGGGTCAAATTTGACATCACACTCATCCAATTAGGGTCAGTTAAAGGAATTCTGTCATAACTGACTCACCCTCAAGTTGTTTCAAACCTCTATGAATTTCTTTCTTCTGCTGAACACAAAAGAATATACACTCACCTAAAGGATTATTAGGAACACCATACTGTGTTTGACCCCCTTTTGCCTTCAGAACTGCCTTAATTCTACATGGCATTGATTCAACAAGGTGCTGAAAGCATTCTTTAGAAATGTTGGCCCATATTGATAGGATAGCATCTTGCAGTTGATGGAGATTTGTGGGATGCACATCCAGGGCACGAAGCTCCCGTTCCACCACATCCCAAAGATGCTCTATTGGGTTGAGATCTGGTGACTGTGGGGGCCATTTTAGTACAGTGAACTCATTGTCATGTTCAAGAAACCAATTTGAAATGATTCGAGCTTTGTGACATGGTGCATTATCCTGCTGGAAGTAGCCATCAGAGGATGGGTACATGGTGGTCATAAAGGGATGGACATGGTCAGAAACAATGCTCAGGTAGGCCGTGGCATTTAAACGATGCCCAATTGGCACTAAGGGGCCTAAAGTGTGCCAAGAAAACATCCCCCACACCATTACACCACCACCACCAGCCTGCACAGTGGTAACAAGGCATGATGGATCCATGTTCTCATTCTGTTTACGCCAAATTCTGACTCTACCATCTGAATGTCTCAACAGAAATCGAGACTCATCAGACCAGGCAACATTTTTCCAGTCTTCAACTGTCCAATTTTGGTGAGCTCGTGCAAATTGTAGCCTCTTTTTCCTATTTGTAGTGGAGATGAGTGGTACCCGGTGGGGTCTTCTGCTGTTGTAGCCCATCCGCCTCAAGGTTGTGCGTGTTGTGGCTTCACAAATGCTTTGCTGCATACCTCGGTTGTAACGAGTGGTTATTTCAGTCAAAGTTGCTCTTCTATCAGCTTGAATCAGTCGGCCCATTCTCCTCTGACCTCTAGCATCAACAAGGCATTTTCGCCCACAGGACTGCCGCATACTGGATGTTTTTCCCTTTTCACACCATTCTTTGTAAACCCTAGAAATGGTTGTGCGTGAAAATCCCAGTAACTGAACAGATTGTGAAATACTCAGACCGGCCCGTCTGGCACCAACAACCATGCCACGCTCAAAATTGCTTAAATCACCTTTCTTTCCCATTCTGACATTCAGTTTGGAGTTCAGGAGATTGTCTTGACCAGGACCACACCCCTAAATGCATTGAAGCAACTGCCATGTGATTGGTTGATTAGATAATTGCATTAATGAGAAATTGAACAGGTGTTCCTAATAATCCTATAGGTGAGTGTATTTTGAAGAATGTCGATAACCAAACAGTTGATGGACCCCATTAACTTACATAGTATTTGTTTCCCTACTATGTAAGTCAATGGGGTACATCAACTGTCTGGTTACCGATATTCTTCAAAATATCTTCATTTGTGTTCAGCAGAAGAAAGAAATTCATAGAGGTTTCAAACAACTTGAGGGTGAGTCAATTATGACAGAATTTTCATTTTTAAGTGAACTATTCCTTTAATAGCGAAATTATCTATTATAGTTAGCAGATTTGTGTTTTTGAATTACCCAGATAAATCTGTGATCCCTCCAGCGCCGTACAGCTTAAAGATCTGTTCATATTATCATAGAGCTCCTACAGAGAACCAAGAACAATCATACAGTGATTTTTTGCTACTGGTTGATTTAAAAGTGGTCTTCTTTAAATATCTTATATCTGTGTTGATGCAGCATTATACAAAAGCAAATGTTTGTCGTTACTGATGTCACCGTAAAAGTACAGATGTATTTGACACCTACGATTCATTTATTCTGCAACTGAAAGTAGGTGGATAATTGACCTTTTGCACACATCCACAGTATGTTAGTTTCATTGTGTTAATTTACATTATATTTACAGAGGTATATACTTACCTCAAACTCCCCTAATATGTGAGACAGTTTCGTTTGAGTTTGATCATTTATTTTATGTTTTACTAATAACTGTTATTTTCTCATAGGATTCGAAAGCAATGTAAGTTAAGGCGGGCATACACTGTGCGATGTCTGTGCGATTTCAGCAAGGTACCTACTCACACTGAATGAGTAGATCGCATGCGATGTAAAGCCAAAGCTCAAGATTTCTGTGCTCGCATTATACGGCCCGAACGTCGAGCTGCGACTTCACTGCTCACACTATACGTGTGAAATACGCGTGAATCAGCGCGATAAACTCCCGTGCCGAGTTGCGCCTATAGACGATATCATGTATTCAGAGATACTGTCAAAACAAGCATCAGCTATCAATATCAAGATGATTTAGCATTTCCAATTTATGTATTAAATTATTATTAGTATTATTGTATATTATTATTATTATTAGGGAAGGCTACTTTTATTATTAAAGTGATAGGCTGTTAAATTGCCACGCAATAATTTCATAGTGCATCACCGCAAAACCAACGCGCTGTGAGGATAATAAAATATCACACAGAAGCTTACTCCTCCTCATTGAAAATGGTCTAAAACATTTAGGTCGATTACAATGAATTATAGGCATATAATTAATTATTAACCATATATAATATGTCCGAACACTGCAATAATTCATCAGTGAAAATTCAAAACAGCTTTATTTCAAAAACATTGTTTAACAAATTAATAAAAGAGGCAAAGTGTACATCGCAGGTGGCTTGGAAGAATTGGGTAATGGTTAATCCATTTTGCAACACGAACTGGAGGTAAGCAACAGTAATTTGTAGCTAGTTTGAACTACAGAACTTAAAGATCTCCCTCTTTTCGTTTTTTTTTTTCTTTTTTTTTCTGCAGATGAAATGGTTCAACTTCTGTATTCGCGCAGGCGCAGTGAGGGAAAAACACTGAGTTTAGGGCAATCGGTTCGTAACTCTGCTTCAACTGTGCGATATAGTCACGAGGAGCGACCAAAATTTCTAACATGCCAGAAATTCATCCGACCATCTGATTGCCGGTCGAGAGAGGTTAATCGCCTCTCGTTTCCCCCTGTACACTGCACGAACACTGCACGACAAACAACGCACGACAAAGCTGAAAATCGGCCCAACCCGAAAAAGAGTCGCACGAGTCAGAATTCGGCTCAAAATCGGACGAAAATCGCACAGTGTATGCCCGCCTTTAGCCTTACAAACATTTCATACATAAAACATAAAAATATGTACTTTATTTAAAATAAATGTCCTAAAATTGTTTCAGTCATTGACATCCATACTTTTTTCTTTGCAGGAGGTGTGACTTGTAAAAAGTGAAAGTGAAAGTGACATGTGAAGGCCAAGTATGGTAACCCATACTTGAAATTTGTCCTCTGCATTTAACCCATCCAAGTGCGTGCACACACACACACACACGCGCACACACACACACGCACGCACGCACACACACACGCACGCACATACGCACACACACACGCACGCACACACGCACGCACACACGCACGCACACACACACACACACTGCAAACCATGACAGACACACCCGGGGCAGTGGACAGCCATTTTTGTTGTGGCGCCCGGGGAGCGATTGGGGGTTAGGTCAGGTGTCTTGCTCAAGGGCACCTCATTCATTTCATTCCGGTACCGGTACAACCTTTGGTTACCGGTCAGACTCTCTAACCATTAGACCACGACTGCCTACTTGTAGTAGTAGGCTTAACTTACAGTGACATGGTTGTAGTACTGCGGAACACAGACAGACCTTTCAGCTGGTAGGGTTATTTTGACCCAGCAACTGGATTATTAATTTTTAATTCTGTGTCGAACTTTCTGGATTCTTCACTTGGCTTCAGACTTTGAGGTTCACGGAACTCATAGCGGGCAGGATTTTATGGTAAGTTAATATGAATATTTACCTATATTTTTGTGATAAGTTGTGATAACACCAAGCGCATATATTATGGAATCTTTGCACATTTAAAAGAAAAAAAAAAACATGCTCAGTACTAAATCTGTATTAAAGAGCGCCGCATGTTCCATATTTTGAGCTTCACACGCAAATACAGAGGGAAATTGGTCTGAAATACACCAAAGAGTTTTGTTGGAAAACTTGTCAAAAGAAGTGATAGAAGTAAGTTCAATGAGAGTCTGTGCAAGTCTGTAATGTTTCTGTCTGTTAAAAATGTTTTTGTGTGTCCTGTCCTCAGGTGACGCAGCACTGGCTTAATTAGTGGGTCGACAGTTATGAGGTGCAAATTGTGCATTTTTTTATTATTAGGGGCCAAGCACCGAAGGTGCGGAGGCACCTATTGTATCTGTTCCCGTTCTTATTATTCTTCTTCTTCCACCATGGGAGTCTATGGCAGCCCATAGAAGCGTTTGCGGGAAAGTTGTAACGGTTTGACATTCTGATAGAGGACAGTCCCAACATTAAATACACCAATTTTGGTGTGTCTAACTCATTCCCTCTAGCGCCACCACCTGTCCAAAGTTTCACTCATATTTACGCTAATAACTTTTGAACAGTAAGGCCAATCAACAAAATTATTTTTTCCTCTGATTCCTGAGGTAATTTCCTTCGACGTCATTTTCCGTCATAAAAATATGGTCGCCATTTTGAATTTTCCGAAAAAGCTACTTTTTCGAACTCGTCCTAGACGGTTTGTCCAATTTGCACGAATATTGAACCAGATTAGAGGTCGACCGATTAATCGGTTTTGCCGATTAATCGGCACCGATAGCTGATTGGTGGAACTATCGTTATCGGCAAAAATACATACCGATAGTTTTTCCTGGTTGCGTCTGTTGCTGGAGCGGCTGAGAAGCGCGCGCTGTCATTCATTACACAAGACAGAGCTGACAAGGGTCTGCTGGCATCATGCAGTACAAGAGCGACCTCTAGAGGTGTAATAAAAACTATCACTGATGCCTCGTGTTGTTTAATTCGACACGTGATGCTGCGTGCTGCACTGAGTGCACACGGTGCGTGGAGAGCGCTGACATCAGATGCGCGTTTAAAGCACCGACAGCTAAAAGGTAGCCTATGTATACACTACATTTTTTCATATCATTATAAAGTGATTAATTTGTTGACTAAATGCTGCATTAGTAGAGAAAGAACAGCACAACAGTATGTTTGTTTGCCTTCGAGGCTGAGAGGACGCTAGTACCTCAAGCGGTTAAAACACTGACAAAAATAAACGTCCGACCCGAATGTTTAATGTCACAATTGTTACCTCCATTTGCATTAGTTTATATCGAGCTGGTCACTTTTATGCATTAAATATGCAGAGAAGTTGCATATTTAAAGCTAGAGACGTAAGATAGCAAACTGATATGTTCATACAGCCGACAGAAACATATAAACAAATCAGAAAAGCATTAGATTTCGGTTATTTTTTCATCATCACTTTAATACATATTTTGTTATTTTGATTAGATAATCATCAAGTGTTTATAAAATAGAAGCAAAAGTGTGAGACTATACATGTAATATTTATGTCATTTCAATGCTCTGGCGTTGTAGATATTTAAAGTTGGCCATCTTTAAGCATGACTGTTTGGATTTATATGAAATGATAATAAAAACACTTACAATAAAATTCCATATGTAACATTAACTAAGGTTAATAACTGCTGTTTAAGGATTGTTCATTATTTGTTAATTAACATGTACTAATTTATATTAAGTACAATATATAAATTTAAATTAAGGTTTTTATTTGTTAACCATAACTATCAAACTAACATGAATGATCAAGGTGCAATTGTATTGCTCAAATATTATACAGATCAAACTTTGCTACTTTTTTATTCATTAAGTTGGCTTGAAAAATAACAGTTAAACAGTTACATTTTAATGTTACTGGTTTTATTTGTTATTTAGAGTATTACTTTTTGTTTCAGTTTGAATGAATGTCTTTTATTGACTTCAATATTTATTCATATTTATATATTTATTTCATTTAGCATGTTTTCATGGTTCAATACAGTTTTATTATTTTTATAATAAAGTTCAGCACTGTTTTACTTGGGAGTGTTATGTTTGTTTTTATCCAGTATCAATTTTAAAAACTATCGGTTGATTAATCAGTTATCGGCAAGTATGGCCCAACCTAGCTATCGTTATCGGTAAAATCCACTATCGGTCGACCTCTAAACCAGATCATCTTCAGGCAGTGGTGACAAAAAGTTATGGAATTCAAATTGATTCGTCAAACCGTTTTCGATAAACGCTCGAACAAATTTTACGTAGCGCTTGCAAAAAAGGCGTAAGGCTGTATCTCCGCAACGTTTTATCGTATTCAGACCATGTCATCACAAGCATGACCTGAGGCTACATGCTGCGTTCCGGCGCAGCGCCACCTACTGGTCCGGAGATATGAAAATTTGCTCGTTAGATTCAGGGCAACATGCCGAGTCGACTGATATCCAATTTTACTATATCGGCCATTTTGGCTGTCGGCCATTTTGAATTTTGTAGGAGCGTGAGAAGTTTCGAAACAGCGCCACCTAGTGGTAATTTTTTTTTTTTTCAAATGCTTATAACTTTGGGCGTGGTCGACTTATTTTCACGAGACTCATCTCATTAGACTCCTGAATCCTTGCCGAGTCCAACGATACCAAACATGCTAGGTTTCGCCTTACGGTTTGTGTAGCGTTGTGATTTAGCGCTTAAAAAACATTTGCCGATATCTTCGAAACCGCTAGTCCGATCGAGACGAAACCACCGCCAGAAGTTTGGAAACATAGGTCGATAGCTAAACGCCAATGCCCAAATGCGAAAATATTGATAGTAAGGGGTAGTACCTACCTTACTACCTACCAGCAACAAGACAGGACTCACAGTTCACAAAGAAATGTACACGGAACATGTTCTCCATTATAAAAACATGCTGAATACAGCTAAGAATATATATTATGCGAATAGCATCAATGCGGGTGATGGGAACACAAGGAAACTTTTCTCTACAGTGAAAAGGCTGCTGAAACCTGCAAATTCAAGCACCAACAACATCTCGGATGATTACTGCTCTGCTTTCCTTAAGTTTTTTGATTCAAAAATCTCCAAAATCCACCAACAACTGGCCATGGCGAACACCACACAGGCTGCACTGTCAACATCATTTGTGATATATTTAGCCCCATCTGCTGTTTTCAGTAACTTCAGTCTTCCAACTGAGGAGTTTATCTCAGAGCTCATTACTAAATCTAATTCTTCTACATGTCACCTGGACCCCATCCCTACCTTCCTTGTAAAGACCTGTCTACCTACTATAACATCACTGATAACCTCCATTATCAAATCATCTTTGTCAACTGGTATAGTCCCTGCATCACTAAAAACTGCGATAGTTAGACCCACATTGAAAAAAACAGGACTGGACTGTAATAATTTTAATAACTATCGTCCCATATCAAATCTGCCCTTCATTTCAAAAATGCTTGAGAGAGTGGTTGCAATCCAACTCCAGACTTATCTTCGTGATAATAATCTTCTTGAACAATTTCAATCTGGGTTCCGGTCACGGCACAGTACAGAGACAGCCCTTGTTAAGATTACTAATGATCTTCTCCGTGCAGCAAAATTTCCAAAAAGGCTAATAACTTTTGAATAAAACTGCCTATTGTAATGCTAATGGTCTTACTAGATTATTTGGGTCAAGCCGAGAACACAGATACCAAGTTTTCCTTATTTGGCCGAACTTCCTGTCCGCCATCTTGATTTTCATTCAAAACCTACTTTTTCAAACTCCTCCCAGACTGTTTGTCCAATTTTCACCAAAATCGAATCGTATCATCTCCAGACTGTGCCGACTAAACGTTATGGATTTCGTGTCAATAGACGAAACCGTTTTCGTATAGCGCAGCAGCAAAGTTGAGGCATGATGCCAAAAGGACTATTCAGGCTTCATCTCTGCAATGCCTTGACATATTGACACCAAACTTTGTATACAGGGTGCGGGGGGGGGGATGCGTGGGATTTCCCCCTTTCTGGTCAATGTATCCCTGCCTCTGCTTAATTATTTTTATCCCCCCCTCAAAGTCATCAGTGATACTACACTAGTGGCGAGACGGATCACAAAACTTATCACGGATCCGTGGTTTGATTAAAGTCAATTTTATTTTAAAATGCGCTACTTTGGCTGGCTCTGATATAGCTGCTGCGGCCTCCATGTAATCACCACTCTGCAGATTTGCTCAATGTCCCGCCCACGGCGCTATCTGACTGGTTACACCTCACGAGTAATAGCCTATCAACACTTGCGAGACGGTTGCAGGTCCGCTGGACAGTGGAGCTGTGTGTCGAAAGGAAGGCAGCATATTCAGCATATTACTGAAGCGGGAATAAACATCACAATCTGATTATCTGATTCTATGATGACAAGCAGAGTTAGTGTCCCAGTCACACCACTGAGAATGGCCGAAGTTACACATACGGTGTTTCACTCAATTGAGGCTAAAGCAAAGGTTTTTTGATTACTCACTCACTCACTCACTCTTGAGCGTCTGCCGTGAGTGATTTCAATGTTAAGTCAATGTAAAGACGCGTTTACGCGCGTCGAATATGCGTTAGGCGCGGTAGACACGAATGCCTCATTCGTCCAGTTCGCGCGAATGAGGCGAACTGACTAACACAGATAATGCATCTGTCTTTTCTAGCATTTCACTGTAGCTCAGCATCGCAATGTAAAGTTAACGTTATTACTTTAATGCATAGACCTACACTATAGCCTATTTATGTTTAAGTTGACACTACGTTGTGCCATTTAAAGGTGCTCTAAGTGATGCGACGCGTTTTTTAGGCCAAAACATTTTTTGTCACATACAGCAAACATCTCCTCACTATCCGCTAGCTGCCTGTCCCCTGAACACACTGTAAAAAAACGCGGTCTCTCTAGACACCACAGGCTCCACAAACGGCAACAAAAACAAACTGGGCTCACCCGCACCACGAAACATAATAAACAGTGTTCCAGCCAATAACCGACAAGAAGTATTGGAGGGTGGGGTTTGGAGGGTTAGTGCGCGTGCACGTGAAGGGGGTGTGGAGGAGAGAGAACAGAGAAGCATGAAGAGGGAAGTTTGAATTATGGCCGACACACGACCAAAGAGACGACGTTCCGATGAACAAATTGCAAAGAAGAGGGACGAGGATAAGGGACGAGGATAAGGGACAAGGATAAGGAACGCGTGAAGTCCCGAATTTACATCGGAAAAACCTTCGAAAGGTGGCGAGAACTCCGCCGGCAGAAGGGCTTCCAATCCGACATTCAGTTCCTCTGTTTTTGTAGAACAGGTAAATCCATTTTTCTTTCTAAACTGACGTTCATGTTCGCCAAACCAACACAAGGATGCAATTAGCTAGAACTATGCAGTCAGCGTTAACTTTGGTGAATACAACATGTATGTTTCTAGCAGCGATCAATCTCTATTATAAATGATCAAGCAAATTCACAGTAGGGCGACAATTTGTGTGAATGATTGTTTTCATCCACTGTTTGACGTGTTTGAATGTTCATTTATAGGCTATTGACAACTTTGACTAAATTTGTTTACGCCGCCGCCGTTGTTTATGCTCACTGGGAAACGTGAAGCTAACGTTATCTTGCTATTATTGCGTCCTTGTATGGGAGCTATAGTTATAACCTCAGGTGGTGAAACGATTTTAAGATAATGTTTCTCTTTTTCTGCATTCTGTTCTGCAATATATAAAAGCATTTATCTAACTTGGCGACATTACACATTGAATGAAGTATCAGTAAAACTTAACTTTGTTTGTAGTGACTATTTTGACTTTCCTTTATGCCGGAAGGGAGGGGAGGAGGGAGGAGACGGGATGAGGAGGAGGGAGGGTCTAGCTAGCTTCCGTTTTGTTTGACAACAATTCGAATGTCAACAAGAAGTAACGTCTCCTGGGATCGCTTAGAGCACCTTTAATTTTGCCATTCATAAATAAGTAGGGATGCACCGATTGGGAAATTCTCGGCCGATACCGATACCGATGTTTAACATAACAACTTGGCCGATGGCCGATGCCGATGCCGATGTTTTTTCTTTTTGTTATTTATTCCTTCTTTTGTGCCATGGAAACATACAAGTCTTTCGGCTCTTGATCACACTATCCTAGAATGAGCACAAATTCAATCAGACCAATTTATGAAACAAAAACAACCTTTAATGTCACTTTCTGGTTGACATTACCTTATTTATGACAAGTTATTTTTCAGTGGTTATGAGGAGCAATATGAGAGAGAAATTTGGTAATCATTGTCTGACCCAACAAAAAAACATTATAATATTCATTTTATTTTTCGTGTTCGCATTTATGAGGGAAAAAACAACGTGTCAGTTCTCTGTTACGGACGTGAGCGCTCTGAAAGCAGCACTAAAAGACTGCTTTATAACTTTCACAGAGACCTCAAACAGAACAGCTGCCTTTCCTTAAATTGAATTTCGTTTTGAATTAATTATATCTTAATTTTAATCAATGTTTCATGAACCAATTGCCTGGATTTAATAAATAAGAATTAAATATAGCAGAATCACGACATGGAGGCGCCGGCGAGTGAACTGGAGTTCGTCTCATAAATGAACCGAAACTCAGCGTATAATGCACATTCACAGCGTATTTAGACACATTTAGACGCATTCATAATCATTCATTACTTTTACCGGTTCTTTGTGGCAAGCTTTATGCGTGTGGTCGTGCGCTTGAGTGCGGCTATATTACATAAACGCTCATTATCCTGTAGGCTATATAAGTAATTAAATTAATATAAAGGGGCGATTTGTCCACGAATTACTTAAATGAACAACTAGCCTACTAGTCGACTAGAAAAAAACTTTTAGTCGGAAGCAGCCCTTATTCCACATATTTTCGAACCAGGCAACAGGACATCTGGGTTGAGCGAGCGACCCTGCGGAATGAACGAGCGGAGCGGAATATTCAGAAATGCGCTCTCCACTCACGAGCTCTGATCGGAACAAACCCGAACCTCACTGTCTGCTGAACTTGCGCAGAAACATCAAAATATAACCAGTTTTTTTAAAATGGTTTTTAAAACTACACTATTTTAGCACAAATTATGAGCTTATTGGCGATTTTTTTTATAATTATTGACAAAATTAGAATATAGTAAAAGTTTTTTGTTTTGTTTTTTGTTTTTTTTTAAAAGTTTTGGGTGGGCCTGTTGAAAAGTGGGGCCGTGCCTGAGCTACAGGACATCGTCTTTCAAAACATAACCTGCGCGAAAGAGAGAAAAAAAATGAATGCTTCATTGTACCCAGCACTTCTGAAAATGCACTTCCGAATGCGTCTCTGTCCCCAGCACATTTCAGACCAAACTGACGCCCATGTGACATCAGCGAATGTCATTTTTATTTCCCGATGGCCGATGGCAGTTAACGAGGCAAAGATCGCCCGTTACCGATGTTCAGCCGATGCATCGGTGCATCCCTATAAATAAGTGTTTTGACATGTCTAGCCGAGTGGCACTATCAATGGTACTGGGAGGGGGATTTAATTCTTGCATTTTTTTTTCGTTGTGCATGATCACAGTTCATATGTGTGGGGAAAGATAAGCTATTAGAGTAAAAATATTGCGTTAGGCTACTTCATGAGTTAATAAGAAAAAAGATTTTACAATTCCTGCAAATGCAGTGAAGTTCATGTTCTCATGATTTATTTTTATGAATAAAAATGTTTCAAAACATCCCCCCCTCTGTTTTTTTTCACAAATCGCACCCTGTTTGTATGTGTCATTGTCACTTCACTCTGACCACATCACATCAGTTTTGTATCTGCGCCACCTATTGGTCGAAAGTGATAATCCATTAAATCATATATTTAATTACTGTTTCTATGATTTTTCAGCCATTTCACCTAAAATTGTCTTTAAATGTCTTTAATTGCTCATTGTTGCAGTTGGTCTGACACTTTCAGCCACGTCTTGTCGTCTTATTCTGCTTGGCCCCGATAATTGCTGCTTGAAGCTACATTTATGAATGTTTTCTTAGTGTATTAAGTATGTGAATCTTTAAATGATATATATTTTAAGAAGTTGCTGTGTTTAGCAGCTGGGAAACCCCATCTCAGTTTTTAATCTTGCGAATGATTGTACACTCTAAAAAATGTTGGGTTGTTTCCTATGTTTGGGTCAAATATGGACAAACCTAACCATTGGGCATAAAAATGTAATTAAAAAAATTAAACCAATGGTTGGGTTCGACCATATTTGACTCAAGCATGGGTTGAAACAACCCAGCATTTTTTTTGTGTGTGTGTGTGTGTGTGTGTGTGTGTGTGTGTGTGTAGCAGTTTCACTATCTGATTCATTGGATCCTTTGCTCTCATGCAGCTTGCCTTATGTATCTTCCACTGTCTGAACCGTCTTTACTCCTCAAAAGACTGTGTTGGATGGGGTCCAATATGGCCAAAACTTTTTTTCTTTGTGTAATATGATTTAATGCAAAAAATAAATAAAAATGCAGTATTCCACTATAGCACTACAATGCATAAGGCAATGGGCAAAAATAGCAGTACAGGACTTTAGTGATGTTATACTGCTAGCACCCTTGTGGACAATTACCACCTTTTCTTTGAATTCAACTTTGAATTAAAAAATTCTGTGAAAAACAGAAATACTTTTCATTTTGACAATTAAAGCACCTGGTCTTATTGTCACTGTCATCGTTTATTTTCAGATAAATATAAAACATTTTATACTTCAGAACTGTTAAAGGAACACTCCACCGTTTTTTGAAATAGGGCTTATTCACTTTCTTTCCTACATTTAGATAGGTGGGCAAATGCATTTTTGTCTCAGTGCATGCATTGTTTTAGTTTGACAGGGTCGGCGCTAGCTTAGCTTAGCATAATGAATGGAATCCTTTGTTGCCAGCTAGCATGTCCTGAGTAAAAGTGATATAAAAAATAAAAAAAAACCACCTAATTACTTCTTGTGGCCTGCGTATTCACAACAAGTACAAATAGTGATGCAGATTAACACTAGGCGATTTCCTAGGCAGATATTGACTTATATATTAAGGACTATATTAGGGGGAAGGACAGGCGAAGCACTGCTACTTGGGCGTGATATCTCTGCGCCCAAGTAGCAGTGCTTCGCCTGTGCTTCCCCCTAATATAGTCCCAAGTCAATATCTGCCTAGGATCGCCTAGTGTTAATCTGCATCACTATTTGTACTTGTGAATACGCAGGCCACAAGAAGTAATTAGGTGGTTTATTTTTATTTTTTATATCACTTTTACTCAGGACATGCTAGCTGGCAACAAAGGATTCCATTC
Organism: Rutilus rutilus; assembly: GCF_951802725.1. Classification (NCBI taxonomy): domain Eukaryota; kingdom Metazoa; phylum Chordata; class Actinopteri; order Cypriniformes; family Leuciscidae; genus Rutilus; species Rutilus rutilus. The sequence continues at coordinate 12,274,420 of NC_140224.1, forward strand.
ATTATGCTAAGCTAAGCTAGCGCCGACCCTGTCAAACTAAAACAATGCATGCACTGAGACAAAAATGCATTTGCCCACCTATCTAAATGTAGGAAAGAAGGTGAATAAGCCCTATTTCAAAAAATGGTGGAGTGTTCCTTTAACATCTTCATCTGTTGATTAAAATGTTTTAATACATTAAGGTTTTAATGGCATAATTAAAGTGCACTAGTTGAAATGTTTTACCATTTCAGGGGTCTGTTAGGCTTTATTTGAATATTTAAAAAAAGCACTATTTCAGAATTTTGTTGGATGCAGTTTTGGTCATGTCAATATTCCTAGCTTTATCAGGTTAAAACTCCATTTTGTTGTTTTTGTTATGTAATGTTTTATTGGGTAGTTGTGGCCTAATGGTTAGAGAGTTGGACTTGTAACCCGAAGGTTGTGGGTTGTGAGTAAATGAACAGTGCTCTCTTCACAGGCTGCTCTCGAGACAGGCTCCCCACTGCTCCGGGTGTGTGTTCAATACTCACTGCTGTGTGTGTGCACTTGGATGGGTGAAATGCAGAGCACAAATTATGAGTATAGGACACCATATTGGCTACACGTCACTTTCACTTTTTTCACATTATTTTTTAATAATTCAATGGTCCGGAGTAAATTTTTCCACTTATACTACAGTACATTTCTATACCTTAGAAATGTTATCAGGTTTTTGTCCTTAAAACACTCTTAATTTTTTAATTAAGAAATTAATCATTTCTTACGTATCCCATCCCAAGCCTCTTTATTACCCTTCCCATTTTAAATTGACCCTAAATGAAAAACTTTGAGGGATCTTGATCATTACCTTTGGACTTAAGATCTAAATCTAAGATTGTGCACAATGTTTATATATGCATGTAATATATGCACCTTGTAATGTATATATGTATACACCACTGATATGATTGGAGTTCTTAACTTCATAAGTGTAAAACATTTGAACTTACTGGTCCTTTACATCGTCTTGCTGCATTAGTTCTTAAATATCTGAAAATGTAATGTGTGTGAAAGATCTTGCCTTTAGGATGGAGATCTGAGAGAAATCTTTTTCTTCAAAGTAAGCGTGAGTTATGAGCTGAAGCTTAGCCTCTATCATACCAAACAGTGGCTGAAACAACAATGCATAACATTAATAATCAGTATTTTTTTATGTAAATCAAGGCTTCTCTAGCATATGCAGCTTACCAATCGACTGAGAACGCAAACACTCTTCTGAACTGTCTCTCTCGTGATATCTGCCTCTCGTACTTTCAGTGCCTGTAATACACAGCATTACAATAATATAAGACTAGATATAATGTAATTCTTTAACAGTATCTATAAAAAAAAAACAGCTTATTTATTTATTTAGAGAAATTTTTGTTGGATTGAGGAAACTGTTTTACATCACTATGATGGCACCAGACAGCATTTCCCTGGGTTATGCTCAATTAAAAAATTTAATCTTACACAAAGCATTGTAAGTATAAATGATTGTGGACAAACCTTAGCCTCCATCTGTCTGTAGCAAGACACTCCATAAACACATTTCAGCTGTCCATCCAGAGGAGGCAAATGAAAGTAGACAGTGTCTGTCCATAAAAAACATAACAATGTGCATTTTAAAACAGATATGCTGATAAAATACTTCACTGATTATATCTATGATCATTGCTCAGTCTGAACATACCACACCCCCATCAGCTTATCTTACATAAAAAAAATAAAAAGACAAACACACACACATACAATTGATTATGCCTAAAGTGTATTTGTAGTTGTCGATGTGAAAATGAAAGTTTTTTTGCTAGCTTCAGCCTGACACAGTTATCATTTTCACGCCCTGCGCCATGTTGTTTAAATAGCAAATGCATTTGCGCCCATTTGTGCGCCCATGGGCGTGTTGGTCTGAAAACAGAGTGTGTTCAGGTGCATTGTTGGCACGTAGCTATTTTGAGGCAACTGAAATAGACTGCGCCATTGACCAACAAAAACCTGGGCCCATATGTATAAAACTTCTCAGAAAGGCTCTTAAAAAGAAGAAAAGAAGATGGCGCCACGGTCGGATGGCGCGCAGTATTTTGTTCTGTTTTGTTTGTTAACTCAGTGTCTTGTCAAGATTTTCGGCGTTCTTTAACAAGAGAAGCGCTTCTAAACATTAGACAAACAACTCCAGCGGATTTATTTCCCACTTTTCCCACCAAATCATTATTCCCCAAACAAAGGAACATCGGCGCAAAAGGGGAAAGCGAGCGGGTGCTCTTGTACGGCTACGTAGACGCGGGAACCGAACAGTGCTACCAAGCATTTTTCTCTCAAATGTTCGTTCACTGTGTAACAAAATGGATGAACTCCAGCTACTGATGGTGAAAAGCAGAGACTTTCTAACAGCGTCTGTCCTATGTTTCTCGGAGACTTGGCTGGGTGATCTGATCCCGGATTCCTCATTACAGCTGGCTGGCTTTAGGTTACTGAGGGCGGACCGGGACACGGTTCTTTCCGGTAAGACGAAAGGCGGAGGTATTTGTTTCTATATTAACAGTAGCTGGTGTGTAGATATCACAGCAATTCTGCAATATTGTTCACTGGACTTGGAATCATTTTTTTATAAACTGTAACCCATTCTACTCGCCTCGCGAGTTCATGTCGTTTATTTTGGTCTGTGTTTACAAGCCCAGCGCTCACTTGCCGATCAGATACTAAGCGTGGAGCGAACAAACCCAGATTCCTTAGTTATCGTACTTGGTGACTTTAACAAAGGTAATCTCAGCCACGATCTCCCCAAATACAGACAATTCATCAAATGCCCCACCAGAGAAGACAACACTCTGGATCACTGTTACACTACAGTCAGTAAAGCCTACCACGCAGTCCCTCAAGCAGCACTGGGTCACTCTGACCATGCCATGGTCCACCTGATTCCTGCTTATAGGCAGAAACTAAAACTCTGTAAACCTGCTGTGAGGACATCAAAACAGTGGACCAGTGAGGCCTTAGAGGACCTGCGGGCGTGCTTGGACTCTACTGACTGGGACATGTTCAGGTTTACTACCAATAGTCTGGATGAATACACAGAGGCTGTAACGTCGTACATCAGTTTCTGCGAAGACTGCTGTATTTCAACACGCACCAGGGTGAATTTTAACAATGATAAGCCCTGGTTCTTAGGTAAACTCAGAAGGTTGAGGGTGGAGAAAGAGAAAGCATTTGGGAGTGGGGACAGAGACAGATTCAAGGAGTCGAAAAACAGGTTTAGCAAAGCTGTAAAGGAGGCTAAACGACTGTACTCAGAGAGGCTTCAACATCAGTTCTCTGTTGACGACGCTGCTTCTGTCTGGAGGGGGCTCAGGCAGATTACCAATTACAAGCCCAGAGCCCCCCACACCACTAACGACTCTCGTCTGGCAAACGACCTGTATGAGTTTTACTTTAGATTCGAAAGGCAATTGGACTGTCCTGTTCTACTCCCTCCCTCACCAGTTTGCCTACAGACCCAACAGGTCTGTAGACGACGCAATCAACATGGCCCTACACTTCACCCTCCAGCACCTGGACTCTCCAGCAACCTATGCCAGGATCCTGTTTGTGGATTTTAGCTCCACCTTTAATACCATCATCCCTGCCCTGCTTCAGGACAAGCTCTCCCAGCTCAATGTATCAGACTCCATCTGCAGGTGGATCACAGACTTCCTGTCTGACAGGAAGCAGTGCATTAAGCTGGGGTTACAAGTCTCTGATTATCGGTCCATCAGCACCGGTTCCCCTCAGGGCTGCGTCCTTTCTCCTCTGCTTTTCTCCCTATACACCAACAGCTGCACCTCCAGTCACCCGTCCGTCAAACTCTTGAAGTTTGTGGACGACACCACCCTCATTGGGCTCATCTCCGATGGGGATGAGTCTGACTACAGGTGGGAAGTTGATAACCTGGTGTCCTGGTGTAGCCAGAACAACTTAGAGCTCAATGCTCTGAAGACAGTGGAGATGGTTGTGGATTTCAGAAGGAACGCAGCCCCACCCACCTCCATCAACCTGTGTGGTTCCCAAGTAAACACTGTGGAGTCCTTCCGCTTCCTGGGTATTATCCTCTCCCGGAACCTAAAGTGGGAACTGAACACCAGCTCCCTCGCCAAGAAAGCACTTCAGCGGATGTACTTCCTACGGCAGCTGAAGAAATTCAACCTCCCCAAGATAATGATGGTGCACTTCTACACAGCGATCATTGAGTCCATCCTCAACTCCTCCATCATCACCTGGTACGCTGCTGCCACGGCCAAGGACAAGAGCAGACTGCAGCGTATCATTCCCTCTGCTGAGAAGGTGATCGGTTGCAATCTGCCTTCCCTTGATGACCTGTACTCCTCAAGGGCACTGAGGCGAGCGAAGAAGATCGTGGCAGATCCCTCCCACCCTGGTTACTCCTTGTTCCAGCTACTTCCCTCTGGCAGAAGGCTGCGGGCCGTTAGGACCATCACCTCACGCCATAAGAACAGTTTTTTTCCTTCTGCAACTGGCCTCTTTAACAAGGCCTGGAGCTCTCATTGACACTGACTTAAACTTGAAACTATAAACTGTTAACCATGCCATATTTACACTGATTATAAACTATAACCTCTTAAACATTGCCATAGTTGCACTGACTTTAAATTATAAACTCTTAGCTCAATATTTGCATATTTGCACCATTGCCTTAAAAGGTATTCTATATGTATTTTTGGTGCTCTTATATCCTGTATCGTTGTATGTTATATGTATGCACCTTCCTGCCAAAGTAAATTCCTTGTCTGTATAAACATTCATGGCGAATAAACCCCCATTCTGATTCTGATTCTGATTAAGAATAGTCCTAAGCTTTGTCTTAAGTGTCAAAAAATTCTTAGTAAAGAGTAGGAATTTTCTAAGAGTATGAGACTTCTACAAAGAAGCCAAAAGCAACTTTCAGTAAAGTCTAAGACTGATTCTTAAGTGCTGACTGAGGTGGCACTTATTGTAAGTGCTGCAAACTATGGACTACAATGATGTCAACTCAAAATGGTCGCCCTCAACCTCTGAATCAGCCAATAGTGAGCCTGCAAGGGTGAGGTCACAGCAGCATGACACCAATGTAATAATAATAAAATCACCTAATTAAGACACTGAAACATTTATTTCAATACTTACATTTATTTTAAAAAGTAAAAAAAAAAAAAAGTGCTATGGAATAATTTTCTATTGATATAGTATGTCTCAGTTGGAGTGATGATGCAAACATGAGTTCCATCATCGGCTCCAACAACTTCAGGGAAGCTTGCAATTCTCATAAAAGTGGCTTGCTTTTGCCGCATGGTTTGAAGATCAGTTGGAAAGTCAATGAACTGCCATACAGTAGTGGCCAAAATTGTTGATCAGCCTAGGAAAACTGACATCTTCACCCTTTATCCAAATATTATTCAAAATGTAAAAAAATATTTTGTAAGCATATTGCATAGTACTTTGAGTCAATTGTTTTATTTGTGATGACACACTGAAACATACCAAATCATGCAAAGAACACATGCAAACACAAGAGAGAACCAGTTAAATATTAATAACTGATTATGTTGTTGTCATTGTATTCTTTTTCCTGGAACTTTTTTTTTTTTCTAAACAAAACTAGTTTTGTAGTCTGTAGTTTTTCTAAACTGTAGTTTTTTTTTTTTTGCCAAATAATTTTGTCAGATAAAAACCTTCACTAAGTTAAGTTATATATATATATATATATATTTTTTTTTTTTACATTTTGATGGACTTGTAAGGTCATTTAAAAAAAAAAAAAAAAAAAACCTTTGCACTTTCATCACTTTGGGCCACTACTATGTTTGGTGTGGTCTGGTTAGTGCCACAATAGTGCTATTTCAGAACCTGCTAACTGTGGACTGAAGGACCAAGTCATCACCGGTGCACTGCTGCATTTTTCTAGTCGCCAAAAACGTCATTATTACTTTTCATTACAGCAGTCAGAGCACTAATTTGTTGAGTGGGAGGAGTTATTAAATTTCTTACAAGGTCAGTTACAAAAATTATTTATTGTAAAAGTCAATAAAAAAATATGCATTATGCTGCATTTGTCACGGTGGTTGCAGGTAAACCGGCGAAGAAGACAAAGATATTCCAACACAAAGTTTTAATAACAATAAACCTACAGATAAGTGAACTTGAAGCAACACACACACACTTAACATAGACGTTACCGGACCATGAACAGAATACAGGCAGGAACTTAAATACACAGAGATAATTAACTAAACGACGAACAGTTGTGATGACTGTGTTAGTCCATGGTGACAGATGAGTGGCGGGCGGCAAATAGGAACAAGGAACAGAAGACAGGAAGAACAACACACTAAAAGTCCTTGAATTGAATACAACTGAATATAATGGTGACAGACCCTAAAAAACCCTAATAAACCAGAGCTATATAATAATAAATATATAATAATAATAATAATAATAATAATAAAAATTATAATAATAATAATAATAATAATAATAATAAACCTGAGTTATTTCACATTGGCTTTTCAAGATATTTTGTACAAATGGTACCAGATTGTATAGAAATTTACAACTGAAGAAATAAAAGTATTTAGGTAGAATTTCAAAAACTCTTCTCAATTTGTACTAAAGTGTAGTGTAGTGTAGATTGAGACTTTACCTTCCTGATAATTGTGCGCTCCGTCGGGCAGTGCCAGGAAAGGCAGGTACTTCCATTCCTCTGGGAGTGTGTTACTGTCATGACCCGCACTGGGAATAATGGGAGGATATGAGAATTCTACCTGAAATAAAAATAAAAAGACAACAGTAGACTGATTTTAGGTTAATGATGAAAAGGGGCTATCTGAAAACTATAAAAATCTAGCATATTTTTAGCACAGCTCAAATATTTGAACAGCTTTGTACTCATCAATTTTAATAAAACCAAATGTATTTTTTACCAAGTTAACCTGTCATGGCATGTGGTGTGAGCTTAATATGCAATGAAAATAATATAATACCTTTGCATGTATAACATTTTAATTAGTTTTACAATGAAGAGTTTTGAAAATTAAAGTACTTTTTTTTTTTTACTGTTGTTTTTAAGAGCAGTCTCTCAGGTGTTTGTAAAATGTAGATTTTTTTTTTTTTTTTTAACAGGCTAGGTTTATACTTAAAAAGATTAAGAAATAACTGATGACAAGCTAAGTTATTGGAAATATAATAAGATAATGTACCCTGAACCGTGGAGGTTTTGTTTGAATTAAAGTGCTGTTTTGCTAATTAAACTGCAGATTTCCATTGATTGCAAAATTCGACATGGAACACAGCAGATCAAATGCATGAACACTTAGGAAACCATATTACTGCATGCTGTAGTGAAGCACACGACTCAGGAGAATATAACAAAAACAGTCCAATAATCCAGAACAAGAAAAATCAGGAGAACTGGCAACACTTTAAACCTTAGACCTAAACATAGATGATACCATAAACAGAACTAGGGAAAATCAGGGCTTGAATACATGGGGAGACATAATGATTGACAGGTGTACGTAATCAATAACCAAGGGAACAAACTAGGGAAGACAGGTAGGCAGACAGGGAAACCAAAACACCATGAGAATAAAATATGAAATACTATGGCAATGCCGCATATGAGTCTACCTGTCGAGACATTCCCTTCTCTGCCTTCTTTTATAAAATAATCTTTTTATCATAGTAAAATCTACATATCATTCCCAACAAAAGTATTGATTAGCGTAACACATTTTGAAGATTAGTGAACAGGCAGTCGATTCATTAAATAATAAGCTATTTTCTCACAAAAGCAGTTTTTTCAGTGTAGTGAAGCCTCTTCTCCATTGACATCCATTAAAAAAATGGCCTCTGGTCTCCTTTCCTGCGTACCGACACAACCGCAGTGTTCGCATTAGCCGTTATGCTTTTTTAGCTAAAGGTTGCAGGCTTGTCTAGTGGCTTTGGTTGAACAGCCATATCATGTGACATTGCAGGAACTCCTTTACAAAAACAAGGCTTCCAGAGATCGCTGTAATATGCAGATAAAGACGTTTTGGAGACAACAAACACATGATTGCAATGTTGATGATGTTCTTCAAGCCATGTATTTTCATAATAATAGATTATATTTATAATGCAACGCTAATCGACATAACCTCTATCATTGTGCAAGAATACTATAAAATAATATATTTGCTGTCTGATTTTTTTTATCCAAAGCCACATCAGATCCAGAAGGTTATTTTAAACACTCGACTTGCGTTATAAAAGTATGTTTGGAGCAAAAACATGTTTTTTGGAAAAAAGAATTGTCATGTATTGATGGTGTGCTAAGCTAACATGCTAGCTAGGCCTAAGATGCACCTGCCACCTAGCTGAGCAAATATGTTATGTTTATTAATAATTTTGAAATGGTAAAGCTCGCTGAAATGTTTCTTTTTTTCAAGAAGGGCATTTGATACAGTTTCCAAGAAGGTGAAGTGAGATGTTTGATCAAAGAAATGAGGGATTAAAACAGTATGAATAGAAAGTCGTCAGTAATTATAATGAAGACAAAAAAAAACGAATAATTAGAGCCATAACCAGGCCGGAGAGGTGTAAAGAGAGCACTTGATGGCTGCTCTGTCAAGTCTTCGTCATCGGTTAGGAACCTGGGTGTGCTCTTTGATACCAATCTTTCATTTGAAAGTCACGTGTCTAGTATCTGTAAAACTGCATTTTTCCATCTTAAAATATATATCTAAATTACGCCATATGCTCTCATTGACAAATGCGGAACAATTAGTTCATGCATTCATGACCTCAAGGCTAGATTATTGTAATGCTCTACTGGGTGGTTGCCCTGCACGCTTAATAAACAAACTACAGCTAGTTCAAAACGCAACAGCTCGAGTTCTTACCAGAACCAGGAAGTATGACCATATTAGCCCGGTTCTGTCAACACTGCATTGGCTGCCTATTAAACATCGCATAAATTTTAAAATATTGCTGATTACTTACAAAGCACTAAATGGTTTAGCTCCGCAGTACTTAAGCGAGCTCTTAACGCATTATAGTCCTTCACGTCTATTGCGATCTCAAAATTCTGGCCAGTTGATAATACCTAGAATATCAAAATCGACTGCTGGCGGTAGATCCTTCTCCTATTTAGCACCAAAACTTTGGAACAGTCTTCCTAACATTGTCCGGGAAGCAGACACACTCTGTCAGTTCAAAGGTAGATTAAAGACACATCTCTTTGACCTAGCATTCACATAATACATTATAGACTTCTATAATTCAATGTTAGGCTGCATAGATCAAGTCAGCCGGAACCGGGAACACTTCCCATAAATCCTGATGTACTCGTTACATCATAAGAAGAATGGCATCTACGCTAATTTTAGTGTCTTTGTTTATCCCGAGGTTTTCCCGCAGCCTGCCGGATCCAGGCCGTATCCAGATCTGACGAAGGACCTTCGCTTGGACCCGATGACAACGCAGTGCTGAAGTGCCAACTAGTCTCTCCCTATGGAGGATCCCTTTACCACTCTACAGATAAAGCGTTGTCGGGAAAATCCGTTCCGCGTACCTACCCCGAAGTGACAAAATAAAATACAATTCTGTATCAAAATTTATAAGGAAAGACCAGTACTTTGTTTAGGCTTGGTTTGTAGGGTATTACAAACCTGCGCACATATATTCAAACGCACATAATTATAAACCAATTCTTAATGCGCATGTGAACGCCATCAGCGTTTATCACAGGTTCGCGTTTAAAGTCTGTGTAGAGAGAATGGTGTCGTCTTAGCGGCCCCTAATTTAATATCAAATGATCGTTGCGATGGAAGCGAATCAATCAAAACTAACTTTAGCCGTAAAATAACTTTATTAAAGAGCCGCTATAAAGCCAAAACAATCTCTGTTACCTTAAATTATACGTTTATCTCTGTAAAGCTGCTTTGAAACAATCTACATTGTTAAAAGCGCTATATAAATGAAGATGACTTGACTTGAATGTGTGCAGTGAAGACTGAAACTGAATGGGGCAGTTTGCACCACAAAACAATAGAGGCAATACACTGAATGGTTGCTTAGAAGATGACAATAAACATCAGTTAGCATTTTAGAGTCTTCTCAAAATAAAATCACCTGACATAGTCTTAAAACACATTTAATACAATTTTAGACTTATCTTCAGATTTGAAATATAATATGGTCAGACATGTGGCTTTAGCTGCAGTGCATTTCTAGATTAAAACCATGCCAACTTCAACTTTATTTTCATAAAGACTTTTCATAAAAATACGTTTCTAATAACTTTAAAAAAAATGTAAGCTTTTTATAAAAAATATATAATTATGACAATAATTAATTCTGACTTTACAATAAACTGCCAAGTGTCTGCTTTCAAATGAAACCATACTTAGGCTATGCTTTTAGCACAAAGGGTTCATGAACTGTAATTTGGATATGCCATTTCTTGGGATTTTTTCAAAAGCGGGGGTGGGCTAACAAAAGGCTAACAGGTCAGCGGACTGAGGGGGCATACTGCATTGTGCCATCATGCCTTTTTTTCATATTAAATGCACAATTTATGCACATCTTTCCTGACAAGGTATTCTTCATTTATATACAGAAGTGAGGCAGCCCACTCCCTGGAGCTGTTACAGTCCAAGATGGAAAAAAAATAAAAATGATGGCCCGGCTCGCAAATGTACTATGGTGCAAGGATGGTGTTTTATTTATATACAGTGAGGGGTACTTCCCCACGGGGTGCGCAGTATATGGCTAGCCTACGAATGAATGAGAGAAAAGTGCAATTTTCACCAGTTTTGCTTGCACTTTCTTGAGCCCTAGCCTATTCGGATGGGATTAACTTTACAAGAGTAGATGGAGTAATGTAATTTTACCACAGGACGTCTGTAATAGTAATGGCCAATTCGCACAGAATAAGATATCTCAGTAAAACTAGCAGAAGTGGGAGGAGTAACTCTATTTGCGCATCGCCGTCACCCTCCTGTCGCCATTTGTGTATTACGTTGCTTCCTGAAATCACGTGCGCAAACAACCTATATATATATATATATATATATATATATATATATACAGTATATATATATATATATATATATATATACAGTATATATATATATATATATATATATATATATATATATATATATATACAGTATATATATATATATATATATATATATAATGTATAGTGTGAAACTGCAGTTTATGAATACCTGAATACCCCGTTTGAGCTTCCGCAAGACCTAATGAAGTTCATTCTTGTGTAACGCAGCACGTTTGAGCTTCAGGAAGAACCAATGAGGTTCATTCTCGTGTTACTCAGCACGTTTGAGCTTCCACAAGAACTAATGAAGTTCATTCTTGTGTTACGCAGCATGTTTGAGCTTCAGCAAGAACCTATGAGGTTCATTCTCGTGTTACGCAGCACGTTTGAGCTTCAGCAAGAACCAATGAGGTTTATTCTCGTGTTACGCAGCACGTTTGAGCTTCAGCAAGAACCAATGAGGTTCATTCTCGTGCAACGTAGCATGTTAGAGCTTCTGCAAAAACCAATGAGGTTCATTCTTGTGTTATGCAGCAAGCTTGAGCTTCCGCAAGAACTAATGAAGTTCATTCTTGTGTTACGCAGCACGTTTGAGCTTCTGCAAGAACCAATGAGGTTCAATTTCACACATTTGAGCTTCCGCAAGAACCAATGAGGTTACATTGGTTACACTGAACACTTGAAAAGAGTTCCAAATAGTAGGTTAGTTTATATTACATTTTTAATCAGCATCATAAACTAGTGATATTTGACTAAATTGGCTCCTAACAGAAAGGCTTGTAATAGGAGTCAAGAGGTCTAACCGGTTACACCATTTGACATTTCAGTTTAAAATCAAATTTGACAGGCATTATCATGGACACCTATGTAAGCATGTGGTCTCGTGGTAATATTTAAAATATCATTTTTAAAGTTACTACTCATTTTTATAATAATGATGAATTATCAATGTATTCCTGGGGTCATACCATTTGACATTTACTTAAGGATACCTGACCATAGCCTAAAAATGTCAACTTATTTCACATTTTAATGAGAGTTACTAACATTTGCATGCAGCAGTTAGTGTCACCAGGGGTCCTTCTCTGTGATATAATTTCCTGTCACATGGTCTTTTTATACAATATTAACAAATGACTCCTTGAATGGTGGTTACACCACCTTGACACTTCAGGAATTTGACTTGACTCGCATGATTCCCCAAATTAATTATAATATTTAGAACAATGGTGTTCAATTTACTTTTATTTAATGTTAGCCTAAATAGTTCTGATGTAAGATTATGCCAAACTAGCTGATATGTTGTTTTATTGAGAATTTCACCTTTTTTAAACAAGATCAATTATTTGGTATAAGTTTTTACGGTTACACCAGATTAACATTTTTGCAATCATCCCCCAAATATTCTCTCAAAATGAATTAAAACCAGAAATTTTAGACTTTGTCCTCAAAAAAGAGAATGTATGCAAGTAATTTGCCATTTTATTTAGAAATTTTAACCCTATTAAATTATGATTTTTTTTTTTTTTTTGCAAGGTTGTAATTGCAAGGTTAAAGAAAATAGTGGGGAGAGAGGGAAAATTATTTTAAGTTTTCAGGGAATGTGGTGTCTGTATGCAATGTTATTGCTAAGCATGAACACTAGGGGAAGATATAGACTGAGAATAAAGATTAGAGAGCTTGAATGTACAGAGGTTGCACCAACTAGTGGACTTTAATGCTCTGCCATGACACTTTAAGCGTCGACTAGTCACTGGTAGCCTATAGAGGGCACAACAGGATAAGAAATCTTGGAAGTCCACTTTAAAGCTCAATGTCCAAACAGTTAAAATGACAAATAAATGCATACTCTGAGAGCGCTTCACAAGATGTTTGATTATGCTATAGATGCTCAAAATTAATCGAGAGAATGCACGTTTTAAACAGCTTATTGTACACCTAAGTTTATTTGCCGTTCTAAACTAATGGGTGCTACATTGTAGATTGTGATGTGTGTGCGTTACAATGCAGCATCCATTAGTTTAGAGCGGCGATTCATTTACGTGTACAATAGACAGAGAATCATTCAGTAGCGCAGAAATATAAAAGCTCTTCCAAACTTTATAATGACAGTGAATAGAGGACGAAATTTTGAAGCCCAAAAAAGTGCATTCATCCATCATAAACGTACCCCACACGGCGCCGACGGGTTAATAAAGGCCTTCTGAAGCAAAGCGATGCATTTGTGAAAGAAAAATATCCATATTAAAAACTGAAATAAAGCTTCCGGCAGACGGCCTACGCACGCCAACTTACGCCAAAAGAGTAACCCCTGACACAATGTAGAAGTAGCGTAAACTTTGATGCCTCTCACGGTTCAAACAAATAGGGCTGGGCAACAAACTCAAACTTTTGAACAGGATGAAGTTTTAAAATGAAAACACACTAGTGTAACATATAGTTTTAAAAAAAAAAACTGATTTAATTTGATTTGTAACGACCTTATTACAATGTCTTATTATTCTAACTGAATTTATTATTCCTACTATATTTGTATCTTTATGTACAATAATTGAATTTGTATGTGATGCCTTGATACGTTATATACTATCTCTTGTACAGCCAGTGACCATTATTCATCTGGTCATGTGATATCAACATGGAAGCCACCATGAGGGAGGGACACCTTTATAAAGAATAAAATAGCTTTTGCTATACAAATGTATGACTGAAATCTACTCATGTGAGTGGACATCATACAATAAGTGCCACTCATTCAAAAATAAAATAAATGTGTTTTTGTTGTTTTGTTTTTCTGGACGGAATGAAGAGGGCAGTAAAGCTGGATCTCACACACTTTATCACCATCAGTATTGAATTACAGGCGATGTTGTTGATAATGTATGATCATTCATCATTCAATGAAGTCGAGCTCCTTAAGCAGATTTAATTTTGCATATTGATTTTTTTTATGCATTTCTACACCAAAGTAATGGTAAATAATACATGTAAAATAGTAAAAACACAAATTATTTGTAAGGGTAATAGAGAAGCGCACGGCACGTTTGAAGCAGATTAATATTAATAAACAAACATGAGGACAGTCTCTTACCTGACAACCCTTTTTATGGTGAAATCCCACAACTACGATGTGCAGCACCGGTTCCTCTTTGCACTGCGACTCCATCCGCTCTATTACAATCAGATCAGAGTTCAAAAGAGAAGAAATAAAAAGTAAAATATTTGTTTAATGTGTGGAGCCTATAACTTCCGCACTCTTGACCGTCAGTTAGTATGTCACGCGATGCTCCGCCTCCAGCATAAACAAACACACCAGACGAAAAGCTGTCATACAGACTGCCGAGAGAGGGCGCGCCATGGCTCGAATAGATAGATCATCCATCAATCCATCTAGCCATCCATTTTCCAAAGCGCTTATCCTGTGTAGGTGGCCAGTTCATTACAGTCTCAAATATCATATAACATTGATATTTTTATTCATATTTTGAGTCAGTAAGTGACAAAATAAAAACCGTATAACAAGAACACTTTCCAGCAAACACACGACGTCGCCAGGATAGTAGTCCTTGTTTAGTCTATATGACAACGTTTTGTATTGATATATTTTGTACATTTTGTGGTTTACATGCAGAAACATGCTTTCATTTATTTTGGAGTTGTCCTCATTCAATTTGTTTTTGGTCAGATTTATTTTCTTTTATTAATGCTCACATCATGCCTTAGCCTGGCAAGCCAGACCTACATCAAGATGTTAGGTCTGGCAACTCTCCATAGACACGGCTCAATCCGAGGGGCGGGATGAACGGCTGTCTTTCCAATTCCCTCTGCACGCAATAGGACAGCGCTTCAACCAACCAGAGCGTTTTCCCAACAGCGGAGGTAACGTTAGTTGATAGATTCAACTTTTGCCATATCTGGCCGGCAAAACTACGAACACATCTTCCTTTTTTTAAAGAATGACTTAAGTGCTGTTCTATGCTCTTTTCTCAAAGAAAAACTTAACTCCAAGTCTCCAGAGTCGCGGACAAAGCCGATTCGAAAGATGTTCGCCAGCAGCCGCCATTCTTTGTTTTCAAGTAGCAGGTAACCGTTGCAACTCTGTCGTCATTATGTTAAGCCCGCCCCGCCTACTCTATACACGACGTGATTGGCCTGACCCAATTTAGGTTTTTGCAGCTTGAAAGTCAATGGAGAGTTGCTAGACTGCCCTGGCTGCAAAATACATTTGCTGCCGCTAGGGTGCGTCTAGATTTCTAGGCTAATCATGCCTAGCTTTCAACTGTGTTTTAGAAATGCTTTATTTGTTTTTAGAGTGTTTGCTCATCTGCATTACGTCTATAGGACGTTTCCTGTCAGATGTCAAATAGACATTTAGAAAATGTTTTTAAGATGTTTATGATTTAGAATGTATGTAACACTGACATCTTAAAGACGTCTATCAGATGTTTGTACGCAGCAGATGGTTTCCAGATGACGTGATCTTTAACAGACATCTTGCAGACGTATGTGTGCTATCTGTGTAAAAACATCTCAGTCTCAGAAAAAAGTTTTACATACATTAAAACTTAAACATCTTAAAGACATCTTCTAAATGTCTATATGACATCTAACAAGAAACGTCTTAGAGGCATATTGCATATGAGCAAACACTCTAAAATATACATCTTGTAGATGTAAATGGAGACATCAAATAGATGTCTCCAAGATGTACTTGTGCTATCAGGGTACGCTGTGACGACGATGTCAATTAGTCGTCATTTGGTCAGCGTGACATTACTTTATGGCAATGTTGTGAGGATGTCGTGGTAGAGTTCCATTTTTTTTAGAATCTTGGCTAACGTTCCGGAAATGTCATGGGCATGTCCTCAAACGTCGTCGCTAGTTAATCCCATGGAGAACATTGTCCCCTGGTCTTCAGATAATAGCCTATTGAGAATGAGGACATACGTCACGGTAGCTTGCTGTCACGTGATGAATTGAGCCCGTCCACCATTTTGGGATCCTACGCTATCGGTTGCCAGGGGCAACAGTGTAAGAGCGATACAGAGACGGAGCAGGAAAGACGGCTCGAGGAATTATAATAGAAATTACGAGAAAATTAAGAAATGGAGAAGAATACGGCAAAAGAAAAGGGTCCTTACAGGGAGAAACTTACTACCAATGCCAAAAAAAAGAGTTTTTTTATTTAAAATTTTAAATACGAAAAAACTGTAACACATGGTTCCTACGGTTTCCATGACAATCGTGTGAGACACTGGAGCAGTTTTTTACACAGCAGTGTTTTCCAGGCATTCTAAAATAGTGCGACAACCTCCTCTACTACCAATACAAACAATGAACGGTGCTGGCGGGTATCCTCCCAAAATGGCGGAAAGGGGAGGAAGACGCGGTCTCTGGGGGCTGTGTCGTGACGACATCTCCTCATTCTCAATAGGCTGTATCAATGTATTTTATTTACAAGTGCCATATGTGATATTAATTTGTCATGAATGACATTCTATTTATACAAGCTGCAGAGATATTCAAAAAGCTTTTCTTCATTCAATTGAAACAAAATTATAGCTATAATTAAATTGTAGGCAAAAAATTATTTTCATTCTTTTATTTTAATTTAAGTGTCATGTTTCTGATTTGTATAAATATATTAAGTAGACGATTGATTTATATTTAAATATTCAGAAACTGGTATACCATTTTTGTTCAACTTTCATTGTAGATTAAAATAAAAGACTGAGAAATCAATGCCTATGTCACCATTATGTTCAGGTCATAGACTTTCAGTTGTTTTCATTCATCACCTGTGTTTCCCTGTCGGTTTCCCACCACCGATCGCCTGTTCCTGAGTTTATATTATTAAAGCGTTTGAGATTATCTTCTTCTTCTTTGCGACGAGCCGTGACAGCCTATTCCAAATGCTGAATGCATGTTTCACGGTTTTCAGTATTAAATAAAAGGATTTTTACGCACTCTTTTAATGGAGTGAGCGAAGTACACTAAAAAAATCTGTTGGATTAAAAAAATAAAAGTACATCGGTTGCACATTTATTTTATGGTTTCTCAACATAATTTATTGATGTTCTTGTTGCCTAATTTATGGAGGGCCTATGTCAAATGAACATGTTTTTTATGTTGTTTTTATGCTTTTTGTCACGTGACCTTGTGTTAATTTAACATGACTTATGTTTAAATGAAAGCTTTATCCAGTAAAGTGGTGTTTCAATAAATAAAATCATAATAAAATAATCCTGATAAAAAAAAATATATATATATATATATATATAAAAAAAAACATTGACAAAAACTGATAAAATCAATCCCAGATCAAATTAATTTTCCCAGTTTGGGAAACCATAAGCTGACTGATATATATATATATATACACACATATATATTTAAACATTTTTAGCAACATTAAAATGGTAGGTTTAAATGTTAAAACCAGTAAGGCAATAAATTGCAAATATACATAAAGAGAAGCAAGTTACACACATAGCTTATTTATCCTACCAAAAAGCAATAAACCTGACTACAATATGGTACATTTTATTTTTCAGCTTCCAGTTTGCAAAGATCTAATGTGAATAATATAGATACTATACTCCTATCCTTACCTCAGAAGACCCTGCCCTCCGCTGGTAGGGTAAGAAAGAAAGCCTCTTCTCTCACAACTCTCCACCAACTCCCTCTGCCTCCTCAACACTAAGGCTGCGTTCGAAACCGCATACTCAATGAGTAGGTACTTAATTTCATTAAGTACTTACTTAACGAGCGCTAAAAGAGTAGGTACTTTATAGCCAGATCTCGTTGAGTATGAATGCGAACCGGACATCTGCCATGTTGATGTTATCATGTGACCTACGACGCGTTATCACAAGCACAACAACTTAAAAGATTTGAACGACACGTTTAATTCATCTGTCTGTAAATATCTTGATATTGATTAAACTTGCTCATTTTGTGGTCTTTTTGAAGAAACTGCTGCCCATTTATTTTGTGAATACATTTAGGGTTGATTTAAGTTCTTATATTTAACCCTACTGATGTGACCCACCGTTTTATCCGATATTATTTATTTTTATTACGAAATCACAAAATTGTCATCTCTTGAATATGTTGTTAATTTCTTTATTTTATATCCAAACATTTTCACCCACAAGCAAAAGTGGCTTACTGCTTGATGTTTTCCTCTTTTTCTTGTTGAATTTAACTCTCGTTTCATCCCTCAGGCCTAGGCCTATAAATAACAAAAAAATGAATTTTTTAAAAAGTATTGTAATGAATTATTTAAGAAAATATATATTAAGATATTCAACCTTGTAGGTTCTTTTTTCCTGTGTACAAAATCTCATATTATGTAGGCTATGCAAACCCATGAGATATATATATATATATATATATATATATATATATATATACCTCATAACATCAGTAACTCGACAGCCCTACCTAGAACAGTTTTCCTCAGCGTTTGTAATGTCTGCACAAAGGGCAGCTGTGCGAAGATTCGCCTTTGGAGAAAACTGTTGATTTTATACTCGAAAAATTTAAGTATCATTAATATTAAAAATGAATATTACCCCAGAATGAATTGCATTGCTATCCCACCCCAAAACATACAATAACAACGATAAATGCTGACCAATACTTAATTATATTACTTTTTACTGAAAATGATAAAATTCAATAAAACAAACAAAATGTAATGTATGTCATATGACATAGCTATGCACGAATACACTCTAGATGTGTATATAGTGAACATCTACATTTTCATTCAAATAATTAATTAAAGCATTAATTAAATAATTATATTTTATTTACTGACAACAATGAGAAATATTAATAAATTAGTAAAAGAATGAATGAAAGTCACCATCACACAATAAACAAATGCATATACAAGTCAACACATGAAACAAAACTTTTTTCAAACTACAATCATGCATGTAGGCTACAGGCGCTGAACAACACATCCTTCTGCCATCTCAACACAGCGGTTCCCATTCTGCAGCTTTATTCTGATGAATCAGCTGACCGCCAGAGGTGAGCCATGCCTTCGTGCCTGAGGTTGTTGCGTGATGTGTTGTGCTTCACAATCTGAGGCAATAAGGGCAGGTGGAGTGATGGAGGGCAGGAGGAGTGATGGAGGGTCTCGTAAGGGCAGGTGGAGTGATGGAGGGTCTCTTAAGGGCAGGTGGAGTGATGGAGGGTCTCTTAAGGGCAGGTGGAGTGATGGAGGGTCTCGTAAGGGCAGGTGGAGTGATGGAGGGTCTCGTAAGGGCTGGTGGAGTGATGGAGGGTCTTGTAAGGGCTGGTGGAGTGATGGAGGGTCTCGTAAGGGCAGGTGGAGTGATGGAGGGTCTCGTAAGGGCAGGTGGAGTGATGGAGGGTCTCGTAAGGGCTGGTGGAGTGATGTGGAGTGATGGAGGGTCTCGTAAGGGCTGGTGGAGTGATGGATGGTCTCGTAAGGGCAGGTGGAGTGATGGAGGGTCTCGTAAGGGCTGGTGGAGTGATGGAGGGTCTCGTAAGGGCTGGTGGAGTGATGGAGGGTCTCGTAAGGGCTGGTGGAGTGATGGAGGGTCTCGTAAGGGCTGGTGGAGTGATGGAGGGTCTCGTAAGGGCAGGTGGAGTGATGGAGGGTCTCGTAAGGGCTGGTGGAGTGATGGAGGGTCTCGTAAGGGCTGGTGGAGTGATGTCTCATCCATGGCACCATCTCCAGGATTCAGCTCTGGGCTCCTCATCCTCAGTGCTCACACCAGCCTGCTGACATTTCAGATCCTGCAAAAATGTACAAACATAACACAAAAGCAGTCATTTTAACCGCACAATGTCATTTGATTTTAGTATTATTTAGAAGACAAAAATGCTTTTTTTCACAAATGCCGCCATCATCTTTCCTTGTAGGTCCTGCTCCACCACAAAAGATCTGCAGCAAATGCACAGAAATCAAGAATCAGAAAAGTGCTGTAATAGCTCTGTTTGAAATTACAATAATTAAAATAAACTACAACTTAGTATTTAAATAGTTGTTGTTATTCCTTTCTGTAGTATTCTCAAAGCCTTTGATGGCAGAATTAAGCTTCATGAGCCACTCTCCACTGGATAAAAATCTGTTCATCTGACCCTGTAACATCCAGACAAGATTCACATTACCTCTGTGATTTATGAGCTCAACACTACATTTACATTGTGGTTGTTTAGCGTTGAGGTTGTTTAAACTTTTTATCCAACATAAATGTTCCTCAATTTATCAAATACTAATGGACAAATAAAATAGATAAATTATGTTTAGTTACTTTATAGATTTATTCTACATAATAGCACACATTCATCACTCAGATGTCTATTTCATGTTGTGATGTGCTCTTCTGCAATACTTACTGAAGATTTTCCTGTCAGATGTAAATAGACATTTAAAATGAGCGTCTTTAAGATGTAACGTTATATGTTTTATGTAAATCCACTTAGAGACGTAACTTACTTGTCCTTACTGGAGCTCCCTTGTTAGCTATACATAATAAAACGTGTTTGCACAGCAACATCACAACTATACTATACTGTCTAAAGTCTTTACACCTTTACACCAACAATTCAACAGTTTACTCTACAGTAGTTCAACACATGCAATTTTAACATAAGGAACCGTGTTTACTCACATTTGAAAGCACCCGCGTCGATGATCTCTGCGATGTTTGACAATGACGTATCCTCTCGCGTGGCCTCCTGGGATAGAAGAGTATCCATCGGTTGAGCCATAGATATCATATAAAGGCTAGATCTGGGCTTCTTCGTATAATAGTCACACTTAGCTTCCTCCCGCCCGAAAACGGGCGAAGCCTTAAAATCTTACTTTACTTTTTCCCAGGATAACCAATCAAATATATTTTTGTTCTATAATGTTTTCTGATTATTATTTAGAATTTTTAGAATTTTTTATGATAGTTTACATTAATTATATAATTTTTATTAGCTATTTTTTCCATTAGAATTAATATATATATTTTTATTTTATTTATTTTATTTTATTTTTCAATAAATGCAACATTTCACATCAAATTAGAGTGCAGGCCTAAAAAAAAAAAAAATTCAAGTGAGAAGAGCGCCACCTAGTGGCTTCAAAATTTATAAATTTGTGTCATGTCCTATAACCGCCTATAGGCGGCCTATAGCTTTTTTATTTATTTATTTGATTTATTCCCATTCGGAAAGAAAACAGTTTATTACTAATCAACCACTGAATGGAACAACACAAATTATATATCATTTTAAAGCTTAGGATCTCAGCTTTTTAATGCATCTAATTACATTTATTAATTCCTAACGAGTGCTGAGTAATCCCTCTAAAACCAAGTGTACCGCCAGCAGGCGCCACCTAGCTGCGAAAATATTCATTACCATATTTTTCAAAAATCTTGCCTTGATTAACACAAAGTTGATGTCATTTGAAAGCTTAGAGTCTGAACTTTACAGTGAATGTATCCACTTTGAAAAACTCTTAAGTATTGCTGAGTAATTTGCTGATAAATAGAATTTCTTTTTTTTCATAATCTATAAAATAATGTACTGCAATGTGTCAAAAACATCATACAGCTCATGAAACATTCTCAGAAAATTGAAAATGGCACTTCATTTTTTACAGCATATTATTACAATTAAAATGAGCCCAAAATTAACATAATCTATTGCTTTTATGACAAGATATTCTTCATGGAGAAAAAATTGCCCATGAGGGGGTGTCAAAGACTGTACAAAAAGGCTGTCTCTTTTCAAAATGCTGTAATTTTTGATTCCTTTATCCAAAAATGATAAATTTTTTATCCAGATGCAGCTAACATGTAGGGGGACTTCACTAAAAAAGAATTTTCCTCCTACCTTATTTCCTTCCTGAGTTATTCCATGACAAATAAGAAAGATATGCAAAATCATAATAAAAATTATATATATATATTGTCTTTTATCCGCCATTTCTTGGCAGGACAATGTCCAAATGTAATGTAATTTATATTTTCAAAAAATTTAAAAAGAGTTCTTTCAAACGATACCTACCTTTTGACTCTCCTTGCTATAGTTTTGGAGTTATTATGATTATATAATTTTTATATAGTTTGGGGCAAAATGTGCGGTCTTACCAGTTAATTTCTCTCTGTGTGTGTGTGTGTGTTTGTGTGTGTGGGGGGGAGGGTGTCTTTTTTGCACTCTTGATGTTTTAGAGTGTCACCCCTTCATTGCTGAACACTTTTTTTCAGCACAGTGGCTGATCTGTAGCTTGTACCACCAAAAGTTTCTCTGAGTTTTCCTATTTTTTCGTATTTCCCATTCATTTCCTATGTCGCCCGTTTTCGGGCGGGAGGAAGCTAAGTGTGACTTTTTTTTTTACGACCCTTTAACATATCAGAATCATCTCCTTGATTTTTTTGTGTGTTCATATAGGTAATAAAAGAAAAGTCACCAAGTTTCACCCCCATCCGATGAAGCAAAAAAATTAAACAATTCGAAACGTTCAAGTTTTCGCCCGTTTTCGGGCGAAGAAGCCCAGAGGGTTAAGGCGGAGTCACTTCCGGCATCATCGTTCGGCCATCTTAGGACAGGGCTCTGTGAATTAAGGTGAGTGAGCAGCACGCACACAAATCCTCTTATCTCGCTGAAATCTGGACGGATTTACAAACAGTTTGGTTTCTTACAAACGTTATTAACGTGGCTATAATTCTGAATGCTTAAACATTTTGAACATAATTATTCATATGTATGCAGTATAATAGCTACATCTCTGACGTTTATAACAAACCAAACCGTTTGAAAATCGGTAGAAAATTGAGCAAGTTATGGTTATTTAAAAGTACATGCACCATGTTATGAGTGAGCGAGCACCCTGTCTTAAGATGGCCGCCGTGTGCGGATGTCGAGCTCCATTGGCCAGCAGCGCGGACGAGACATCTAGGCTGCGTCCGAAATCGCGTACTTTGTGAGTAGGTACTACATTTAAATTAGAACGTACTTCGCGACCGTTAAAAAGTACGTTCTATATAGTATGAATACGGGTAGTATGAATGGAGTCCGGTGTGGTGAAGTATACGGTAACTCTGAAGTATTCGGTAACCCTGAGGACCCAATTAGTATGCCAGTAGTATGCCTGATCTAAATCTGTTCTCGCGATAACTTGTAGCTAACGTGAGCTGTTTTAGTGTTATTATGTGGTAGCTTTATGTAGAATGCTAAATCCCGCTGCTATATGCAAGGTAAGATTAAATTAAATTGTATATTGTAAATTGTGTATATTCTATAGCTAATATTTAAAATCTCAAGTTGCGTCAATAGCAGGAGAAAGACCGCGAAATTTAAAAATACTACTGTTAATGTGTCACGAAATGTAGTTTTAAGAGTTTTTCAGTCGATAATGTAGTTGTTTCAATCTCAAATATGTTGTTTGTTTATACAGATAGCGCCTATTTAAAAATTTGATCTGACGTTTTCGGAGATGTGAGATCGAAGGGATCACCGGGTGCTCAGCGCTCATGTATCCCGCTTGGAACAACCATACTCGGCTGATGAGATGCTGAAGTCTGCCGCTGGTCTTGTGTATCGATCGTGTACGATCTTTGATATCATTAATCTATAATTTGTTCCCTGGCAAATCGTTTTGGCTGAGGGCAAAGTTTTAGTTTCATAATTTTATATAACGTTAAATTATTTAGGCTATTTATCTTTAACGTTGTAGCCTGCTGACTTATGTTTGACTGAATCGTTTTACTTCATTTATTTCTTGACTTGTATAGCTTCTTATACCTTTTAGGCTGCTTTTATAATGGCTATTATTGATCAATAAAACTGAAATTATAGACTGGAACTAATGCAACCACACATACACACAAGTTCACACATAACTATGAAAACAATCTACAACATAGCGACACTTTATAGTTAACTTAATGAATTACTAACGTAATGATAGCAGTAGCACCAAAACATACTTTGCAAGATTAAGCGCTGTTTTATATGGATTAACCCTTTCATGCATAGTGGTCACTACAGTGGACAGCTATTAAAAAAACATTTGCTTAAATTTGCACGGGTTTTGATGGCATAGTTGCACATCAGCCTATTTATTGGACCCGGGTGCATCATCCTATACATTGCAACCAAGTGGCAAGCCGTTGTGTTTCGATTTTTTTCCCCTCCAAACCAAGATGGTCAATGGTCAGTCAGAAATGCCAAGTTGCTCCGGAATATTCAACCATTCCTTCTTTCCTAGGAGACTCTTGTAGGTAAAAAAGATTTTGCAGCATCAAACAATATCTAATGAGTCATATCACAGTTAAAATTTCCAAGTTTTGATTTTAGATTGGGAGAAAAATCTGATCAATTATCTGTCCACTGTAGTGGACCTCATGCATCAATATTTCAGCTACAATTCATACTTATACTGTGAATAGTGTTTTTGAAAATACTTAATCTGCAGTGACATTCATGTAAATAAATGTATTTGTATTATTAGAATGTAACGTGCTTACATAATGTATGTGATTTTATTGCATTTATTTACTCATAACATCAAAAAGTGATCTGATTATGTAATGCATGTTACTTGTAATGTATTACTTTGCTTGTAAATGAGTTATAATTGAGAAGAGTTGTAAATGAGAGAAAACTTCTTAATGAGTTTGTCTTAAAAGCCCTTAAAGTGATGAAAAAAAAAGTTCTGATGCTACCATTGCTCTGTTACAGCGGCAGGGAGACGAGTTAAAGATAAAGAGTCAACTTCTGTACCGAGTCACCAAAAGTTCCTGTGGTAGAGACAAGACACAACTCGTCTTACCCGAGAAGTACTGGTGAGAATTGTCAGGCGTTCTGCTAAGAAGTTCATTGTGCAGGGGAAGTAGAAAAAATATAATTGCCTTTTAATGTGTTATGTATTATGTAATTTACAGTATCCGCTACGTTTGCTTATGATAAAACAACTAATTTTACGTAATATTTTCTTCAATAAATAACGTGATTTACTGTGTGTTGCGTTCCCTCACATTACCTCTTTATGTCTCTAATACAGGTGGACATCTTTATTACAAGACTGCAGACGGATCAAACCGTCTAGTTGTCATGGATGAGCAACAGAAGGAACGAGTCCTTCGGGACTGCCATGACAGCCCAGCTACAGGTGGGCATCAGGGGATAACAAGGACATTTAATAAGATTGCAAGCGCATACTACTGGCAAGGCATCTTTCCGGACGTCAAGAAGTGGGTAAGATAATTGTAGACTCAAATTCTTGACCCACGAGATGGTTTCATACAGCCCCTCAAGTGTAAATAATTAACTCATTGGTACGTTATGTAGAGGCCACGACATATTATATTGAGGCCACAAGATCATATTCTATTAAATACTTAATGGTGTTAAGTCGTGTCCTCAAAATCCTACAAACACCTAACATTTTTTTTTTAGATGCCCAATGTCCACAGTGTCAGCGTAATGATACTATTAAAACAGTGGCTCCAGTGTTGCACCCTATCAAGGTCACTAAAGCCTGGAATGTAATAGGAATGGATTTGATGGGACCATTTCCAACCAGTCCTCAGGGGAACATTTATGTCCTCACAATGACTGACCTCTTCACCAAATGGGTTTTCGCCAAATCCCTGAAGTGTAAGACCGCAGTTGAGGTGGCTACAGGGGTCTTACAAGCATTTAATGCATATGGACTGGTTGAAAGAATAATCACAGACCAGGGGAGGGAGTTTGTGAACCAGGTTATTATTATTTAGTTAAGAAGATTTTATTATAAAATGTTTGGGTTATATGTTATAAGAATCTACCATGTCTTTGATACCTTTTTGATAACAGCTAAATGCGGACATATTTAAGGAATTGGGTGTGAAGCAGTGTGTCACGTCAGCTTACCACCTCAGTCAAATGGACAGGATGAGAGGACAAATTAGACTATAAAGAGGTCATTGTCAAAGTACTGCAATGACATGCAGAATGACTGGGACGAAAAACTGGAGGATATGGTGCATGCCATCAACACCTCAAAGCAGGTGATTGGAACTGCTTAAAAAAGAAATGATTATATGCAATTGATTATGTAAATGTAATTTGTTGAAACACTTTTTTTAGGGCTCTACAAAGTATACACCATTCTTTTTGATGTTTCACCGGCACCCAATCACGCCAGAGCTTCTAAACACAAAGGTAGTATCTGAGACAGATTGTTTTGTAGGAGAGGATCCGAATATTGTAATGCCCACAAGGATAGTAGAGGTGACAGCAGTACAGGCAAAGGTAATTGTCTGTAGTATGAACTATAATTAAGCAATAATTCACATTATTTAAGGTATTCTATTAAATCTGTTTATTATACATTATTTTCATAAGGTGCGGGGTCACATTGAAAAAGCACAGGGGAAGCAAAAGGCGGAGTACGAGTCCCCGAAAAGAAAAAATGTGAAATCATTTCACATCCACGAAGGAGAGGAGGTACTCAAAGCAAACAAAAGAAAAGAGGGACGCAAAGGTGGACGTTTAGAGGGGAACTGGACAGGCCCTTTTGTGGTCGAAGACATTACCGGAAAAGGGGTTGCTACACTTGCAGACAAATCAGGCAACATTCTCCGCCAGAAAACCAATGTGTCCCAACTCAAACCATTCCTGCGGCATGACATTAACCTGAATGGTGAGAAAGGCAGTACATTACAGTAGATGGGCCACTTTTTGAAGTAAATGTTTATGGCAAATTTAAAATATTACATATACAACCTTTTTCAGTGAATATTCATGATGACCATGATTCTTACTGCCTGAAGACAGACATGGCAGGAGTTGATGCATCACGCACAGGTATGCTTCATTTGATTTGCTTTTAAAAAAGTCGAATAAGTAACTTTGACAAAGATTTGTGACTGATCCAAAAGTGTTTACAGAAATTGAAAAAAAAAATCAGTTTTCAGTGGATCGCTTTCACATCTTGGAGCTAGAAGAGGTAAGATGTCAAATAAATGGAAGTCTGTTATCTAATATATAATATTATATATGTAAGACAATTACAAAGCTTTTTTTTTTTCTAGGAAATGTATACGAGAATTTTGAGTGAGGAAACCGACAGAAAGCGGCCACTCATTCAGTTTCCGAGATGCCAGGCCACAGTTGAAGATTTCGAGACACTGTGTCCACAGAAGAAAAGTTTCCCATGGCTGAATGACGACGTTAGAATTTTAATTTGATAACATTTTTTAGACATATTGGTAATAGCTCTAATTAGTCCCGGTTTCCAGAAAACGTCCAAACAAAAAGCTGCAAAAAAGGGCCAAATTTCATCCCAAAATTTCGCTGTATGCAAGTCTCTATTTGCCCCAATGGAATAAATGCTTTGTGGGATCTCCATATCTCAGCTCTCGAAGGCTCTAGAGCCTCCAATCATGCATTCATGTCTATGTCTCAGCACCCTCTAACAGAATCCAAGATTTCAAGAATATCCAAGAAACTTTATTTTTCGACCCAAAATATCTGTAAGGGTATTACAGATATAGACCTTATAGTTTTTTTGGGTTGAAAAATAAAGTTTCTCGGATATTCTCGAAACCGTGGATTCTGTTAGAGGGTAATGAGACATAGACATGAATGCATGATTGGAGAAATTTTGGGACTCAGGCAAGACCTCCATATGCGTCCAATGGCAGCTTATTTGTATGGGCGTTTGTACACGAACCTCCTATTTGTACTTCTTATATTATTCAACAACATTTCATTGAAATCTACTATTTCTTTTAGATTCTTGACACAAGGATTGCACAGCTCTGTAAAGCACATGGTGGAACTGCTTTACAGGTGCACACGTTCGTGCTCTGGTGGCGATCCTTCACTATCAAGAAACATGTGGATGACAGTCACATGTCTTGTCTGAAGGTAAATGAAAATCTATTAAATAAATTTCAAGGGCAGGGGACACATTTACTTCCTTACTTAAAAATATTTTAAAGGACCTTGATGAGAATGACACAGTCCTTATTCCAAGAATTGTTGGTGGACAGAGCCCCGAAAAGGGAAACCACTTCATTTTGTGGGTATGTGTGTTTTTTAAAAAATACATTTTTACTCAACAGTTGTTACTTTGGTTAAAGCGGTTTCTGTTTATGTTGTAAAGGTCTTGGATGGTTTGCTGAATCGTATTCGAGTTTACGACCCCACTGGCAACAAGTCAATTTCTGCGATGGACCTGACTATACTATGGTATTATGTGCTTTATAAATGTCAAAATTGTTATCTTTATTTACCAATGTACATTTATTAATTATTTTTTTCTTTTGCACAAAAGCAATGCCTTCCGAAATACTTGGGACTTGGGAAAATGGACTGTTGAGTACCCAGAACAGTGGAGGCTGGCTGACTCTAACAACTGTGGGGTTTTGGTTTGTACAGTAAGTTAAATAAATGCTTTTATTTATTTATTTTATTTTATTTTTATCTACATTACTTTAACAACTGTGTTTATTGCATTAGATGGCAGAAATGGAGGTGAGGGACAAATGGACCTCTATGAAAAACGAGGTGATACAGGGAGACGATCTGTGGCATCTGAGAAGATATCACGCAGCATCAATGGCAGCATATGCTGTTCAGCACATGACGTATAAAAGGTATGTGTAAAATGTGTGTCCTCATTCATACAAATCAACTTAAAAGTTTAATAAATCAAGTAGATCGATGATTTTGAAAATATAGGACAGTCGAGGAGGTGGAAAAAAAAGGAATTTGTTCTCTTGTCAGTGATACTGAAATTCAGGTACATATAAGACTTTACAAAATTTAAAATGGCTAGATATTGTTTGCTATACTAAATATTTTTTTCAGGAGTTGTTTCAAGGAATTGTGAAAGGCTCACTGAAACCCACGTGGAACAAATGGTGGCAAATGAAGACTGGGAACATGGCAAAACCTAAGAGCTTTCATCCAGCCTTGTCAGCACATGTTGAGGAACTTCTAGGACACATCGACAACATTGTGTTTGAGCAAAAGAAGGACAAAAAGCTTGAACATATCGACCTTGTAATGTGTGAACTGATTCCTGAGGTAAGCATTGATGAGAAACTGATGGCTGATTTTTATATGTTTTGGTGAACTAACTCATTAAGTATTTTTTTTTTTTTTTTATCTTTTGTTGTACAGATCAGCCTTATAATACTGAGACGAACGGAAGGTTTCAGTCACTTTTGGGCTGATTTATCTTATCTTGTGGAGTGTGTCATTAAAATAGCCTTTTAATGTCACAACATCCCAGGTTCAACGAGCTAACTACGTTCTGCTGCGTTGCACCTTTGGGCTTGCATATCAAAGTAAAAACAGTGAGTGATGTTCCATAGCACTAAAGAAAGACTTTGCAAGTGTGCAGTTGCACATGACGTGTTGCAGCATGTTTGTGTGTTTTTGCAGAGTTCGCTCAAGCCAGTCCAGCCATGACACCAGGTTCAACGAGCTAACTACGTTCTGCTGCGTTGCACCTTTGGGCTTGCATATCAAAGCAAAAACAGTGAGTGGTGTTCCACAGCACTAAAGACTGCAAGTGTTCAGTTGCACGTGACGTGTTGTTTGTGTGTTTTTGCAGAGTTCCTTCAAACTACAGCTGGTCCAAAACGCAGCAGCTCGAGTTCTTACCAGAACCAGGAAGTATGACCATATTAGCCCGGTTCTGTCAACACTGCACTGCACAAATTTTAAAATATTGCTGATTACTTACAAAGCACTAAATGGTTTAGCTCCCCAGTACTTGAGCAAACTCTTAACGCATTATAGTCCTTCACGTCTATTGCGATCTCAAAATTTCCGGCCAGTTGATAATTCCTAGAATATCAAAATCGACTGCTGGCGGTAGATCCTTTTCCTATTTAGCACCAAAACTCTGGAACAGTCTTCCTACCATTGTCCGGGAAGCAGACACACTCAGTCAGTTCAAAGCTAGACTAAAGACACATCTCTTTGACCTAGCATACACATAACACATTATAGACTTCTATAATTCCATATTAGGCTGCATAGATTAGGCCAGCCGGAACCGGGAACACTTCCCATAAATCCTGATGTTCTCGTTCCATCATAAGAAGAATGGCGTCTAGGTTAATATTAGTCTCTCTGCTTATGGGTCAATGACGTATAAGGATTTTCAACAGGCCAATTTTAAAATACGAAAATTAACAATATATATTGCAATTGTTCAATCATTAAGAATGTTGTGTACATAAAAATTCAAATAAAAAAAATAAATTAAGTGATTTTAGTGTTTTTTTCATCTAGATGAATTGTCCATAGGCTTAAAAAATGTCATGTGGGGCGACCGTGATTTATCTTAAAATTAATTAATTTCCTTAACGTAAATGTATTTTTTTTTTTACATGTTCTCAGTAATTAAAGTGTTTAAAAACAGAGTATTTGAATTTCTTTTGAGTTTTTGTATATAATGATCTCATATTTTTGTTCTGCAATTTCAGTCGCCTTCTAAAATGCAGTTAACAGACTTATTTTTCCTGTAAATCGCATAAAACTGATAGAAATGTTTTAAAAATATAATTTACTAAAGCATACTGTATCAGTGATTCATATTTCAGCCACAGAAATAAGATATTTTATTTTAAATTTAATACAGTGATAGCTTTTATTGGTCGCACCACATGATAATTGGTCGCTCCAAATGACACGAAAATCTTATATAGTTAAAAATCTATTTAAAGAGATCAATGAACAATACATTTTATACAAAATGTTTTATTTAAACCAAATTTTATACAAATTTCACAGAATGTTCCTGAACATAAACATTTTATAAACTCACTTTTATAAAAAAAAAAAAATCACTTCACAAACACAAGTGCACCATTTAATTTAACTTGACTTAGAATTTCTTTCTAACAAATAATAATGTTATAGATATAAATTATTTCATAAAAGTATTGCATACAGGTAACATTTGGGGTCAATAGTTTTTTAAAAGTAATTAATACTTTATTAATCAAGGACACATTCAGTGTCACATTCAGGCGCAGGCTATAATGTTCCGAAAGATTCTATTTCAAATAAATGCTGTTCTTTTGAACTTTATATTCATCAAATAATCCTGACATATAAAATGTATCACAGTAATCCAAAATGTATCACAGTTTCCAAAAAAAATATGAACATTGATAATAATCAGAAATGTTTCTTGAGCAGCAAATCATTAGTGACCCTGGATCACAAAACCAGCCACAAGTCGCACGGGGTATTTGTGGCAATAGCCAACAATACATTGTATGGGTCAAAATTATTATTATTAATTCCAAAAAATCATTAGGATATTAAATAAAGATCATGTTTTATATTTTGTAAATGTCCTACCATAAATTTATAAACATTTATTTTTGTGAGTGAATATAGCAATATTGCAAACATAAATGGACAACCTTAAAGGCGATTTTCTCAATGTTTCGATTTTGTAGCACCCTCAGAATCTAGATTTTCAGTTGTATCGGCCAAATATTGTTCTATCTTAACAAATCATACATCAATGGAAAGCTTATTTATTCAGCTTTCATGTGATGTATAAATCTCAATTGCAAAAAATTTACCCATGTGACATTGACCCATTGAGTGGTTTTGTGGTCTAGGGATACATATTAGAATTATTTCTGAAGGATCATGTGACACTGAAGACTGGAGTAACGATGCTGAAAATTCAGCTTTGATCATAGGAATAAATTACAGTTTACTATATATTCACATAGAAAACAGATATTTTAAACTGTAATAATATTTCACTCTTCTCCTATCAAGGTACTCTGCTCTTGCTGCAGGGTTAGAATTTTTTCGCTTGGCAGTGGCATCTGGTAAAATAGATTAAAATAGTTTAAAATAAATAAATAGGCAATAATAAATACACTACTAATAAATGCATTATTACTAAACTGAAATTACATGCTCTAATTTTTTTTTTTTTTTCATTTTTCTCATATTGTACAAAGAGTAAACACAAACTGTCTGAAATCTATAAAAAAGATCCCAAATTGCATAAAAATCTATTCCAAATGATACTAAAGTAAAGTACTTTTTTTATATAAACCGTCAATTGAATATAAAAGCATAAAACTGCCAATCTAGGACATATATCGATCATGGAAAACAGTCTGCAGTGGTCGCACCACATGATATTTGGTCGCACCACATGATATTTTCAAATTCAATCATAATTTACAGGCACAGAATTGGCCACCTTAACAAAACAAGCTAGTTTGCCAAAAAAGGTCACTATGAAATTTATAATAAAAATATATATTTGTAGAAATAACTTTAATATTATTATTTTTTTGAGGTCACACCACATGACATCCAAATGTGGCAACTACATACCAACCATTACAAAGGTTTATTTTTTTTCCAATTTGAGAGAATTACAAACCTGCTTGCTGCTTCCATGGGTCCTTGGTAAATTGGTTTATGATGTAACTTACTGTGTTTGAATAGTTTTCAACATATAAGTCCCAAAATGGTAGTTCCTTGATGGTCGCACCACATGATATTTCATAAAATGGACATCATCGGACAAAGTTTGTTTGTATATTATGATGGAAATATAAATACAAATGCTTTGAATTTTTTTAAAGGATTACAAAACATTTTGGAAATCATGCCAAATAGTGCAGAAAATAAATTTGAATAAATTCAGAGTAATTTCAAAGACGTTTTCAAAACAGAAGTTATGGCCGGACGGTCGCACCACATGATGTTTTGACACTTTAAATAACAAAAAAAATAACAAATAAATAAAGGTTTTTTAAAAGTTAAAGTGAGTACATACATGGCAGAGGTACTATAAATATACAGTATCCTTTTATGCATTTAAACCCATTTTTGCCTGAAAAAATGCAACCGGACAGAAAATTTAGGCGTCACGTCATTGACCCAAAATACCGAGGTTTACCGCAGTCCGCCGGATCCAGGCCGTATCCAGATCAGATGAAGGACCTACGCCTGGACGCGACGACAACACAGTGCTGAATTGTCAACCAGTCTCTCCGTTTCTGAAGTGAGGTGGACTCCGGCCGTATCCAGACTAGATGGTGGACCTGCACGTGGACCCAACCATGACGCATCCCTGAAGTGCCGACCTCATCGACACAACCAATCTGACCTCTGACCTGTAATGTTGCCTGGATCATAATCATACACTGTTCGCTGGTTGGCCAGAGGAGAACTGAGCGACTGAGCCTGGGTTCTCCCAAGGTTTTTTTCTCCATTCTGTCACTGATGGAGTTTTGGTTCCTTGCCACTGTTGCCTTGGCTTTGGCTTGCTTATTTGGGGACATTTAATATTCAACAATATTATTGATCTGTCTAATTTGGGTGGACAATGATGCAATTTTCTTCTAGAAACAAACTTTGTTGTATTATTTTCATTTTATCAATGTGAAGCTGCTTTGATACAATCTGTATTGTAAAAAGCGCTATATAAATAAAGGTGACTTGCCTAGACAACATGAATTTACTTCAAACTAAAGATTTGACTTTTCATACAGCAAAATATACTGCATCTATTTGTCTCATTAGCTCTCAAAAAACTTTAACCTTACAGTTCATTAAATATTTTAACACAGCTAACTCAACATTAATGGTTTTTAAATCTTCACAATCTATAGCCAGAGGACTATCACAAAAGTGTTTAGGAAAGTAAAGACATACTAGAGTATGTTTGTTTAAAGCTGCTTTGTATTGTTGTGTATTTTAAAAAGCTCTATAAATGTCCTAAAACGATGTGCATTTTGCTTGTAGTTTTGTGTTAATAAAAATGTAATATATTACATCTCATAATTCAGTTTCAGAATTCATTATGTATTGTATTGTGTAATTTAATACAATTTTTATATAAGTTTTGATTCTCTAATTTAATTACATTAAATGTTATTGTGTTGTATGATGTTCTGTATTAAGAATTATTATGACATAAATCATATGCATTAGTACACAAATTACATGCTTGTAATAAAAAAAAAACATATTATGCCCTATTTCTTTAAAACAAATAATTTCGTCACAAAACATACTTTAACATGTTATTTCTTTAAAATAAAGATTATTATATGAATTAAGGTGTTTGATTAATTACATTAAGATTGTGATTCCATAATTGCATTATAGTGTTCTTTAGTCAAGGCTAGACAACCAATTAATATTTATGCCCACAAAACATAGCTAGCATTCTGTAATTTATTTAAATGTAATAGCAAAAATAGTAATATACACAAATAAATATTATTTTATGGCTCTTTTAATAAATAAAAGTGTACTTGTAACATATTGCGCTGATTATTGAGGATAAAAAATAATTACATAATTATAATTGCATTACGAATGGCTGTGAATACGGTAAGGCAGTATCAGTGCAGTTTAAGCTCATAGCACGATCATCGGATAACGTTAGCTGTATGCTATGCTATTATCTAAGCTAACTAAAAAACACACGAACAACGAGAAATGTTTAATTTCACAATCTATAGCTTCGGTTAAATACTAGTATATGAAACGTATCATTTAAAATACATTAAATACATTAATGACTCGTTAAAACGTAGTACAAACGTCTTCTATAATAAAATAATTTTGTATGATTTATAACCAGGCACTAAAGCGATTACCCATAAAACGTGCTTTGAACCAATCGGATTGCTTGGGTCCTCAGGGTTACCGAATACTTCAGAGTGACCGTATAATTCACCACACCGGACCGTTTATATACTGTCTATGCACCGGACGTACTACATGCGCCATGTTGGTATTGTCACGTAACATGCGCGGTCACATCAGCGCGAAAATTTAAAGAGCCCATTCCACTGACTGCAATGTTTTTAGTTCTTCTCTCCGCTTTCGTCTGCGTTTTTACGTCGTTCGTGCTCACAATTCAGAGTCGTCGGTCAGTTGCTCGCACACACACACACACACACCTGTGAACAATGACAGAGGTTGATTTTTGGTAAGGAAAAAGTAATTTATT
This sequence comes from Rutilus rutilus, assembly GCF_951802725.1. Taxonomy (NCBI): domain Eukaryota; kingdom Metazoa; phylum Chordata; class Actinopteri; order Cypriniformes; family Leuciscidae; genus Rutilus; species Rutilus rutilus. The sequence goes on from NC_140224.1 coordinate 12,309,495, forward strand.
TGCTTGTGATATTACCATCAATGAATAAACGAATGAATCAATAGTATGCGTGTGTTTATCTCTCGATTCATTCATGGATGGCAATATCACAGTGTGTGTGTATCTGTATATATATATATATATATATATATATATATATATATATACACACACACACAGTGAACTGTATGGTAACACACTGAGGTCAGATACAATACACACACACACAAATTCATTCATACGTGTATATATGAAGACTTAAGACGTAAAAGAAAAAAAATTCTTCTAAAATGAGCATTTTTATCAAGCTTGTATTATTTAGGTTCAGTAATTTCACTTTAATGACAATTAATAGGTCCTTTTCATTGCCATTAAAGTGAAATAACTGAACATAAACATACAAGCTTGATAAAAATAATCAAACTAGAAGAAAATTCCAGATGGCACTTAGAGGCTTTTACATCTTAAGTATTCATATATATATATATATATATGTGTAATGTGTGTGTATATATATACACACACACACATACATAAGAAATGGATCATATACATATAATACATACATATTATATTTATAAATAATCCAACACCGAAAACAAGTGTCTTGTCGATTCAAATTGTATTCTAAAATAAACTATGAACACGTTTACAGATTGTGAGCCCTACAACCTACTGCGCCAATTCTTCATATATATTTTAAAGATGGAGCTGACCTCCACCCCGACCTCCGACTTTCACGGTAGTCCATCCAGTCACTGATTGCGACCATGGGTGGAAAAAAAGGCCATTGAGGTGCTGGTGTTCTAGCTATATCACATATTTGAGCTTAATTTTTTACAAATTATTTACTTTAAATTTGGGTAGGAAAAATACAAGTGGAAATCCAAAAATTACCCAAGGTGTAAAGTTCTCATCTTGTACACATGCTTTTAAAGAAACAGATTTTAAATTATTTTAAAGTGATGCCCAACAAATGAGATTGTTAGTAAGAAAGTCCCTTTAGATATTTTAGAAACCTGTGAAGGTTACCTTACTGAAGCTGCTGACGTTCATTTTCTTCCATCAAGATGACACTTTAATAAAAAAAGTTTTAAAACTTTTGCTTTTGGTGGTGCTTTAAGCTCTATTATACTACTTTGTGCCAAAGTTTTGTGATTTTGTTTTAAACTTTTGTATTCTGTATCCATTTAAAAGTTAAATAATATACAAAAATAAAGCAAATACATTTTAAAGGTGTCTGGGGTGTGTGGGTATTTCTCTTCAGTGTGGCACTCATATTTTTCAGATATACCTGCAATTTGCTTTTCAAAAAAAAAAAAAAAACATCTGGAATCTGCCACAAAATAAGTGCACACACAACACCCTTTAAAAATATTAATTACTCCATGCCACATATTAAACACTTTACAACTGACAATCTAACTACTGTAAATCCCTGGGAATTAAGTGTTTTGTAATAAAACTTGCTAAAACAGCATTACAAAATGAACTTACTAACAAATAAATGGAAAGAGAGTGTGTCACATTTGTTTTCTTTATTATATTTTTTTTTTTAGCAATTATTTCTAAAAGCTGAAGGAATCTTTCCTCTCTCTCGTCGCTCTTTCTTTTCTTTCCTCCCTTTCATTAGCCACTCTCCAGGTGTAGTCATCAGCCCCCTGCAAAATCAACACAGAATTTAACATTAGTGATGAACCATGGTCAATCTATATTATTCAATTAATATGAATGTTACATGGACAAGTTGAGGTACACTTGATAACAGTAGCTTGCTACGTAGCCAACACATACTACATCAACACTGGTAAAGGAGAAATAAAATCGTTGTAAAATAAAAAGATAAAAGTTTTGTAACCCTCTCATTTAACTGAGAAACAACGTCGTTGTTTAAATAAAACAGTGTTAACTAACGTTAACTTAGCTGACAGGCATTAGCTCGTTCTGTTCGGTAATAATAATAATGATAAAATTGTAATTTAGCAGCCAATTCACAAACTTGTACCCTCGATTTACATTATTTAAACTTTTAACAAGTCAATCGTTTACTTATATGATGTTAAACGAATACAATTTAACCACAAATAAACAAAAAGTGTGTTGTAAAGTACTTACACTTGAAAACAGCCGCATCTCCGTTTTCCGCCATTTTCAAATATAACGACGACAACTCCTCTCCCGTGGCATCATGGGATAGTAAAGTGTCCATCGTATGCGCACTTCAGAATCTCGCCGGATGTAGTAGGTCATCCGGGTACTTCTCGCCTACTGTTTTTCGAATTCTATGATTTCGGACATACTACTCTGCTCGCGTACTGTTTTTCGCATACTATATAGTAGGGAAGTATTCGATTTCGGACGCAGCCCTAGCCTTTATATGATATCTATGGTTTGAGCACTCGAAAATCTGGGCGGAAGCAGTAAGCCATCCGGGAACTTCTCGCCTACTCTTTTGTGAATACTGATGTTTCGAACGTACTGCTTCCTTCACGTACTGTTTTCGCCTACTATATAGTAGGAAAGTAGGCATATTCGAACGCACTTAAGTCCGAATCTCGCGATATTTAGTACGTCACCCAGGTAATTCTCGCCTACTCTTTTGGATTCGTACATACTTTTTCGCTCGCCTACTCTTTTTCCCATACTAAATAGTAGGGAAGTATGCGGTTTCGAACGCAGCGTAAGATAGTTTTTTACACAGCTGAAGACACAGTCAGAAATGAGAGATCTCAAATTCTTCCTGCAAAGTCATCATGCTCATTTACAATATTGATGTATTTTTAGGTGGCCCAAATCATACAGGAGATATGCTAGAAATCGATATATTGTTCTTTTTACATATCTTTACTCTTTATGAATTTTTTTTTTTTTTTATTTGTTAGCTTCTGAGAAGCTCAAGGACTATAGATCTTGTACAAGCCTTGTATTGGCTTTTTCAATAGTAAAATTTACTATAAACAGTCTACAGTACAGATATCAGTGATTTTTTTTGTGGTCATTGTCAAAGCTTAAGCCTAGCCTGTCCTGACTAAATTATGTGACACATTCCGTTAGATCCCCTCCACCCGCATTAGTTTGTTTAGGCCTAATTGTTGATGCCACCAGTTAACATTAGTTTCTCATATTGACACGAGTTTTAGTAATCTAGTTAGTCAACACACACACACACACACACCGAAAAAGATTGCACACATTTCGAAACATTTTCATATACATGATAATATTCAACCATGCACGGCTAAAGCTAGTGTTAACATTAGCTAACTTAAACAGCGCTAACTTTGCTTTTAAAACAATGTTGCTCGATATGACTAGTACATACAAAGTATACCTTAGTGAAAATGTACACATTTAAATGGGCTATTCTCTACTCTCTTTGCATTTTAGTTATACATTTGAATTACCTTCACTGTGTAGAGCTCCAGATCCTGTCCACAGCGAGAAACAAAATGGCGATTGCAGCGGTTGGGTTTATCAAAAGGAATTTATTTAATTAATCTGTTACTTCTTTTAGGTAAATTTAGTATTTGTAAATGTAAATTATGGGGAAATAAGATTTTGTTATTACTTTTAAAGACAGAAGTTCATCAATACCCAAAAGCAATATATGTTTGAAAAATAAGAAAGCTTAAAATGTGTTTCTATTTGTAAACATTAATTTTAATGTTTTTGCTTAACTTGATTTCTATCTTTGTCACTGTTTTCTTTATTTGTTTGTTTTATTTCCTGTTTATTCAATTTACCACAGGCTGTATTTGTAATTCTTTAATTGCTGCAGTCCATAGTTTTTCCTCTTTGTCGCTAGCCTAGAAATCTAGACGCACCCTAGCGGCAGCAACATTTATTTTGCTTCCAGGGTAGTCTAGCAACTCTCCATTGACTTTTGAGCTGGAAAAAACAAACTCTGGAGTTAGGTGGGAGGGCTTATCATAATGACGACAGAGTTGTGATGGTTCCGTGTGAATTCGCCTTTGGCTAAGCCACACCCTAGAATGTAGATTGACCAATCACAGCGCAGCCAAGAACGAGCTCCCACAGAGGTCCGACACTTTTTCACAGCGCTCCATTGACTTTAACACAGGCGTCTCATATTTTTGGTCTCGGCAGGCTATTACCGTCGTAGTTTTATCAAAAATATGGTTAAACGTTGTGCCTGGGGCATTTGTAACACAGATATGCGTTTCCCAGAGAGGTTGGAGGGGGGTGTCCGTTTTTTTCCCTTCCCAAAACCGAAGTCAAATCCTGACAAGTGTCGTCTTTGGATTAAACTGTGTGGACGTCCTCACAGTCAGCTAAACCCCTCAAGGATCAACAAGTACACTTTTGTGGTAAATTTTGCTTTTAACCTTACTGTGAAGTTAATTATACTAGTTAGACAGCTTTATGCTGTTTTAGGTTATGATTTCGGTTCTCTACCCTAATTAATGAAGAATCAAGGTGCTAGCAAGCAAGCTTAGCGATAGTTTAGTTATCACGTAAGTCAGGATTGTATGTTTTGACTAGCGGCTGGATGTTAGCTAACTTTGTTATTCAAGATACAAACACCTAACGTTAATGTTACAGACAAGCTGTTGTGGTAGTTTTTAAGGTGACTAACGTTACCGCCACCGTGTTGCCCAGATGAAGTTGTCGGACGTAGCAACAGTAACTAAGGGGGGCGGGGCTTAGCCAAAGGTGAATTCCCTGCTACTTGAAAACAAAGAATGGCTGATGACCAGTGGCGTAACTTTGTTTTAAAAAGTGGGTGGGACGTTTTTTTTTTTTTTTTTTTTTTTACGGGGGGGGGGGGTTATGAATGCTAAATCATAAATCGATGTATGTACAATAACATGTCCATCAATCGATTGAAATAGTACATGGGTTTAATTTGTCGTTTAATGAGGTTTGATATATGTTGGTATTGGTAAATCCTTTAAAAAATTGTGTTTGCTGAAATGGTCCAGTGGTAGAACTATTGCCAAGCGTGTAAGAGGTTGTGGGTTCTAATCCGCACTCGTATATATATATTTTTTTTCTCATTAAAACCCATTATGTTTATCAGTGGTTGTATATCAGGCAATCATACGTTTATATGCATTTTGTTTTGTAATTTCACCGGAACGAATAGAGAGTCTCCACAACGGATTGAAGCACGCGTCCGAGTGATGACTGTGCGCGAGCCACAAGAGAACACAGTATCCATGCCTGTGTCTGTATCTGTATCTGCTCGCAGCGACAACGAGCACTTTGATCACTTGATTTCAAAAACAACACATTTCAGTGCTAGATCGCCTCTTACAAACGAACTAAATGAATGCTCTGCTAGTTAACTGGAGATCTTTTATTTATTTGTATTGGTACATTCGTGCCGCGAGATGTTTCAAAAGTGGTGGGGACAATATCGACCTTAGCAAAAAGTGGTGGGGACATGTCCCACCCGTCCCACCCGCAAATTACGCCTATGCTGATGACGAACAGTGATCTTTCGAATCGGCTTTGGCCGCGACTCTGGAGGACTTGGAGTTAAGCTTTTCTTTGAGAAAAGAACAAAGAACGGCACTTAAGTCATTCTTAAAAAAGGAAGATGTGTTCGTAGTTTTGCCAGCCAGATATGGCAAAAGTTGAATCTATCAACTAACGTTAGCTCCGCTGTTGGGAAAACGCTCTGGTTGGTTGAAGCGCTGTCCTATTGCGTGTGGAGGGAATTTGAAAGACAGCCGTTTATCCCGCCCCTCGGATTGAGCCGTGTCTATGGTGAGTTGCCAGACCTAACATCTTGATGTAATGTTAGGTCTGGCTTGTGTAAGGGAAATTTTACATTTTAGATGTGTTTTTTACTTTCAGATGTGTGCAACTTGTGTTAACGTTGAACATTTATTTTTACTCATAAGCATTTAAAGAAATATAATCATATAAGCTTGCAGGAACAAAATGTTTTGGGTAGCAAAGAGACTATGAGTACTCAAGTGACCTTTTGTACTTCAAATGTCCTATTGTTGTACTTCAAGTGTGAAAAGTATGTGCGCAGCTTTGATAGAAATAGAGATAAGCAAAATGTGTGAATTTGAGCAGCAGCTAAAAACAGGAACTTGTATGTAGGCATGATATTGTTCTGTCTAGATAGAATTTATGTTGAACAAAGATGTTTCCTTTTAAGGTAACTAAGGCGATCTTTTGAGACAACCAGGATGTGTTTTGTGTATATAAGCTGGGCAAAAAGCAGAAGTCGGGGCCTTCTCATATCAGATGCGCTCTGTATGTGAATGTCAATTTCTTGCAAGAAATAAAGCTGATCTTTGTTAACCTTTGAGATATCCTACTGTCTTACAATTATTGATAAAAGTTGAGAAAAGAATTTCCACAACACTTGCCAGGCTACTTTGTCGCCATCTCTGTTCGAAATCTGCAATTGCAGTTATTCGCGGAATTATCAACTTTACGTGGGTTGTGCCTCGGCATGGCACAGCGCGGATGAATCCAGTTGTAACCCCTTTGAATTGTACATTAATATTTTATTTTTATTCTTAGTCTTAAACTCCCTGTAAAGTCAAAATTAAGTATGTGTTCTGAGTTTGTCATACCACCGAAAAATGTGTTATTAGCCACCCAGCCCAATTTCGATGATTAAAAAAGCCGCCAAGTAAATAAAATAAGCTATCAAAATCTCGAAAAAATGAGCAGTAGTCTCAGCTCTCAAACGCTGGGGGCGTGTCCGCTGGCTGCGCTGAAACCACGCCCACTCGCGGGAAATATGACTCGCGCACAGCTCGTGCATGTCGGCGCGACGGGAGGATGAAGGCCGAAGCGGACAGCGGGAGATAGTCGGTTCGGCCCCATTCACCAGTAACAGCGGATTATCAGTGAATTCCAGTTGTCTCCAACGAAAGTAAACTATCCTGATCTCTACAGAGGCGGGTGTGGTGGTGATCATCAGCTCTCCATCAAGGTAACGTTAGCTCTTCACAAGATAAATCCACCTCCTCTTGATATGATCATTTTTCGGAAATTTAAATAAGGACACCGATCTGTTTTCTAAGTGATTGCATCCAGGGAATACGCATTTACATGACGAAGGCATAGTAGCTAGCAAACTGTAGGCTGTCTGATGCTGATAGTAACTCGCGATTGAGCGATAGGCTTAGTGACTCCGTGCGTCATCAAGTAGGGGCCCAATCAAGCTCAGGGGGTCGCAGTGCGTCATCGAGCCCCCGTTTTAGCCCCGCCCAAAAAATCCGGCTCACAGCAAGGGTGAAAAACTGTTAAACGGTCTAACTCCACAATTTAGTACTTCACAGTTCTCAGTCTTTGTAACATGTTTTAGCAATACATTTCTAGCACTTATAATGTGTTTAGAATTTTTTTGTAGAATTGCCTTTACAGGGACTTTAAAGTAAATTTATTTGGAACTACTTTTGATTCGTGTACCACAAAGAAACTCCTATATTATTGGTGCAGTACTATGATTAACCACTAGAGGGCGGTTAACTGTGCGGTATGTTGAGTGAGTCGATTTATATCGAATTCAGATGAAGAAGCCAGCTGGACATGCACGCGCAAGGTTAGCATGAGATCGCATAAACGATTCAATTTTGATATGTTTCTTTGTTTCTGTGGGTATATTCTTTTATAAAGATATCGTTCTTGTTGCCAATTCATCCTGTTACTGAGGGAAAAAAGAACGGTCAATGCTTTTGATTACTGGTGTCTTTTACGAGAACTCTTAAAATTGAGTTTCAAATTGACATTCATCTTTCTCTATATGTCCTAAAACCAATCAGAGTTATGTTTAAGAATGTATTTTTGTGTGTTTAGAAGGTCAAATTGAGTTAATTAATTTGTGTACGACGTTAGTTTAACTGTTTTGGTTGAATGATTGCATCATCTATGAGTAGGCCTATGTTAATGCTAACAAATGGAAAGATGTTTTACAACAAGATATGTTGCATATTTAAACACTATTATGTGTTTAAGCGTGCTTATGTGCACTTGTGTTGTCACATGTTGTATTAACATTTGTACTCACATTTTGTGCAGCTGATAGTAAATGTCGGTGTAGAAATGGTTGACATTAAGAAATGTTTAATGTGACTGCATTGTTTTGTGCAGATTTTTTTTTATTTATTTTTTTACGCTGATTCTGTTTGAGTGATCCACTTGAACGGCGAGCCAGACCCTTGATCTACGATTTAAAAGAATCATCGTGATTCAACACGGATTCGAACTGAGAGCTAAGCACATACACACTACCCGGGTAGAAAACACAAAAAGGCCTTTACACATGGACATTTGAGTATTATACACACACACACAAGGGATCCAGAAGGACTATTGAGACTTTGTTTTATTTTATTTTTATTTTATTTTATTCCTGGACTTCACATTCAACTTTGGACTCCATAGGAACCATTTTTTTTTTCTTGGTTCATTGTGTTGAGTGGAAACCAGACAAATGTTATTCATGTAAATTGTGAAAAAATTGTTTACTCACAGTTTTTGAGTCTTTGTAATAAAATTGCTGGCTGTTACTTGCTTGAATTTAATTTGGCCCAAACTTCTACTTTTAAATCCTCCTAGAGCCGAACCTAGGCCTTATTTAACCTCTGTTGTGTAAATTACACTTAATACTTATTCTGTTGTCCCCGTTAGACAATGTTTTGAGGAGAATGTGTGACTGTCAGTCGCCATGCCGGTGTGGATACTGTCATTCGGAATCACAGATTCTGCTTTTTGGAAGAATGACCAACATAAGAATTTTCACCGGAAAATGTCATCTGAACAAGTAAGTAACATCCACTTTTGTTCTGACCAACTAAGAGAAAAAAGCATTGCAGTAAATCGCGCTGATTAAATCTAACGATCGCTTATCATATCACGTCAAACCGTGCAAATTATACTTTGTTCTCAAATTGTTAATGTTAACAACATCAGCATTTCATGACTACATTTAATGCCTTTCCGGTTTTTATCCTTGTTTTCGCATGGGCCCGGCTGCAGTCTCTTTTTTTCTGTAGCCACTCCAAAGTCTTTTGCATTTTACAATCTCTAGTTGTCACTGGTGATTGTCGTTTGAACCTTTCTGGATCCGCCATCAAATTGATAAGTATAATTATATCAAGTGCTGTAAGAAAAGGCTAAAAATCTCCACCTCCAACATCCTCACACGCAATATAGCCTACTAGCCGAGACACCTTATGTGTACAGATGTGACGTAATGACAAAGACATGCTCGAATTTCCCGTGGAAATCCACCAGTACCACTGGAATTAAAAACATTATTCCAAGCTTATCGTTTTGAATCGAGCTAAGGCAAGCAGATAGTCTTGAACACTGGCTGGTTATGTATTTGCTCAAAAAATTATTTTGGATCATTTATAACCCAAAAAAGTTACTGACTGCAGCTTTTTAAAACCAAAAAAAAAAAAAAAAAAAAAATATATATATATATATATATATATATATATATATATATATATATGATGTTTTGATGGTCAACTTACCAAACAGTATGAATGATATACCGAGATAGTAATGCAAAATGTGAATAAAAACCTAAATTCAATCTGTTCATTATATAAACAGATCGTGTCTCTTCAGAAAATTTGGACTAAACCGTTCAATTCATATGGATTAGTTTTACGGTCTCTTTATGAACTTTTTGAAGTGTCAAAGTGGTAGTTGCATAGATGTAAAATGGAGGGACAGAAAGCTCTCAGATTTAATAAAAAAGATCTTCATTTGCAATTCCAAAAGTCTTACGAGTTTGGAACGACATGAGGGTGAGTAATTAATGAATGAATTTTCATTTTTGAGTGAACTATCCCTTTAAATAACAAAAGCCAGGTCATCATCCTCCAAAAAGCAATATCATTTTCAGAGAGGAAAACAACATAACAAACATTATTTATGTGAAGTTTAATATTGGTTTATGTAAATTTAAAACATTACATCCAGTTAGTTAACAATACAGAGTATCTGCATGATAATATCAACATTTCAAAAATGGTTATAAAGAAAATCTTAATAACCTTAGATTGGACACCATCATGTCCTCCATTTCTCAGTCCCTCACTGAACAATGCATGCTAACGTTAGCTCTTTATTTCCATCCTGTTAATTGTCTTGACCTTAACTGTAAATTAATCAAGCTATAAATTATAACGTTTAAGTTTCTAAGTCTGATATAGGTCTAAACTTTTATAGAAATGCTGAAATTTAATTTGCTCTGAGAAAAAAGAAAAAAAAGGTTATTTTCTGTAATACATTTTTGTAATTAAGAGATCAGTTGAGTAGCATGTGATATTATATATTTAATGTTGCACAAATTATAAATGGATGCTAAAGCGGAAAGGAATGTCTGCATCTTTCATTTGGTTTGCATAGTCTTCATCAAACATCTTGGATTGAGCTGGGGTGAAATGGTTAACCCAGTCACCGACCTCTCCTGTGAAAACAAAACAAACATACTTATTAATTAATTTCGAACACAATATGCTTTATATCATTTCTTATTGCATGAGCCTCCGAATAATTGATTGCTCAACTGCCATGAGTGGTTTCTAATGACAGCTAAACTATATTTCACTGTTGTATTGTAATGTATTATAGCTATGGCTCTAGTGTGTTTTTAAATGGAAGTTTTTACCTTGATGTTTGCTGATTGAATCCCTTACAATGATTGTTTAAAGGAGACATATCATGCTTTTAAATTGTTCCTTTTTACATATAAATCATACATTTGTAGTGTATATAAAGCGGAACTGCAATGCTTGGGTCTGAATTCTTCATTATTATAGCTCCACAGGCCCCTTTTCTGATGTGCGTCTGAGAGCAACTCGTTTTGGTGCGGTCTCTTTAAAGGGACACTCCACCCATTTGCATTAAGCTTTGCATTGTTAGAAACCCAGTCATACTATTGAATGGTCGTGCAACACTCTCTCATTTTCCCCTGAGACGGGAGAAATCCGTTATTTACCTTTTACACTTCCTCCTACAATGACGCAAAAATCGTCATTTTGCGTCATTGTAGGAGGAAGTGTAAGAGGGGGGATTTCTGTTGAGACTACAAGCACTAGTTCCTCATCTGTCCCAGGGGGCGGGACCCGCTCACGCTACAGACCTATTACAGATCAGTGGGTGGGACTTTACTCTCTGAAACTGAAAGCAATATCCTCCATCTTGTTTGAAGCTAAGCTAACAGGCGCTGTGGAGACAGATGTAAAGTTAGGACAATAGCGGAGGAGAGTGCTCAATATGATATAGAAGAAGAGGATTTCGGAAGTCTGATACTTGAATCAGGTGTTTGTGGCTACCTTTACAAGCCGCATTATAGCGAAGAGCAGCCGAGGCAGAAGACCTGCCTGCCGCGGACGAGGAGCCCGGACTGGCTCGAGTTAGGGCGGACTGGTGGCGCCGGTGATCTCACTATGCAACTCATAGACTGTAAGATGCAACTACGAACACAGAGATAGAGTCCGTCTGCGGCAAAGAATTTCAACGATGACAATTTCTCCTGGACGAAATCTCTGAATCAGACGAGGACACGGACGTTTGTGTTGAGAACTATCCTAGTTTCGCACCGCATATGTTCTGACTGAACATCCAGGTACCATGCAATAATTCACCTTTTCGAAAGAAATACAAACGAGGAGTAATGAGTTCGCCAACTAACTAGACATTTTGTATGAATGTGAAATGAATTTCAAGCTCTGGTGGTAGCTAGCCTTGTAGACGGAAGAGTGATTTCTCTTATAGGCAGATATGCGCTTTCTGGATTAGTGGGAGCGGCTTGCGGAGCTGTGCAATGTGGTGCATTGTGGGAGTTGTTGTCTTTCATACAAATGCGTCCTGAAGTTATTTTTTGTCTTTCCTCGGTCACGAAGGCACCAAATTCAAAATTTATTTTACATTTCGACTACATATATGACCCACTTTAAATAAAAAACAATGTTCAAATGGGTGGAATGCCCCTTTAAATACAATTGAGACACTTCATACCCCGCCCCCTCTCCAGGTTGCAGAGGTTCAACTCCACCCCGTTCGGCCATTTTTGTAGTTTGATAGCAGAGATACGATTATCTAGCGGCACAGAAACTTTTTATTCACACGTTATTAACAAAATGTCAACAATGGAAGACTTGTCCAGCCAGCCTTACATGTTCGAGCCAGAGTCGGAGCAGGAGCGAGATGAAAATGAAGACGACGAACCTGTAGAACAACGTCTTCATATGGATGTATCGCACTCGTGTGTACTGTATTTACACATGAAACTTTGGTCTTCCGACCTTTTACCACCGTGTCGATTTATTTTGATTAATATGTGCGAGGGAGAGAGAGCAAGACAGCGTCTAGTTTGGAGACGGTGATGTCTTGTTTACACTTTCGCCTGGCTCTGAAGAGAGAGAGTGAGCGCGCGCGCGACCGGGTCTCTCTCTCTGCTCGTTCTTTCAGTTAAACATGCGCCCTTGTCACAAGCGCGGCAGTTTATCTACATTAGACGGTGTAATGAAGCGTGTGGGTTACTACATCCAACAACCGAACATTTTAACTTACCCTCTCGTAACTTCTGCATCCTTTAGCTTGGACTACAAAATTGCAGCGAGAAATAAAAATGGCGGATTGCTCGAAGTGTTGGGCCGGAAGTCAATGTCCTTATTTGGCAGTTCCATTCCAAATACTGTGACGTAATAGTTCAAAAAACGTCATAGATAACAGAAAAATCGAAACAGGTTGAAAAATATGACCAAAACAGAATATAAAGATATCAACGAAGCACCTGAAGAGAATAATTTCATATTTTCTGTACTTCTAAACACTCCAAATATACAACAAAATGCATTTAAGGGCTAAAAAAGTGCATTTGGCATGATATGTCCCCTTTAAGACATGCCAATTTGATAAGGATGTATTCTGATTCATTGATTGTTTAATCTTGATCACTTAACCCTTTTAACTAATAGGCTTGTTTGAGATGCGCCTTGCCTGAAATGTAGTCGAGAGTAGGCAGCTGCAGTGAGGGGAGGAGTGAAAAAAGGGCAGGCAAGCCAGACAGATCTCTCTTCTCGCAGTGGATCTGATCTGACACCTGTGTGATCAAAGACGGATATCGCGGGATTCACAGGATTTACACTCGTGCACAGTGTTGCTAAAAAACTGGATGTAATTTAAGTTCTGTTGCTTTTTTTATATGAAAATAAATTTAATGAACAAGACACCCAAAGAAGCCTACTTGTTATTTCATTCCATTCCAAATACGTGTTTATCAATCTTTTTTCTTTAATACAGACACGTGTTTTTTATAGCCTGTATTTTTTTATAAAAATGACATCACATAACCCATATAGAGATCCCACTCTCAGAGAGTTATATAGAGCCTATATCACAGTTGTTTAAACCAATGAGCATTAAGCTGTGTCGTCAGCAAGTCGTTTCCCATCGTGCTTTTGATCAGCGCAGTCGGTGGAGATGATCAACTGCGCGCGACTGCGGAATCCGACAAGTCCACCTTGCGTCGCAAGAGTTTTTTGACATGTCAGCATGACATCTGAGCAAGTTGGACCTCACTCGGACACATTTATAACCGGGGCTGCGTTCCAGTCCAAAATTGTCATGCCCTTCACTCGCTAACTTCCTTCCGTCTCGTTCACTCGGATGTACGTTTTTGCTTACGTTGAGTGCCCACAGAGGTACTTACGTTGGGTGCCCACTACTGGCGGAACCTTTGCAATAGGCTGAATTGGAACGTTTGCTCACTTAGAATCCACTATGGGGTTGTTTTTTTTTTGTGTGTGTTTTTTCTCAATTGTTTAATGCAGCATTCTATATGTATTGGTGTGTTTGAGTTTACCTTTACATTTACATAAAAAAAATTATATATATATCAGAGTTGTTTGTGGTGGGGTAAATGAAACGCTGTGGCGAGGGGGGCGTGGTTCAGCGCGGTCTGTAACGGGAGAGAGAGAAACGAGACGAGCGGACGTAGGTAGGTCAAGTGCAAATGAAGAACACCTGTGTCTTATTGCAGTAATTGGCGTGGAGAGACCGCTTATAAGACGCGCTGGAACGAGAGAGAGAGAGAGAGAGAGAGAGAGAGATGGACTGAGGACTCGTACGAGAGACTGGAGAGAAAATTGGACGTAGAGAAAGAAAACCGGTGGATCCGAGCTCTCATTTTTGAACTGTTTTGTGTCATCACGGTTGCCACGGTGAATGCGCGTTGTGCGCGACTTTTGTTTGTTTTGTTTTATTTTAATAAAGTACGAGTCCCAGTCACGCCGACCCCTGTCTTCTTCCTTCCTGACTCTTGAACCTCATCACACTGGTGCCAAAACCCGGGAAGGAAGAAGGGCACACCGCCGCCATGCAATCCCCACCAGGAACGCCATTTACAGACATCATCCAGTCGCTCGCGGCTCTTCACCAGGACCAACATCAAGCCCTGCTGGGAATAAAGGAGGAACAGGAGCGTCGGTTCGAGGCGATCCTCCGAGCCCAGCAGGAAGACCGCGAGCTGTTCCGGAGCTGGATAGACCGGGAGGTCCGGGCCGCCCAAACCCCACCTACTTCAGCCACGCCCTCAGCCCCGCCGGTGCCTCTCAACAAGATGGGTCCCCACGATGACCCCGAGGCGTTCCTCGACCTCTTTGAGAGGTCGGCTGAGGCTTGGGGCGGCCCGCCCTCGGACTGGTCAATGCGGCTCATACCCTTGCTCTCCGGAGAGGCACAGGTGGCCACACAACAACGTCAACAAGAACCTCCTGGTCTATGAAGACCTGAAACGCGCCATCCTTCAGCGGGTCGGCCAGAGCCCTGAACAACATCACCAGAGGTTCAGATCACTGGACCTCGGGGAATCCGGCCGACCCTTCGTCATGGCCCAACAGCTCCGGGACTCCTGCCGCGAATGGCTGATGGCCGGGGAAAGCGACGTCGAGGGGATTATCGACAAAGTGGTGCTGGAGCAGTCAGTGTGAACCAGGCCATCCAACTGGCGGAGGACCAGATGGTGGCGTGCCCAGGGGTCGGCGAACCACTACCAGCTGCTTCTCTCTCTCTCTCAGCCCCTGCCCTTGTCTTCTTCCTCTAAACCTGTCCCACTCCCCAGGTCCCGAGGGGGATTCATGCCCAGACCGACCCCCAGATGGAAGACTGGGGCCACTGCAGAGCCAACCGCTGCGACCAGAGTGCCACCCCGGGGGGTGGGCTCGAATGCAGATAGCACCGCAGCATCTCCAGCACCGCTCTCTCCACGGCAATTCCTTGACCAACTTCCTGCCACTAGGGAGGTGGGGAGGCCTGGGCCGGCCTGCTGGCGTTGCGGGGACCCTGGGCATTTTGTCGATCGGTGTCCAGTGATGGAGGTGGGGACACTGATCAGGGTCCCGGACGCCCCGCAGGCTGCCCCTGATAAAGCTGGCCTGTACCAGATACCAGTGAGTATTAAGGGGGGGTACATATCGTGCTTTGGTGGATTCAGGATGTAACCAAACCTCCATTCATCAAAGCCTGATTCAACCGGGGGCATTGGATAATAGCTGCATGGTTAAGGTACATGGGGAGGTGGTGAACTTTAATGTCGGTAGCTATTCAATTTCGGGGACAAAAGCATAATGTAGAGGTGGCAGTTAGTCTGCACCTCCGACATCCGCTAATTTTGGGGACAAATTGGCCAGGGTTTAGTATATTACTGGGCTATTTATGTGCGGATGTCTCTTGGACAAAAAGGGGGCGGGGAAGGGGGGCGGTCACTCAGGTGGGAGAAGCTGAGCCGGGACCTCTGGGAGCTGAGCCAGGGGATCGGAGTGCTCTTGAAAGCAGGATCCTTACAGAGCGCAATGACTTTCCCCTGGAACAGTCCCAGGACGAAACGCTCAAAAATGCTTTTGAACAGGTCCGCTCTATCGACGGACAGCTTCTCCAACCAGGTTGACCGCTCTCATATCCTTATTTTGCCATTTTAAAATATAAGTTGTATTGGGTGACCCAAGACACCCAGTCAAAACAAGATACAACTCAGTTGTTGATACCAAAAAGCCGTCGGGAAATGCTTTTCCAGGCGGCTCACTGTAATCCTATGGCTGGGCATTTAGGACAAGCAGCAACACTTAATCGTCTAATGACCCGTTTTTTTTGGCCAGGCATTCACGATAATGTGCGCAGGTGGTGCACGTCTTGTCGTGAATGTCAGTTGGTGAATCCGCTGGCCAATCCAAAAGCACCATTGTGCCCACTTCCCCTCATGCAGGTCCCCTTCGAACGAATTGGCATGGACCTCATCGGGCCATTAGAACGATCTGCACGGGGGCATCACTTTGCATTAGTCCTGGTGGATTATGCAACGCGATACCCAGAGACAGTGCCGCTCGGACAATTTGCAAGCTTTACGAATTATTGGGCATTAAATCGATCCGCACCAGCGTCTATCACCCACAAACAGACGGTCTGGTAGAACGATTTAATCGCACATTAAAAACCATGATTCGGAAGTTCGTGCAGGAAGACGCCAAAAATTGGGATAAGTGGCTAGAACCCCTCTTGTTCGCTGTGCGCGAGGTCCCCCAAGCCTCCACGGGGTTTTGCCTCTTTGAGCTTCTCTATGGGCCAACCCCGCGGTGTGTTGGATGTCCTTAGAGAGACTTGGGAGGAGGGATCTTCGAACAGTAAGAACGAAATTCAGTATGTCCTGGACTTGAGAACAAAACTCCACACCTTGGGGCGGCTCTCTATGGAGAAAGTGTTACAGGCTCAGGACAAACAAAGCCGGCTGTACAACAGGGGAACTAGGTTACATGAATTTGCACCGGGAGATGAAGTGCTTGTAGTGCTCCCAACTTCTAGCTCTAAATTACTCGCTAAGTGGCAAGGACCCTTCGAGGTCACACGGCGAGTTGGGGATCTCAATTATGAGGTAGTTCGAACAGACAGGAACGGGGCACATCAAATTTACCACCTCAACCTCCTTAAAAGGTGGAGGGAGGTGGAGTCAGTGATGCTGGCGACGGTGGTGAGCGGAGAGGAGGATCTCGGACCAGAGGCGAACGCAAAAGCTCAATCACTCGTGCTGGCACCAGGAGGAGACCACCTCTCGCCCTCCCAGCTCACTGACGTGGCCAATTTACAAGCAGATTTTGCTGATGTGTTCTCGTGCCTGCCTGGTCGAACGGACCTTATTCAGCACCACATTGAGACTAAACCGGGCGTAGTCGTACGTAGCCGGCCGTATCGCTTGCCTGAACATAAAAAAAAGGTAGTTCAGGGTGAATTTGAGGCGATGCTAGACATGGGAGTAATAGAAGAATCCAACAGTGATTGGGCGAGCCCGATAGTTTTAGTGCCTAAAACCGACGGCTCGATTCGATTCTGTGTGGATTATCGCAAGGTGAATGCTGTGTCGAAGTTTGACGCATATCCAATGCCGCGGGTTGACGAGTTGCTTGATCGGCTGGGTACTGCTCGATTTTATTCGACACTGGATTTAACGAAAGGATATTGGCAGATCCCCTTATCTCCTATGTCCCAAAAAAAAAAACAGCTTTCACAACGCCGTTTGGATTACACCAATTTGTTACACTTCCTTTCAGGTTGTTCGGGGCTCCGGCTACCTTTCAGCGCCTCATGGACAAAGTTCTCCGGCCGCATGCTGCGTATGCCGCTGCCTATCTAGATGATATTATCATCTATAGTAATGATTGGCAGCGTCATATGCAGCATTTGCGGGCTGTCCTGAGGACGCTGAGGGGGGCCGGATTAATGGCCAACCCGAAAAAGTGTGCGGTTGGGCGTGTGGAAGTCAGATATCTGGGCTTCCACTTGGGTCACGGACAGGTGCGTCCCCAAATTGACAAGACGGCAGCAGTTGCAACCTGTCCGAGACCCAAGACCAAAAAGGAGGTTAGACAGTTCCTGGGGCTGGCGGGATATTACAGAAGGTTTGTCCGCTGACTGATTTAACTAAAAGGAAGGTACCAGATACGGTCCAGTGGACGGAGCAGTGTAAGCAGGCTTTCACCCAGATAAAGGCTGCTCTATGTGGCGGCCCGCTCTTACATGCTCCTGACTTTTCTCTCCCCTTTATGTTACAGACTGACACGTCGGACAGAGGGCTGGGCGCGGTCCTGTCACAGGAGATAGAGGGTGAAGAACGGTCGGTGCTGTACATTAGTCGGAAGCTCTCGAAGAGAGAGACTAAGTACAGCACCATTGAAAAGGAGTTTTTGCAGGGGGGGCTGCAGACCAGATGGCTCCCCGGTCTGAGTCAGGCGGTGGGGGTATGTGGCGAGGGGGGCGTGGTTCAGGTGCTTTTGTTCAGGTCTGTAACGGGAGAGAGAGAAACGGACGTAAGTAGGTCAAGTGCAAATGACGAACACCTGCAAATGACCTGCACCTGCAAATGACGAACGGCTCCCCGGCCTGAGTCGGGCGGTGGGGGTATGTGGCGAGGGGGGCGTGGTTCAGGTGCTTTTGTTCAGGTCTGTAACGAGAGAGAGAGAGAGATGGACTGAGGACTCGTACGAGAGACTGTAGAGAAAATTGGACGCAGAGAAAGAAAACCGGTGGATCCGAGCTCTCATTTTTGAACTGTTTTGTGCCGTCGCGGTTGCCACGGTAAATGCGCGTTGTGCGCGACTTTTGTTGGTTTGTTTTATTTTAATAAAGTGCAAGTCCCAGTCACGCCGACCCCTGTCTTCTTCCTTCCTGACTCTTGAACCTCATCACAAACGCAATATGCGTTGACGTCACAATCGTGTTGCATTGTGTTATATGGAGCTGCCTGAAGAAGTGTACATATGAAGTAGACTTGCTCCCTCGGTCAAAATCGAGGGAGCAAGGGTCTGTCCATATAAACTTCCCTCGTCCACTTCACAAAGTGGAACGCACTTCAAAATGGCGGCAAGGATTCCCTCAAGAGGAAGTGCTTAGGGAAGTTTGCAAGTGCGTGTCTAAAAATGGACCCGGCATGCATCTCGCGGTGATCACCGGTGATCGGTTCTGCGCAGATTTTGCTCATCTCAAACAAGCCTAATTCCTTTCAATGGAATATGACGTTGTGGGTGGAGCTTGTCAGCTGTTGTGAATTTCCTTTTGCTTCCCTAATACTGAATGATTAAATAAGCTTAAAGGAGTAGTTCACTTTAAAATGAAAATAATCCCATGATTTACTCACCCTCAAGCCATCCTAGGTGTATATGACTTTCTTCTTTCATACGAATACAATCAGAGTTATATTAAAAAAATATTCTGGCTCTTCCAAGTATTATAATGGCAGTGGATTGCAACCAACAGATTGAAGCTCAAAAACGTGCATCCATCCATCATAAACGAACTCCACGCGGCTCCTGTGGGTTAATAAAGGCCTTCTGAAGCAAAACGACGAGTTTGTGTAAGAAAAATATTAATATTTAAAACTTTATAAAGTAAAACAACTAGCTTCCAGCCAAACAAACATACGGATTCCACTTAAGTGTAAAGCACAACTTATGCAAGTAATGCGACGTACTGCTGATATTTACACTACGCCATGACGCACTATGCTTCTGACGTCATATATTTCGTAAGTTGCACATTAGGGGCAAGTAGACTGTGTATGTTCGTTTGTCCGGAAGCTAGAATTTTACTTTGTAACATGTTAAATATGAATATTTTTCTTACACAAACTCATCGTTTTGCTTCAGAAGGCCTTTATTAACCCACAGGAGCGATTTGGAGTTCATTTACGATGGATGCACATTTTTGAGCTTCAATCTGTTAGTTGCAATCCACTGCCATTATAATACTTGTTAGAGCCAGGATATTTTTTAATATAACTCCGATTGTATTCGTCTGAAAGAAGAAAGCCATACACCTAGGATGGCTTGAGGGTGAGTAAATCATGGGATAATCATGTATTGTCTGTTATATACCCTGAGGAAGGCTCTCAAGCCGAAACACATCAGTATTTTTTTTTAATGAATAATCTAAGTTCTCTTCACCACAAGTGTTGCTGGATTTCTCTTAGCTTCTATACTGTTGTCCACAACAAACTACAAAGAACATTAAACACAGGAAGACGTGTTAACTTTTTAGCTAAATATGTAAGGTAACATAGAAAACAATTTGGATTGCAACAGTAAATTAAAACTGTAAAATTGTTAAAATGTTTATCTTGCTGTAGGCTAATTGTTCTTTATGCTGCAATGGACTACTTGTCTTAGCTAATCTACAAAAAAAAATATTTTACATCAAATCAATATATATTTGTATTTGTAAATACAGCCATATGAGCAGGATACTCATATGTTTTCCTTACAGTCTAAAAATAACTGCATTGGCTATATCAGTATCTAACTTTCTCAGGCAGCCATTAAGGGGGTACATCAGTCTTATTTTTTGGGCAATATTAGGTCCTGCTCCTCATTCTATAACTAAAAACATTTAAACATTTAAATAACTAAGAATAGATATCATCTAATAAGTAGGGGTGTGATGAGATCTCGCGAGGTGAAAAGCTGTTTCGCGATAGCATGACGGAGTTGAGTTTGTAGCAAAACCTTTTACAGTGCGTGCATTATATTGTTTTGTCTTTTACAGCGTATTATAATTCATACTCAGAAAGTAGAACTGAAGATTAGTTCAAACATTTCAAAATGCACCTGCATTGTTTTGCATTTTGTGACTTTAAGTCAAATAAAAAACTATTTTAAATTTCATTTCTTTCATCATTGAAGATTTCTTTAAAAATAACGTTAAAATATTGTCTCGTCTCATTCTGGTGAACCCAATATCATGTATCATCTCGTCTCATGAGCTAAGTGCATTGTCACACCCCTAATACTAAGGAATTTCTAGTATGGTTTTATATTAACCTTTTCTCATGAAGGCAGAAATAGAATGATCAAACACGGGTTTTGGGATGTAGGAGTAGTTAGCCATTGGATTGTCTTTCATGACTTGGAAGGATGTCAACTGCACAATCCTTTCTATGACATCCTCCGAAACAGACAGGTCCAGATAGTGCATGATTCTCTTAATCTCCCTAAGAGGATTCTTGGTGAGAGGAAAAGAGAAAAACATAGATACAAGAGAGTCAATAAAATAAAATAAAATAAAATAAAATAAGGGATATAAAATAAAAGATAAATCAGATTTTAGCAAAATGACAGGACTTGAAAGGATATGCTGGACTAAAACTATACCTCCTTCATGTCCTCATAGAGCATGTAGAGAATATTCTTTTCCTTGCATTCCTTCCAGTAACCTTTGACATGGTCATACCAAGAGCCCCAACCTACTGTAAAAAACAGAGTACAGAGTAACCAAAGATTCTAGATTATATTGCATTCTACATGATTGTAAAGGGATAGTTCACCACAAAAATGGAACACTGTCAGTTGAAATGGCTGAAACATTTGTCAAAATATTTTCTTTATTGTTTGCAGAAAAGTCACAGGTATGGAACAAAATGAAGAGGATTGGATGATGACAGGATATTCATTTTTGGGTGAATTATTTATTTAAATAAGTAGTTTTGTCTCACATTGCCCCCTCATGAACTTGTGAATGTATCCATCCCAAGGTCCTGGCTCTGGCTGGGTAAGATTCATACGATCAAAGTGGAAGTAGCTTACAAGGTTATCCTTAGCATTTCGGGCCATATAGATGACCTGGGAAAAAGCAGGCAGGACAGCTAGTGGACATAATTTGTGGTACTCTGTGGTCAGAGGCAGATCAAGGGGTTTTCACATTATATTTCTGAGTGCCTATTACCAGTACACTCTAGAGACAGGTCATTTTGTTATCTTTTGCTTTGGATAGGAAGAGTGAAACTAAACCCAAATTTGACCTTGTATTTGAAATGATCAAAAGTATACTTTATTGTTCTAATTACATTATTACCTTGCATTTATTTTCCCAGAATCCTTTAGGCACTAGTTGAATGGGTAAGTGAGTTTTGATTACTCTCGGTGGTTTCATCTGTCTAAGTAAGTCAAGCCCTATATGAAGCATAAAAGATAAATATGTTCAAGACATGAGTGGTGTAGACACAGGTGCACTGACACATTCTTCATATAACAAAAATCTTGTGATAAGTATAGATGAAGCATGCACAGAAATGTGTACCTGATGGTATAGGTGGAGGAGCACAAATTTCCAGAAATGGAATACGGACAGCTGTCGGCGCTCTCTTGCACACCTCAGCATCTCCATTGTGCAGCAGAAGATCCACTATCTCTTGAGTCCAGGTTGTGCCTCAACACAGAGACAAACATTAGACAAGTTGTTCTCAACCAGGGAGCTGGAGCCCACAAGGGGGCATCAGCAAATTTCTCTGTGCCACAAGATGACTGAAATAATATGCAGACTCAGAGAGCACGACGGGAGAACAGTTATACACAAGTTAATTGATGCAGCAGAGAGAGAGTCAAAACAGACAGGTATCAGAATCAAACAGAGCACTGAGCGATGATGATATGGAGGCTGAAAGTAACAGTCTTTTCTTGAATATAGCTGAGTGGGTAATGAACGAAGGGAATGGATGGTATGCACACACCTCAGTTGCCGCTGGTAGGAGAGAATCCACAGAGACGGGAAGGGCACGGAGACGAAGGAGGGAGACGATAGAGTGGAGGATTGTGGAACGCTGGAGTAGAAATTGGAATCTTCTTAGATAAAGCGTCCACAGATAAGTAGAGCATAGAGCGTTAGTCTTGTATCCGCTTGTGAGAACAGACAATGAATGTGACTGAGGTTTTTGTTTAAGTAGTCCATGGCTGATGAGTGACAGGTGCAGGTGATTAGTACTCGAGTGACAGTGATCGTTGTGAGGGAGTGGCGGTGGAACCTGGTGTTTCCGTGACAGTACCCCTCCGCCTCCCTCCAAGGCCCGCTCAAGAGGGCCGAGGACCTTGACGATGAGGCGGCCGGCCTCACCACGGGGGGCTGGACGATCTGGATGTGAGGTATGGAAAGAGGTGAGTAGATTGGGATCTAGAATGTCTTCTATATGTACCCAGGAACGTTCTTCTGGTCCATAGTAGGAAAAAAATGCTATGGAAGTGAATGGGTGCCATCCACTGTGTGGTT
Organism: Rutilus rutilus; assembly: GCF_951802725.1. Taxonomy (NCBI): domain Eukaryota; kingdom Metazoa; phylum Chordata; class Actinopteri; order Cypriniformes; family Leuciscidae; genus Rutilus; species Rutilus rutilus. Next base: position 12,332,508 of record NC_140224.1, read on the forward strand.
ACCAACATTCTTTAAAATAGCTTATTTTGTGTTCAACAGAAGAAAGAAACTAATACAGGTTTGGAACACCATGAGAATGAGTAAATTATGACAAATTTAAATTTTTGGGTGAACTATCCCTTTAAGTGATCAAACATAACTGTAACAAATTTCAAGTTCAGGGAAGAAGGAGGCAAACATTAAACATAACTTTAGTTGTAAAATAATATGCATAAACAACAAAATGAAAGGAACGGCAGCGGCCGACTGGCATTATGCATAATAAAAACAGAGAGGTTTACAAATTTCAATCGATTTTCTTTAAGCCCTGAGTTTGCAAGTTAGGGGTATGTCAGTGAGAAACATGGTGGAAAACGTACTCGGTTACTATCGTAACCTACGATAGTAACCGAGTACGTTCCCTTTCGAGAACAGTCACTTCATATTGCATAGCTATACGCAGTGGGGACGCCATGTAAAACGCTGCACTAAGTAACTGGTTGCTACTGCGGCTCGAGAACTCTGAGCCCACAGAAACAAGCCAGAACCCAATATATATTGAAAAAGACCAGACACCGTCGGGCCTGATATATATATATATATATATATATATATATATATATATATATATATATATATATATATATATATACACACACTCACCTAAAGGATTATTAGGAACACCTGTTCAATTTCTCATTAATGCAATTATCTAATCAACCAATCACATGGCAGTTGCTTCAATGCATTTAGGGGTGTGGTCCTGGTCAAGACAATCTCCTGAACTCCAAACTGAATGTCAGAATGGGAAAGAAAGGTGATTTAAGCAATTTTGAGCGTGGCATGGTTGTTGGTGCCAGACGGGCCGGTCTGAGTATTTCACAATCTGCTCAGTTACTGGGATTTTCACGCACAACCATTTCTAGGGTTTACAAAGAATGGTGTGAAAAGGGAAAAACATCCAGTATGCGGCAGTCCTGTGGGTGAAAATGCCTTGTTGATGCTAGAGGTCAGAGGAGAATGGGCAGACTGATTCAAGCTGATAGAAGAGCAACTTTGACTGAAATAACCACTCGTTACAACCGAGGTATGCAGCAAAGCATTTGTGAAGCCACAACACGCACAACCTTGAGGCGGATGGGCTACAACAGCAGAAGACCCCACCGGGTACCACTCATCTCCACTACAAATAGGAAAAAGAGGCTACAATTTGCACGAGCTCACCAAAATTGGACAGTTGAAGACTGGAAGTCTTGTTACCACTGTGCAGGCTGGTGGTGGTGGTGTAATGGTGTGGGGGATGTTTTCTTGGCACACTTTAGGCCCCTTAGTGCCAATTGGGCATCGTTTAAATGCCACGGCCTACCTGAGCATTGTTTCTGACCATGTCCATCCCTTTATGACCACCATGTACCCATCCTCTGATGGCTACTTCCAGCAGGATAATGCACCATGTCACAAAGCTCGAATCATTTCAAATTGGTTTCTTGAACATGACAATGAGTTCACTGTACTAAAATGGCCCCCACAGTCACCAGATCTCAACCCAATAGAGCATCTTTGGGATGTGGTGGAACGGGAGCTTCGTGCCCTGGATGTGCATCCCACAAATCTCCATCAACTGCAAGATGCTATCCTATCAATATGGGCCAACATTTCTAAAGAATGCTTTCAGCACCTTGTTGAATCAATGCCACGTAGAATTAAGGCAGTTCTGAAGGCGAAAGGGGGTCAAACACAGTATTAGTATGGTGTTCCTAATAATCCTTTAGGTGAGTGTATTTTATCATATGCTCATGAATATTTTTGTTGGAACCCAAAACACAACAAAGTGTGAAAACAGAACTCCAAATTTGCACAGGAGCTTTTTTAAAAAAAAAAATTGTTTTATATTTTATTATGTGCATTATTAATGAAGAAAAAATCTAATATGGACGGGGCGCTGGAAGGCGCAGTGATTGTGGCGTTTTTCTTAGGGATCCTAATTCATCAGTCACTGAAGTAACTGTCAGGTTTAGAGAAGACTCAAACAGGTGAGTAAATATAAACAATGTTTACTGAGAACAGAAGCACGGAACCAGCAGATGTAATGGTGAGTAGGTCATGCAAATTTGAGATGAAGATAGAACTTAGCTGAATAGTAATATGAATGTCTTTGCAGGTGGAGTGGAAACCAGAGTGGAGAATGGATGATGAAGATGATCAACGGAGTAGGCAGATGGCAGATCGGAATGAAGACTGAAGATGAGTATCTCAGGTTGGTAGATCAGGTAAGTAACAGGTAGTGAGTCTTGTGCATCCATGTAAAAGACGAGACCAGACACTGAACAGAAGGTGAAGGGTTGTATATAAAGGGAGTGAATGATGAGGTGATGATGAGGTGCAGGTGTGGTGAATCAGTATTCCAGGGAGAGTGAACGAGTGGGCGGAGTGTGCAGATCTGGTGGATCCCTGACAGTAACTTTGAACATGACCGACTGATAGGGAACGTCTAGGTTACCTATTGAGGGAACGGATGCGTTACTTCCCGTCCATCGCTGAGCGACCGGGCACTGGTTTGGCTTCTCAGCAAAAACTTAATGAGTGAGTCCTGCATGCTTCATTATACACATTATGCACAGGGGGGTGGTTTGCGGTGCAAATCTCACTTGCCAATGTCTGTCTGTACCACTTGAATGTGATTGGGCTCGCAGGCGAGATCCCAATTCGTCAGTCACTTACGTAACATCTCCGTTCCCTCCTTCAGGATAAGGAGGGCCGTGAGAGAACGGCGTGAGGCCGGTGGCGTGATTGATAATGAGCGACACCTGCGCAATGCACCGGTCTCGTATCTCTCATGGAGGAGCGGAGGCATAAAAGGAGGAGCAACAACAGTGAAGGACGAAAGAGGCCAGGCCTGGATTTTACGTTGTTTTTGTTTTATTATATGTGGCAGCAGTCATCCGTGAGGGTCTTTACTTTCGTTTTGTATTTGTTTATTTATTTATTTATTAAAGTCTTTTGAACGTTTGCCGGTACCCACCTCCTCCTTCCCACAACAACGAACTGTTACAATAATCAACAAAGTATAAACACGATGTCAATAAGAGATTCATTGCACAGCTTCATTGATTATAATTGGAGTTTTCGCAAGAGTGCAGCTTTGTGTACCTCAAGTTGTAATTGACAGCTTCAGTGAAAATAATGGCAGCGATCTTTGCTCGCTTTCTGTATAGCTATATATTTTTCATGCCGCTAACTATACATTGCAATGTTTCTGGATTGACAGCCATATTTAAATGTAAGATTGAATCCGATTGACAGTGATATCCACAGAACTTATACTGATATCTGTTACTAAAATGTATAATGATCTGTCCATTAAAAGGCCCCTATTATGCTATTTTAAAAGTTTCCTAATGTTGTTGTGGAGTCTCCTACAACATGTTTACATGCATCAAAGGTAAAAAAACTGTTTAATTTCCTCATAATATACATTTACACATCATCACATTTTCAATGATTCTTAAACGACTCGTGAGATGAATCATTCTCTCTAAATCCCTCTCTAATTCCACGAGCTACTCTGCTCTGATTAGCCAGACAGCTCAGTCTGTTGTGATTGGCCTACCGTCTACATCGCGGCGAAACCAAAAACGGCCATTGCCATAACAACATCAGCTGTCCTGAGGCTTCCTTCCTACACTGTAAACTAAACACAGTAACGAACAATGACGTCGATTTGACCATATCAATGCGAGCGCGAGTCCGATGATGAAACACTGGAAGAACTAGTTATTCAACCAGAACCTCCATCACAAGGACGACTCGAGCAGGACACTCAGTGTTTCTCAGTGATACACTTCTCAGTTTGAGGTACATTTTATGAGATGTTGCAACTGTAATTCCTCACCATCAGCATTAACAAGTGCATGTCCATCAACAAACCGATTATTTTACTTGTACTAATTTATTTACCGAGAATTTTTCTAATATATTGCGGTGAATAAGTGGAAACTGTATCACTAACAGTGCATGTATGCAATGTATACATTAGCCGAGCACTAGAGTGAATGATCTGATGTAAGTTAAACGTTTGGTAAAACAAATATTTCCTCAAAGTAGTGAGAATGACAGACAATCTGCATTAATAGACACAGTTAAAGGTAATAGTGGTCCACAACTGATTAGCAGAAGTATTTCAGTAAAATAATGATAACGTGAGTTAGCCAGTTAGCAGGAGACCTACACAATATAAAACTCAAAACTACGTTTTTTGAACACAATCTTTCAAGAGTAAAAACGGTTTGCGAATCCTGCATTGAATTCCGCGATTTGAGAAGCGGTCGTCAGTAAAATAAAGGGAACACAGCAAAAGTTTAGGATTATACTGCTGTGATATCATGGTAAAGATGAATTTTAACCACTGATTCTTCACATACTCGTCCTTGGGCAGTGAAAAATCTTTACCTTCACATTATAAAGCACAATGCCATCTTCTCGACATGATGCTATCCAGTATCCACAGGAATCAGCTGTTGGTTTGAGGTTCAAGTTTTCCCTGGTGTCTGCGTGCAATAAGTGAGCGGGCAATATACTAATGTTTCGTCTTGACGTCACAACGAAACGGCTTATGACTTGTTTAAAAAACTATTCATTTAATTGACTCAGAGTCGACTCTTACTTTTGAAAGACAATAACTTTATACGGTGCACTTTCAGATTTAAAACTCTGCATGATGTTTTCATTCACTTAGAGCTATGTTACACACTACATGAAAGGTCATTTTCAAAAATCCATAATAGGGGCCCTTTAAGTCTTGGAGTGTACATGCAAAATAATAGACCTGACACTTCTTCAATCTAATGTGTAATGTGCTACTTTGTTGTTCACTTTTCAAATCAGTCACTCAGTGACTTTTTACATTTAAATCTACAGATTGTTATATATAAAATAGTTCTAAGCACATTTGTTTTATGATCTGTTCTGACTGTGATTATTCTGTGATGAGTTAACTGGTTTTTTTTTTGCATTTATTTTGGATTGATTGTCAGGGTAGGGTACTTAGTACTGTGTGTGTGGATGACTGTGTTTGTCCACCACCACTGATGACCATTTTTGACCCAGGAAAATCCCTGTGAATGATATGAGACGTTTGCTTAGAAATGAGAAAGGTTTTGCTCAGGTTTTTTAGATTGAACTTTTTTTTTTTAAATGTTACTTCTAAAAAAAATTATATATATTAACATTGATTAACAGACGTGGAATATGGTGCTGATGTCACAATAACTTTTCTTTCTTTGCAACCCGGATATCTCTTCAGCACGATTCTTTATTAAGAACGTGCTACTCTAAAAAAACATTTTTTTTATAAAAATAGGGCTCAGAAGGAATTTTCCGTATTTATTTTTTACATGTTTTTTATGTTTTACCTGTATTTTGAATTTTACACTGCATTGTGTTGTGTTTTAGAGTTAACGGAAAGGTCCGTAAAATTAATGGATAATGTCCAGGTAATGAGCTGCCAGTACTTTTTCTGCTATTTTATTATTACTTCAGCCTCAGAGATGACTGCTTTAACCAAAGCATCTAAAGGCAACACAGGACATTACCCCTGACTGTGAAATCCAGCAGACCTAGTCCCTGGTCATGAGAAATAGAGACATGTCAACACCCTCAGTAGGAAGAGACTGGCAGAACCCCTTGAATGGAAACTATTTAATCTAATCATTAAACTAATGCCATTACGTTCAGCTTGAATGCCATGTATAACATAGTTCACATTAGTTGTTGTTTTTTTTTTTTTTTTTTTTCATGTGATGTTATGTCAGGACATAGAATCAGTGGATCTTAGACAGATTCTTTAATTTGTATTCCTACAACAGAAGACATATCCATTCATATTAAGGGTGAGTAAATGATGAAAGAATTTTAATTTTGGGTGGACTGTTCCTTTAAATCCATTGCTCAAATGGTGTCAAGAAAGAGTGCAAAGTACACAGTATACAGTGTAGTCTGGTCTTACAGTAAGTTGGCATTAAAAAGCACAAGACCTTAGGATGATTATCAAGTTATTTTTTAACAGTTTTTTTTTTTTTTTTTACCTGCTTTAGGATAAGTAGAGATGAGTAGGTCTGATGGGTCAGGACAGAATTCCCAGATTGATTTCCAGTTGTCTGCAATGGTGCTCATGAGAGGGACACCCTGAACATCTATTAGAGGGAACCGATGAATAGCATCACCTGCCCTCTTAATGGCTTCTTCATAGCTCAGCAGTACCTCCTCCATCACCACAAAAAACGTCCTCCAGAATATCCTCTTATCCCTTTTAGTCCAGCTTTCTGAAGTTTTCCTCCCTAATTAACTCTTGTTGAAATCTTCCTTTTTGCCTGAAAGTATACTGAGTTATTTCTTCCTGTCTTGTTCCTTTATGCTTTTGAAATGTCACTTGTATTTTTTCTTAAATGAGCTTTGGATAGTAGCCTTAAATATACACTTTAAGCCCCTCACTGTCTTTGCCTACTCCTAAAGTTATTTGTTCGCTTGACCTCCTTGAATAGTTATCGTGTTCTGTTAGCTGTCCAAAGTTTCTTTCTTAGACTTTTAGCATTCTAAAAGTATTCTTTTGATTTAAGTGTGCTCTCTCTGCCTATTTCCCTTTTCTAACTGTGTCCCTATATTTCTTTCTACTCCTTGGGCATTACTGTAATAAATTCCTAAAGTGCAGGGTTGCTTATATAACTCTTGGACAGCCAGGGCTGAATTCCAAACTTTCAGCAGTGTTATCTTAACTGTTAATCTGAGTTCAAGGGAGTGTCTGACAAGTGACACTTTAAATGAAAAAAGTTTACAGACCAGATTTCCTCTTAAAGCACTGAGAATTAGACAACACTCAGAAAGAAATATCTCAAATGATTTATGTGACCATTTATAAAACAAAATTTCAGTACTGAACTCGAAGCAAACCTAAGCAATTTAGATATACAATAAAACGTGGCAAGTTTAGATAACACATTTGTTTGTCAGTCATTAATAAGCAATAAATATTTGTTTGAAATCCATCCATCCATCCATGTTCTACACCTGTTTATATGTATGGCTATGCTGATGTTTTTTTACATCATGGATTTAAATTGTTTTTGCAATATTTCAACATCATTTCCATTTTGCTATTAAAATTGTTGCTTCTTAGAAGAAATGTTAACTAAACCAAAGAAAGACTAAATATCATATGATAGAGTTTCAACCTCCTGTTTAATATTAACTTGCATGTAAATATCATCTACAAATGAAGAGTGTCGACTTACAGACACTCCCTCATCTGGCATCGGTTAACTAGCTACAGCAGGGAATGTCAACAAAGTCAAACTCCCCACACAGTTTAGCCCCACAGGAAACCCACAAGACCAACCACAAACACATACTGTACAAATTTTGTTCTCCTTTATTCAACTTGCTCATTATGTATAAAATAAATAATTTAATAAAACCCTAAAAACTTTGAAGTCTTCTAACCTTTCAGTATATAGAGTGTGAATCATCTAGTGCCATATGAACTGAATCATTTGAACATTTATTTGCCCCTGGTGAGATATTTCTGACTATGAACACATTTACCCTGATATCTGAAAATTTTCAATTTAGAGATCACTGGAGACAGAGAGATAGTCTGCTGTGATGAAAAACAAGACCAGACAGTGAGCTGAGGTGAAGAGTGTGTATAAGTAGAGGCAGTGATGAGGGTGATGATGAGGTGCAGGTGTGAGTGATTGGAAATGACGTGCAGCTGGGGACCAGGATGGATGCTGGGAAGTGTAGTGAAGAGGATGGTGACTAGGCTGATCTGTGACAGATATGAGCTGCATTTTATTTATCATTAGCTAATTTCAAGAGTGGCATCAGCACTGGTAAGATAATTTGGTAAGACCAGGTAGCTTACGCATGAACAGAGTTTCCGTTCAATAGTATCAATAGTAAATAGTAACACTTTAATAGTATTTATAACTCCTAACTTAAAGGAACACTCCAGCGTTTTTTCATATTAAACTGTTATTCCCTTAACTAAGACGAGTTGATACATACCTCTCTCGTCTCAGTGCGTGCACTCAATCGCTCTGGCACGCGGCGACACTTTGATAGCACTTAGCTTAGCCCAGTTCATTCATTAGGGACCAAACAGAGATGAAGTTAGAAGCGCAGTAAAAAGTCACGCCTGAAAAATCCTCTCCCCCTCTCCCTCTCACTTCTGTCATTAGAACCAACGTGACTTTTTACTGCGCCGAGTCGAAGTGCTCCCGAGTCCCAAGTGCTATTCCGCCATACATTATAGTTATCCTTTTTACCCGCTTAGAAAAGCGCCACGTTTTATTTTGTGTCACCATACTTGGTTGTGTAACTACTCATGTAACTGTATTTAAATAGGGAAAACGTGGAGGTGTTTGGTCGCTTCTAACTTCATCTCTGTTTGGTCCCTAATGAATGAACTGGGCTAAGCTAAGTGCTATCAAAGTGTCGCCGCACGCCAGAGCGATTGAGTGCACGCACTGAGACGAGAGAGGTATGTATCAACTCGTCTTAGTTAAGGGAATAACATAGTTTAATATGAAAAAACGCTGGAGTGTTCCTTAAAATAAAATAAAACAAGCTGTTACTACGAGGAATTATTACTTCAAAATGTAGATCTGTATGCAGGAGGGAGGTACTTTATCTGAATGAAATACATACACGTCTCTCGCGTTTGCTTGTGTGCCAGCGATTAACACTGGCACGCTTGCCTTAGGTTGCCGACCCCTGGTCTAAACGGTCTCTATCAGTCTCTAGTGGTTTATGTATGCATGTTGGATAACGTTTTTCCTCACAGGGCACCCCCTCACTGTCGGCTAAAAGTGCTGGTTTCAGTAAAGGATGCAGATGGAGGTGATACTGGGAGATGAGGACAATGACTCTGAACATTCTTGGAGGAGATGATGGTAGCTCTATCGGAGTGACAGAAGAATCAGCAGACTGTTGGGAGCTATTCTGCCCCATTCAATACACTTTTACTTAGCTGATCAACATAGCGCCGCCATAATGTGGCACCCGGGAGCTCAACCCTGTACGTCTATTTTCCAAGTCAAGTCAAGTCAAGTCAAGTCATCTTCATTTATATAGCGCTTTTAACAATGTTGATTGTTCCAAAGCAGCTTTACATTGATAATAGCAAAATAAAGAAACAGAGATTGTTTTGCTTTATAGCAGCACTAGAATAAAGTTATTGTCCAGCTAAAGGTAGTTTTGATTAATTCACTTCTGTCGCAACGATCACTAGTTATTAACTTAGGGGCCGCTAACACGACACCGGTTTAACAGAAAACTCTTAAGTTCTTTCTGCGCAAACTTTCAAAAATGCAAACCTGTGAGAATGCTGATGGCATGCACATGTGTATTACGAGTTCAGTCTATAGGTATGCGTGTTTGAATATATGTGCGCATGCGTGTAGCCTACAAACTAACCCTCAATAAACTACTTGTCTGGCCTTAAAAAATTATTCGCTTCCGTGTAGCCACACGAACCGGAATTATCCCGACAACGCTTTATCTGTAGAGAGGTAAAGGGAGGGGAGGAAGGCCTTCACAGGGGAGAGACTAGTTGACACTTCAGGACTGCATTGTTGTCGCGTCCAGGCGCAGGTCCTTCATCAGATCTGGGTACGCCCTGGATCCGGTGGACTGCGGTAAACCTCGGGATAAACAGAGAGACTAATATTAGCGTCGATTATATTGGGGTCAATTCGACTCCAAGCTCATTTAGCTGTATAAAACATAACAAATATAAAAAAAAAATTGTTGTTCACACATTGGTGATTTGACACAAATCACACATTTGTTTTGGTTGTTTTGGTAATTTTAGGTCATTTTAACTTGAGATTTTATGATCTTCAAAAAAACTTCCTCTGCTTTAGGGCCGTGTTACGTCCCCTGATGGCTTAGAGGTATGAGAAAGACGTTCATAATTAAAACTTACAAATTAAACACTTCCCATAGTTTTGATCTCTGGGAAGTATTGTGGGCGAATGACTCACTGACAACAAACTACTGCAAACAGGTGGTTCGCTTTATTTTCGCTACAAACAAATGGAAATAAATGTAAACAAACAAATAAACTTATTTACAGCTATATACAACTTAAGCAAAATAATTGAAAAGTAATAATTGAAATAAGTCACAGAGAGAAAGAAACTGAGCGGTGTTAAACGAACAAAATAACAAAACCAAAACACACTAACTAATAATCACCACCCTCTAAGCTAACTAAAAACAAAAACAGAAAATAAAGAATTCTTCAGCGCTTAACACGCCATAACTAAAACTTCACTAACTAACCAAACCAAAATTACACAGTTGCACACGCTCCTTCCCTAATGTGTCTAACAATTGTTATGCTACGTGGATGCAAGATGTAGGTCACGTGACATACTTCCCTTTTCTCTTCTCTCTGGACTGGTACAATGGTAGATCAGGTAAGGAGTCCTCTGGGTGAGCAGACAACACAATCCAATAAGAGAACAGGCAAGCGAACCACCACAAAGTCAGTACTCTACAATAGCACAAGCCAACAAACGCTCCAAGCTCCCCCTCTTCCGTCCTCCAGAATGGCTTAAATCCTGACCCATAGCCGATGATTGGTTGTCTCCGACCAATAGCAGCACCTAAAACTTAAAGACAGCAGAGAGCGGGAAAACAGGAAGAAACCAACAGCAGAGGGGAGCAAAGGCAAAAACCAATGACAAAAAGAGGAGGGAAGAAAAACACTAGCACGTAACAGGCCGTAACCTAGCATTACCATATAGGCCTACCTGAAGTATTGCGAGAACCACTGATAGTTCACACAATATAGTGGAGGAGGGAAGGGAAACTATAATTCTTGCAAGAACTTTGATATTTTGTGCTGTGGGGGAGGGGAAAACATAATATAGGGGAGGGGCAAATATATGAAAGCTTCCACAGAAGCATTATAAACCATTTCTCTTTGTGTTCTGTGAGCTCTCTCTTTATGCTCTCTCTCAATTGAAAATGACCTCAAAGAAAAGGTTTACTGTCAATTAGATTTTGTAATAGTTCTTTGGCAGTGACAGTGACAGAGGGGAATGTGTCCGAGATAGACGATAATGTCGAGTCGGGCCTTGATTATGAGGCATCCTCCTCAGATGAGCATGAGACTCCAAGTGTTGACCCTAATTTTGTCTAGCAAAATTATTTGTATTTAAAGGGCTATTTAAGTAGTCAACAAAGAAATAGACTAGACGGATTTCAGAAAAATGGCCTTCTATAAGAAGTGAGGAGCATTTATGGGTACAAGTTGGGAACCGGCCTACCTTACATATTTCAAGGGTGCTGAGTCCAAAAAAACTGGTACCCAAGCGAAATTTTTAGTTTTTTACCTTCTAATTTGCATATCAAAATGGCCGCCAAATTGCCTATCTTGCTCAGTCGTTGGACCATTTTCCCCTAGTTTTTTTGTAAGTAGGCAATCAAGATGAGGAAATTAAGTTTCTAGAACGATAGTCACGGGTCAGAGCAAAGATATAATGGAGGCTCACTGCCTTTTTTATGTATATATATATATATGCAAAATACCAACTTTTAAGGTGAAATTAAGCATTATTTGTGTAATTTTTTAAGGCCGACATACATATTCAATCAATATCACTCTTAAATGTTCCCAGTGTATATATGATATGTGATGTATTCCATATTGCATAATAACTAAGAAAAACACCATTGCAAGTTGTCTGAGATTTCATTTTTTTATACAAATTAAGCATTTGTTCTCTAAATTCTAAGACGGGAAAAACCCAGGTGAATAGGGAAAAAAAACACCATGAAACTTCCCTTGAACAGATCTACAGATCACATCTTGTTTCTGTATATTTTTGCTTCCGTGTCTCTGAATGGCGCATATGGCGGCCTGTTTCATTTACCTCACACACACACACACACACACACACACACACACACACACACACACACACACACACACACACACACATCAGGGTTATAATCGTTAACGAAAACTAACGAAAAAACGAAAACTAGGTGGGAAAAAACATTGTCGTTAACTGAAATAAAAATAAAAACGAGGCATTACAAAAAAACGATAACTAACTAAGAAAGGTATAATGTATAGATAGGCGGTCGTTATAGCGAATAACAAGCCCGACAGGCTGAACGGGACCCCGACGTGAAGCGGAGGTACATTTGGTCCGTACGTAATGTACCGCCTATCTATACATTATCCCGCTTATTACATGGCTACAAAATAAATAATTAAATAATTAATTTGACACAAATTATTGATTTAAAAAGGAGTTTATTGATTTTAAAACGATTGTATTGCTTCCGCCAAAAGAAAATAGTATATGTGGTTGGCAAAACTAACTAACTAAAATAAAATAAAATAAAATAATCGAGTAAAATTCGTAAAACGCCCTTCAACCCTTCCATCGAGTATTTCAGAAGCGAGGCGGGCCGGATCATGTTTGAATCTGTACTGGCAGGTGTGGTATGCGCGCTTTCGGGCGAGAGCTTTTTTCTGGTGCCACCTCCGGTACTTGGGCCTGGACCTACTAATCGGGGTTCGCGTCCTTCTGGTTGGGCCACTCTCCCCTACAGGAAAGCCTTACTGGATTATCCTTTGCATTGCCGCCTCAACCAACTCGGGTAGTTGGTCACAGCCGTCCAACCAGGCCTTCAGCACCTGAGTACAATCCGTGTCATCGCCCTCCCCCTCGCTCACCATTTAGGCCGTCCTCTGGCAAGTTGGGTTGATTGGGAGGGACCGACGAACACAAGACCTCACTATCCCTTCTAGTGTGGGATCTAAGCCGTTTGGCAGGGCCTTCCTCAGCCGAGGAATCCCTGTTGACCATCAAGGCCGTCTGGGCTCCTGTCTCCTCATCTGTCCGCTGAGCAGCAGAGCTCCCCCTCTTACGCCCCATCCGAATCCTTTTCCTATTACGAATGTCTGGGTGGACGCGCAGTTCGTGTTGGCTCAGCCCCCGTTCTGTTGCAAAGGTAGCTTCACATCCCTCGCATCTTACCGCACCGGCTGGCGCGGCAACCTTCTGCCCCCAGCACTTGGGGATGTGACAGGCTATAGGATGTGCAGAATCGGAGGTTTTGCCACATAATCTACAACTGTATCTAACAAGCGCTTTCCCATGCTGGGTGGAGAAGTGCCTCCTCACCCACGCCAAAGCGCCTGGCGACACGCCACACAAGTCACAGGTGAAGTCCTGAAGTGGCAATAGAACCACCACTCCAGTGCCTCCATCCTGCACCCGACTCGTAGAAGGGGTGACCTGGGCGGGATCACCCCTCGGGGGAGCGACAGCTTGCGCTGTTCCCAGAGAGTCCTCAACAGAACTCGTCCTTCCGAGGTGGGTTTGTATTGTATCACTCACACTCAGCGTACCATCTCCAACCCACCCCACTGGGAGCCGAGTTACTACGACTGAGCAGTTTTGTAACCGAATGTCTGGGGGGCCATCCTGGGAACCACCACAAACCCTGACCAAAGGAATGGGTGGGGGTCTCACTTCGTCACCGGTGTCCGACCCTAGACCACCTTCAGAGTTTTTGCGCACCGTTATTCTCAGAACTTTCCAATATATAAAACTTTGAAACGAATCCACATTGTTGAAAGCACTTACATGAGGATGGATTAAACCACCTCCAGGGTGTACCGAGGCAACAGTTTGAGCAATATTCATTGAGAGATTCATATTTAAAATCCTGACAATTCCTGGAGTTCTCCACCCTCGATGGTCCGATGTAGTGTCACCCTCACTACACCAACCATCCTTTATAGAAAAAATGTCCCTATTTAAGGGAGAGTCCGGGGAGCAAGTGAATAGTCAAGATTAGGTGTGGACCAGATGGCGCCGTGGCCCCCAGTCTTGACCAGGAACCACTAAGCCCGTCTGGCCCCTTTCAGGCCAGTGAGCTGACTTCAGTTGGGATCCCACCCGGGCCGGCATGCGCCGGCCTTCACCTTCATTAATTATTTATTTTGTAGCCATGTAATAAGCGGGATAATGTTTAGATAGGCGGTCGTACATTACGTACGGACCAAATGTACCTCCGCTTCGCGTCGGGGTCCCGTTCAGCCTGTCGGGCTTGTTATTCGCTATAACGACCGCCTATCTATACATTATCCCTTACTTAGTTATCGTTTTTTTGTAATGCCTCGTTTTTATTTTTATTTCAGTTAACGACAATGTTTTTTCCCACCTAGTTTTCGTTAGTTAACATTTAAGAGTGATATTGATTGAATATGTATGTCGGCCTTAAAAAATGACACAAATAATGCTTAATTTCACCTTAAAAGTTGGTATTTTGCATATATATATACATAAAAAAGGCAGTGAGCCTCCATTATATCTTTGCTCTGACCCTTGACTATCGATCTAGAAACTTAATTTCCTCATCTTGATTGCCTACTTACAAAAAAACTAGGGGAAAATGGTCCAACGACTGAGCAAGTGTAACCCCTCTCACCGGGTCCTTCACAACCCGCTCCGTGCGAATCCGGCATGAGAGTCAGGCGCTCTAGCAAGGAGGCTAAAGGCTGCAGCCTCTAGCGTCTGTCGCTAGAGTGCCTTTTGAGATCAGAGGAGTGAGGTCCGTTACACAAGATAGGCAATTTGGCGGCTATTTTGATATGCAAATTAGAAGGTCAAAAACTCACAATTTCGCTTGGGTACCAGTTTTTTGGGATTCAGCACCCTTGAAATATGTAAAGTAGGCCAGTTCCCGACTTGTACCCATAAATGCTCCTCACTTTCACTTTTTGGGTACATCCCATCTAGACTAAAACATAAAGTACCTGACATAAACCTTAAAAAAAAAAAAAAAAACATATTCTGGGGGTTTAAATTGCTGGGGTCAAATTGACCCCAGTGGGTAAAAAATGTTGGTAGATTTGAGGGTAACAGGAGGCTTAAGTTGTTCGAGCGGATAATGGTGGTATTGGTAACCTAGTAACCGACAATAAATAAAACACCATCAGTGGAAACAGCCGATTAGTCATGTAGGTTTAATGTTCGCTACGTCAGAATTTATTCTGCAAATGCGTTTCCATCTCCCATTATTCGCATAAACACTTTTTTGCAGAAGGCAAAAACCACCTGAAACAAACGTAAAAACTTTTTTGTGAAGTAAGGATTTTTTTTCTTCTAAATTGGCCGTTTCCATCAATCTTTTCTGATGAGATACTTAAAAATGTGCATAAAAACAGGGTGATGGAAACATAGCTACTGTTGTCACGGTTCTAATATGTTTGGACTTTGTTTGCTGTTTTCCCACCTTAGTTTGTCACCGTAGCTATTCATTTGATTTCATCATTCTGTTCAGCTGTCCATCATTAATTACCTCATTTGATCTGTGTATTTAAGTCCTTGTTTCATTTGAGTTTTGTCTGGTCTTGTCTATACTATGGTTGTGCTTTCTTACCTGGCTTGTGTTTAATTCCATGTGGATAGTATTAAAGACTGTTTGCATCTGATTCCTCATCGTTGTGTGTCTTCTTGCCACCAAGAGTGACAGAACAACCGACTGTAAAAATAACAATGGAAAAGGGAGCACCGTTCATTGCTCTTGCCTGAGAAGGACTTACTTTGTTTGAGAAGGACTTCCTTTTTTGAATTGTTCAGCCCGATTTTGTGTGTTGGCACAGCACTCCTTTCTGGACCATTTAACACAAATCGATTTACTGGATGGGAGCAAATTATTACTGGAGCTGCCAGTATTGGATAACCTCACATGGAAAGAAGCTATTCTGCGATGCCTAGAACACTTCTACCCATCACTGATGTCTTCGCCCATAAACCCTGCCGACCTAGACCCAGAGCCCAGCCAGCCATCACCCCCATGCATGGATAAGAAGCCAGAGACCACCGTAGACGGGGAGTTAACGCCTGCCACGATGGATGTGCCTGTGATAAGGACAGCGCTGACCATTGTCCCAGAGCCGAAGCCCCACAGTGAGTCTGAGCAGGTGTGTGAGCTGGCAACATCTGTGCCAGAGGGAGTGTTGGTGGAGCTGGACACAGATGAGAGGCTTATTGACTGGGAAGCAGAGGTAGCACATCCCACCCTGCCCAAACTTTTTTCACCACCAGTCTATACCAGGATGAGAGTATGTTAGGCATGGCTGGTCCTATCCAGCTCTGAATGGTCTGTGCCTTCATTGCGGCTAGTCCTTGCCAAGCAAAAAAAAACTGTTTCATACTGTGTTGTCGTCACCGATCCTACTCCGCCTCTCTCTCCCGTCTCAGATCCCGTCATTCCACTTCAGCCCGTCGCCCTGACTCCTCCGCCTTTGGTTGTTCCTCCCTCGGGTCCACCGGGCTCCCTTGGACCACCGGCTCCGCCTGGGTCAGACAACCGGGACTTCCTCCTCCACCAGCCTGACAACCACCTCCTCAGCCATTTTACGGCGTGAGACCACGGCTTCCAGGATGGTGGCGTTCTGTCACAATTATGTTCAGTTAGTTTCACTTTCCTGGAATTTTAGTTTGCAATCATCAGTTTCCTTTCTCCTTTGTTCCCAGTTTCCCTGTAAAATCAAATAGTATTCCTTACTATAAAAATTTGTTTACCTGATTTTAACCAAAATTTTATATTGTTGCTGAAATATTAGAATATATAGCTCCCATAACTAATGTCATTTAATTATAATTACTAAAAATGTCCAAAACGTGCTGTTACGCATGCGTACTGGACCACAATTTCCCCTCCCCTACACAGCACAGAAGCGCACAAATTGAGGATTCAACGCTGCTTCAATAAATTCAAGGTAAACTCTTTTAATTTAAACCTCATTTTCAGATTTTTTTTTTTGTTGCTAGTTTTACTAATCATTACATTTTACTAATCATTACATTACATTCTGTTGTTTGTTTGCATTCTTGCAATTTACAATGAATGTAACCAATTTGATTAACTCTTAAGTAGTGCTAAGTTATTTGCTGATATTTTCATAATTTATGAAATACTTGTTTGTACTATGTACTGCAATGTCACTCACGGAGTAGAATACAAGTATAATTGTTTTGGGCTTTTTACTAAACTTGAGCAAGTTTTGAATAATATATGGATGCGGAATTTGTCACGTTTTTGCGTGTAACTTCATGAAACATACATTGATCGTGAAAAATGGAACATCATTATTTACAGCATATACTCTTGAGTAAAATGAGTTTAAACTCAAAATGATCCATCAATCAGATCTAAAGATATTCCTCATTAAGTTGTAACTCACACAGGCGAACATAGAACCTTGTATATCGATGGAGCGCATTGATGTCGCATTTTTGCTCTTAACTCCATGAAGCATGCATAAATTGTGGAAAATTGAACATCATTATTTAAAGCAGATTCTCACGACATAATCAACATAATCCATTGTGATGATTACAAGATATTCCTCATGGAGTGATGTAACATACTTGGCTAAAAACATGTCTCATGGAATAACACAAAATAGGTATCATGTTAAAGCTTAGAAACTCAGCTTTTAATGCATGTGACAATAAACTCCCACCTAGCTACGAAAAAATTCGTAACCACATTTTTTAAAACTACTGCCTTGATCAACTCAAAATAGGTGTCATTTGAATAGAGAACTTTACAATGAATGTAGCCAATTTGATTAACTCCTAAGTAGTGCTGAGTTATATGCTGATAAATAAAAATAAATAAAAAAAACATTATAAAATAATTTTTTGTACTATACTGCAATGTGTCAAAAACATCATACAGCTCATGAAAATGATCATAGAAAATGGCACAACATTATTTACAGCAGATTCTTACAATTAAAATGAGCCCAAAATCAAATCCAATCATAATCCATTGCGTTGATCACAAGATATTCCTCATTGAGGAACAATTAAAAAAATGTCCATTAGGGGGCTAGGCAAGGGCAAGGGCTAAACAAAAAGGCTACCTTGGTTCCAAATGCTGTAACTTTTGATTACTTTATGCTATCACCACAACATTTGATCCAGATGCATTTGATTTGATTCCCTTGCCTAAATTACCTTCTGCCAAGGAGACAGCGGTGGCTGTCGTAGATCACGTCTTTCGCTTACATGGCCTCCCAATGGATGTGGTTTCTGACAGGGGGCCCCAATTTGTGTCCAAATTTTGGCGGGAGTTTTGTAGATTACTGGGAGCGAGTGTCAGCCTGTCTTCGGGGTTTCACCCCCAGAGCAATGACCAAACCGAGAGGGCCAACCAAGACTTGGAGAGAGTGTTGCGATGTTTAGTATCCAAGAATCCTTCTTCCTGAAGTCAGCAACTCTCAATGGTTGAGTATGCACATAACTCGTTACCAATATCATCCACGGGCCTCCCTCTGTTTGAGTGTAGCTCAGGTTACCAGCCACCAATTTTTCCAAGTCTGGAATCCGAAGTCGCGGTCTTCGCCTTCGTCCAGAGGTGCCGCCACACGTGGAGCAGAGCCTGTGAGACTCCAGGTGGGGGCGCGCACCAAGCCTCAGGCCGATTGCCACCGGTCGGAGCCTCCCGTTTATGTCGCAGGTCAAAAAGTGTGTCTTTCATCCAAGAATATTCCGCTTCGCTCCGTATGTAACAAGCTAGCTCCCAAATTCAGCGGCCCATTCACTGTCACCAAAGTCCTTAGTCCGGTGACAGTCTGACTCAAACTCCCTCCTGCGTACAGGAGAATTCATCCCATCTTTTATGTCTCCAAATTAAAGCCCATTCTCATATTAATTCGCCTGCCCCGGTCCCGGTCTTACTCTGTTTTCTCGGGTTTGACATACCTCCCATTCTGAAACGGAAAACCCAGAGTTTCCCTCATTTCAGGGTTAACATTCTCAGAGTTTTCACTTAACCTCTTTTCTGAAACAGGCCCCTGCTCAATAAACAAACTTTATATCTGTAAAACAACTCAGATGAACTGTAATAAAGTGCACACTTTAACAATAACCTTTTTTATGACAGTAAAATCTAACGTTACATATCGTTATCAACAGAAGTATTGTTTACCGTAAAATATGTTGAAATTAGTGGACAGGCAGTCGATTCATTAAATAATAAGCTATTTTCTCACAAAATCTTTTTTTTTTTTTCATTGTAAGTCTCTTCTCCATTGACATCCATTAAAAAAAAGGCCTCTGTTCTCCTTTCCTGCATACCGACCATGGACTGTAAAAAATCTTTACCCCATCTTTATTTTTCTAGCTCAACTGTCACAGAATGGAAAGCACAGGATTGTGGGATATCAAAGGCAGCAAAAGATACACATATTTTTGAAGATGCTGCCTTCAAAAATCGATCAGATGAAGGTATCTCAGGAGACAGGAAGTGAAACTAACATTGCATTCGGACGTGCCTTGATGCCTTCCGACCTTGGAATGCGTCCTCCGAATGCAGCATTTATCAGTTTTCGAAACCTTTACGAATCTTTTGTTCCAAATCAATGGTCCGGAGCGTGTATCAAACTGCCAGAGTCACATGATCTGTGGTTTATTTATAAAGATAGCGCCTATTTGAAATTTTTATCTGACGTTTCCAGAGTTATGAGATCCAGGTGATCACTCAGCGCTCATGTACTCCGCCGAGAACAGCCTTACTTCGGCTAGTCCTTCTGACGTTTGCCACTGGCTCTGATGTTTCTGTAGTGTTTAAACATATGTAATTCGTTTAGTGTGTATCTAACGGGCGATCTTTGGTCTCATGAATCTATAATTTGTTCCCTGGCAAATCGTTTTGGCTGAGGGCCAAGTGAAGTTTCATACGCGAATTGGGATGCACCTTAGCTGTTTTCTTTGTTTTGGAGGAGGAATCACACTTCACCTGCATTGAATTGTCCAAAATAGTAAAAGGCATTTTACTAACTGATTAGAGATTAGATGACACGCTTACTTCACAATGTAGTAAACCTTTGTAAAATTTAACTAGTAGCTTCCAAACAGACTTCAGAACTTAATGTACAGTTTGTGTATGATAATAATTATAACAATGATGTATCTCTGTGAGTTTTTTTAGGTGATCTGGTAAATGGTTCTATCAGGTGCAATATTCTTTGCAGCAATTTCCTTGCATGTGAGGCCATTATGATGGCTTCACATCCTTCTTTGGAGGCAACCATTGCTAACAAGAACACAGGGTGCTTCTCATTTCTTATTTGTGCATCTTTGTTTAATTTCCTCGCTTCTTTTGCTTGTATATCAGCTCCACCCCCCTTAGGATGTGAGGAAAGTACGCAAGGGGTGCTTCTCATTTCTTATTTGTGCGTCCTTGTTACCTTTCCTCGCTTCCTTTCCTTGCGTCTCAGCTCCACCCCCTGTAGGATACGAGGGAAGGCTGCAAGGAAAGAAAAGTAGGACGGAGGAATCGAATGAAAGCTTTTTTTTTATACATTGGAATACTTGATCACTCGAGCGTCACTCCACAGCGCGTCATCAGCAGCGTTCAAAGGATCTGCCCTTATGTTGTTGAAGTTTGGTTATTTAAGAAATTCATAATAAATAATAATAAAGCAAGAGATCCTGTTGAAATTTGTGAGATATGTGGTTTATATAAACTGGAAAGGTAAAGTATAAATTAAAATGTTTGTGACCGATGTGATGGGGAGAAGAATTGATACGTGCGTCACGTTTAGTTGATAAAACACTTCCACATAGGATACACTTGTGTATCCTCACTCATAACTCCTCTGGAAGCCTCCTCACTCCTTGATCCTTGACTCCTCATGGTGCAATTAGAGAATTGAGATGTCCTTCAAGATGGCTGAGCTCGATCGGTTTCTGGGTCATAGGATGGAGGATGGAGGAGCGAGGAGACGAGGAGGGATATTGAGAAGCACCCACGGAAAGAAAACGAGGACGGAGGACTCAAAAGAAAGCTTATTTGTATCATCATATATCATTAGCTGCGCTCAGGTGATCTGCCCTTATAAGTTTGGTTATTTAAGAAATGCATAATAATAAATGATAAAGCAAGATTCCCTGTTGAAATATGTGAACTATATGGTTTATTTAAACTGCAAATGTAAAGCATTAATTGAAATTATTGTGACAGATGTGAAGGGGGAGGAGAACTGACGTGCATCAGTTTTCTTTTACAGGAGTGAGAATGAGGGAGCATCAATTTGAGTATTGAGAAGCACCTAATGATTGGAAGCACTTCTTCTCTCCTTTTATTGCAATCAGTCTGCTCTTGTAATCCAATCAGAAAGACTGTGCTGCTGATGATGATGTGATTAGTGAAATAATGTTAGCTGGTCATTTTGTGCTAGCGCCAAAAATGTTTTTTTTTGTGATTTTTGATTTGAGTTTTGTGATTTTGTGATTTTTGTCTCCATTCACTCTTCAAAAAGTCACTACAGACAGCAACTGTCCCTACCCTCTGGAAAACAGCCACCATCATCACTGTCCCCAAAAGACCTCGCCCCTCTGAATTGAATCATTACAGAACAGTAGGACTTACTTCCATAATAGCATAATGCCTTGAGAAACTGGTCCTGAACACTATCCTTCCGGTCGTCTGACCACAGCTGGATCCTGTTTGCATACAAGGCCAAAAGAGGAACACAGGATGCTGTTGCATGCCTTCTTCATACTCTCCTCCAGCATCTGGATTCCCCTGGCCATTATGCCAGGATTCTCTTTATAGACTTCAGCTCTGCCTTCAATACGATTCAACGCCACATCATGATAACTTAACTCCACTATCTTCACGTGCCACCTCTTTTCATCTGCTGGATCTATAATTTTCTCAGTGACAGACCACAGGCAGTAAGGGTGTTTTTTTTTCAATTTTTCTTCCATTTATTTATTGAAAAAAAACATCGAAAAAGTTGAATATACAATAAAGATAATATACAATAAATGTAAATAAATGTAGGCCGATGGCTTTAAAAAAAAACATAGACCTATCATATTTGGTTATTTATTTTTGCAGGTTGGTTTTGGTTTTCTTTATGTATGTTATAATTAACACTACAATAGATTTGTTTTCATGTTATTGTATTTCAATAACATATGTGCGTTAAATATTAGAAAATAATAATAATGAGGTAAAACGAATGCCTATGTGATACCGGTTTATTGGAAATGGATAATATAACAATTATTTATTTTTTGGGGGGAAATATCATATACACAAAGCAAAATATATGTTAATTGTACCAAATGGTAGACTATTTTCCACTGAGTTAAATGTTTTTTACGATGATTTTCTGACTTCAATACAGAACAATCGTAAAGCTGTTAAGACATCTCAATTGTTGAAAAGGATAATTGATGTATTAGTTGTATGATTGATTTTCTGATGCAAGATGCAGAGTTGTGAATTTGTATAGACTCAAGTATTTTGCATATCTCTGTATTCCCCTATTATTATTAATAGTACTATTAAAAACAATTATATTAGTATATAATATTATTATTATTATTAATATTATAATCCCCTATTATTATTAATATTATTATCCCCTATAAAAAAAAAAAACGAATGCCTACGTCTGTTGTTACGGTAAATTTGCGTATCTATGACAGTTATTAAGGTAAAAAATGTTGAGACATGGCTGCCTGCTTTCTGATCTTGATCACCGAGAGGATGTTGTTCACTGTGTAACGACAAAGAACTTGTTTATACAGGAGAAATTACATCAGGAGCAGTGGTGAGAATGTTCATCATGACCTCAGCCCACTATTAAAATAAAAGAAGAAGAAAGATAAAAGAAGGGGCAGTGGTGAGTAGTTCTTGCAGTGCAATTGTCAGAAGTTTATTGTCATGTTAGAGTTCCAGAAGTCATAAATCAACAAACATGCAGTTAAATCAAGGCACGCATTCACGGTAATTTAAGTCAAGTCATCTTTATTTAGTCCTTTATACATAGATATAGAGTTTCAAAGCAGCTTTACGGTAATAAACTGGAAAGCTTTTTCCTGCAAGCTCAGAGTAGAATGTGGTGGCGAATGGACATACCATTGCAGGTTACTTTACATATTATTATTATTATTATTATTACTATTATTATTATTATTATTATTATTATTATTAGGGGTTCAAGCATGAAAGAGCCTAATAATGCTGCGTTCACACCAAACGCGAATCTGCGTCAAAATTCGCGTCTGCCGCGTCTAGTTATACGCGTGACCACTTTGAGTGCATTCGCGTCAAGAGTGAAATTGACGCGCGTAAAATCAAAACTTTGAAGCGAAATTTACGCGCGTCAAAGGCGAAGTCAGGGGGCGAAAGTTTCTAAGCTGTTGGCGGCCATCTTTTTTAGATGTTTATCGAGCATTAGCAATAGCATTAATCGAGAGAGTCACCGCTCTTATATGATCTGAAGAGCAGAAACAGCTGTGTAGGGGACATCGTCGCTGTACTCGGGTCCACCAAAACCTCCGGAGGGTTTCAGGAGTTTCACAATTTGCTCCAGGAGGTAGGTTTGGTGGACCTAACGGTGAGGACGCTAACGAGGACAGCGTAGGCCGTATAAAGCCTCGGCCTCGAGTGGTCGCTGCCTGACGAGCCCGCGCTGTAAAGCCCGGCGCGAGGTTCACCCTCTCCCGCACCTAATCTGTCATTTATTTTTGTTTTGATAATAAATGGAGGCAGCCTCCAAAAGTGAAACCTGTCCTGTTATTTTTTTTGAAAAGTTTTTATACACTTAATTGTGTTTGGTGTCTTTACATTAGATTAATAAAGTTTCATATAGGCTAATCTAGAATAGATATGGAATAACATTCAATACAAATGAGTAGGCTATCTCTCATATTGAAATCGAGTTTTTATGTGAAAGATTTGCTTTGTTGTGCATTTTAGTCATATTACAAAATAATTTATTGAGGCCAAACATAAAATAACATTAAACTGTCAGTTCACCACGTGACAGCAGCAAGCAGGCAGGCTCCTGATTGGTTAACGCGGCGCGAATTGACGCAGAAGTTCAGATTTTTCAACTCGGGCGGCAGACGCGAATTCGCGTCAAACGCGTGATGCACAAAAAGCACAATTCGCGCTTAACGCGCCAGACGCTCAATTCGTGTCTAGTTCGCGCGAATGAGGCGAATTCGCGTCTACCGCGCCGCGCTAAACGCCATTCGCGCCGCAAGACCTCCAGACGCGCGTAAACGCGTCTTACCATTGACTTAACATTGAAATCACTCGCGCCAGACGCATATTCGCGTTTGGTGTGAACGCAGCAGTCCCTCCCCTCCGCTTCCGGCTCATATCACAAAAAATATGTATGGTAGTCAATGGCGAGAGACAACTTATCTTTTTATTCCGTCTGAACTGTGCCCTGAATTACACATATGATGTTTGTCAAATTAAAAGATTATTATGAAAGTCAAGAAAGTCGCAGTTTGTCATAAAACAGAAGAGTAACATTTAGTTTTATGTGAAAATCGCTCAATGAACTACACCTCTCGTCTCGCACTATGTACGTCACCGTCCGTTGCTCGTATGTGTGCAGTCTGGTACAAAACACTCGTGCATGACGGCGTAACGTTACGATTATAACGTAAGACTATAGGAAAAATGACAGACGTTAGCTTCAGTAAAGTTAGCTTCATTCATTGAGAGAAAAGGTACGACGTCACATGTGCGCCTTTTGGGTTTGTAGTCTTTGTAATTACGTATTTTCACAGTCTTATGGTGCGTTCAAGTCCTCCTGGGAAGTTCGTACGTACGAGGTGGGAAGTCGTGCTTATAACGGCATGTGCGTTCAAGTCACTTTCGTCGGAGCAAAATGGCGGAGTACTTTCTCTTAATTAATTACACAAAAATACAGTAAGGTTCTTAAACTCTTGTTCTAGAAAATGAAGAACAAAGAAATGTGCATCAGGTGTACTTTGTATTTTTATGTTTTTAATTAATTTATGAAGCCACTGCCAACACATTGTTACATGTTGCATTATAATACTATCATATTCTGTGTTGGCGTTGGCGATTAGCTAACTGAGCTGTTAGAAAAGCCTGACAATATCACAGCTAAATACCTTTACATATTGTGTATTCCGCCATGTTAATCACTGACACGCCCCCAACTCGTAAAGATCGGAGCTTAGAGATAATCCCGAGCTCCCCACTGGTATTTACGACATTGTGGTGGCGTTCAAGTGCGTTCAACTCGTAAATACGATCTATACGAGATGACTTGAACGCACCATTATACCTCAACAATTTTACATCAAACTGCGACTTTCTTGACTTTAAAATTTATCTTTTAAATTGACAAAAACATGTGTAATTCAGGGCACAATTCAAACGAGATCAAAATATTTGTTGTATCTCGCCATTGACTACCATACAATATTTTTCCGAAATAAGGTCCCATGGTGGTCCACCGGAAGGGGAGGAGCTGGTAAGTCCCGCCCCTTCCGTAAAACCCCGCTGGACCTCTAGGTTGAAAAATCGTCAATGCAAGTGAATGAGAGAAAATAATTATTTTCTGGTCCCGTTTGAATTGTGCCATGAATGTGAACATATGTTGTCTGTGAATTTTTTATATAATCTTTCATGTTACGAGTTTGACAGTATATGGTATGATTCTTCGGCTAGCAGTTGTGGAAAAGACATAACGAGAAAGACTACATGTCGCCTATGTGACGTCACCCCATAAAGTTGACTTACCCGTGGTTTTCGCCAACCTCAACGATTTTGTCCTCTCCCTGAAAGAAGGCGGTGAAGTGCACCAAAGACACAGTCATGTTTAGCGGGATCCGTGAGCTAGTGTCCGTGTGCGAATGGTGGTGACGTTTCAAACGCGTCGAAAGCAGCGAAGAGTTGTAGTCCACAAAGTGCTCTCACACAAAGTCTAACCGTATCAAACTTCTACCCGCTAAATTGTAGCATTCTTCACACGAAAGATTATATAAAAAATTCACAGACAACATATGTTCACATTCATGGCACAATTCAAACGGGACCAGAAAATAATTATTTTCTCCCATTCACTTGCATTGACGATTTTTCAACCTAGAGGTCCAGCGGGGTTAGCGAAGGGGGCGGGACTTACCAGCTCTATAGTAATTGTAAGGATTTGTAAAACGCATCGTGCAGGCCAAACCGTAAGGCCTAGAGACTTGAAACCTGGCCAGATGGTAGGCCTCAATTTGGGGACAACCTATCAGAGTATGACCCCGATTAGCCCATAGGTGGCGCTACAGCAATCAAAAATGCGAAACTGCTCATAACTCTTAGACCGTTTGTCCTAGACTCAAGTGTCTTACATCACTGTGATCCCTGGCTCGAGGCGGACAAAATGGTAATTCAATTTCGATTTAGGCAGGAAAAATGTTCTGCTATGTCACATTTTGTCCAAAACCTACTTTTGCGAACTAGTCCCTGGTTTTTCGCCCGATCGGAACCAGACCAGTCTAGGACAATTCTCTGGACTCTCTAGATCAATAGTTATCGAAAAAAAAGTTTAACTTTTGCATTTGGGTGGCTGTAACAGGGTCATTTAGAAAAGGGGTGTGACAAAATACACTCAAAAGCCTAACTCCCGAAGTAAATGAGGTATCTTCACCAAACTTGGTACACATGTGCAAGAGGTCAATCTGAGGTCACAGTAAAAAAAAAATGTGGCGATTGGCCACAAGGTGTCACTATAACATAAAAAAAACATGAAACAGGCTATAACCACCTGACCGTTAGTCCGATTGACTTGAAAATTGGTGTGCAGTGTCTTGGTCTAAGGTGCCATGTATGTCTATGAGGACATTGGCGTATCTCAAAAAACATGGCCACCATCGACCAATGAAGTTTGAGCACCTATTAGACAAGGTTAACGGAGGCCGATCGGAACGAAACTCAATGGGCATGTTCGACTCATGGCCCTAGCGGTCTGTAAGAATTTTGAAAGAAATCGGCCACTAGTTGGCGCTAACGAGTTTTACGGCTCTGTAATCACATGGTGTTACAAATATCCACACAATATGCATATCATTTGATAGATCTCCTCATCCTGAACAACTTTGCCTCAAGAACCATTGCTGTCAATTAAACTGTTCATAAAATATTCGTGAACATGTTAAAAACCTACTTTTGCGAACTAGTCCTAGGTTTTTCGCCCAATCGGAACCAAACCAGTCTAGGACAATTTTCTGGACTCTCTAGATCAGTGGTTCCCAAACTTTTAACAGGCATGTACCCCCTGAGACATTATAGATCTTCCGGAGTACCCCCCAACACCACCAATTGTTAACAAGAAGTATTTTTTATTTTATTAATATTTAATTTTATCAATTTTGTCGAGAATAGTGAATAGACTCATAAACATATGATACAAATCTCATCAAAAGTCAACATGTTGGTGTTGCGGTGGTCGGGGGGTTGTTTTGAAATAAATAAATAAACAACAAAGAAACAACACACTAAAGCCTGTAAAGCATTGAAATAAATATCAGTAAATACTGGGAACTTACATAATATAATAAAGTTGAATCTATTTAAAAAAAATTAAATAAAAAAAATAAACTTTCGTTTAATATTTCCACACAAAGACGCGTGATACAGCCTATCACTCTGCTCTTTGAGAGGGATGTGGGACACGAGCAGGAAAGAGACCATCGATCTATTTTCTGATATCTTCATGTTTTCTACTTGTAAAAGGTATGAAGAGCGAATTCTATCTTCCACAAGGGCAAGGCATTTAGGCTATGTTTGCGCGCTGCCAGAGAAAGCCAAACTAAAATCACCCGCGCGTGTGAAACGCGCTTTACAAATGAACTTGACGCGCTTTACCTATCATAGCCTAACAAGCACAAACTGTGTTAAAAAGAATTTGACGTACAAGTAAAAATGTAGGCTATCTGTCCTACAGCGTTTTTTCTACTTTAACACAGTAAAGAATACGAAAATAATTGACCTAAAAGCGAACAAAGGAAGAAACGTTTATAATCCCCTTTGGAAATGGGTGAGACGCGAGTGAAGATATGGGAAAAGAAACAAGAGATTCCATGCATTTTCGTCTTTCTATAAGGAATTTGGAATATTTTTAAATTTGCTAATAATTGGGTGATCAGATCGCAAACCAGAATTTAAAGCCGAAAAAGCTTAAGTTTATGGGCTCACGCACAACTCTCTCATTCGTCATGAATTCAAACTTTTCCATGGTTGCGAATCTGCGATATAACATTTAATTGCTAACCTATTATTTATTTTGTAAACAAAGCTTTGTGTGTCATAATATTAATGTAAAACAGCATTAATTTTTTTGGCAAACCACCGCCGGTACTACTCAGCCACCGCGGTGGTGGGGTTGTCAAGATTACCGGCAATTCGCGTACCCCCTGACATTCAGTCCACGTACCCCTGGGGGTACGCGTACCCCAGTTTGACAACCGTGGCTCTAGATCAATAATTATCAAAAAAAAGTTTAACTTTTGCATTTGGATGGCTGTAATAGGCTCATTTATAAAATGGGCGTGGCAAAATACACTAAAAAGCCTATAAATCCTAAATAAAAACTCAGAACTTCACAAAAATTGGTGAGCATATGTGACATGACATCATTAAGAAGCAAGCCAAATTTTATGGAGCTCGGACCATAGGTGGCGCTATAACTGTTAAAAAGCTTTAAAACCATATATTTCCTATGGTAAATTGCCTGTATTGGCTGTGAATGGTGTTTTCTATCTATGATCATATAATGTTCATATCATAATGTTCAAAACCAGTGCAATACAATTCTCTGGACTCTCTAGATCAATAATTATCAGTAAAAGTTGAACTTCTTCATTTGGATGGCTATAATAGGGTCACTTCAAAATGTAGCCTTGACCAATGTCCCCGAAAGCCTATATCTCTTCTATGAATGCTCAGATCTTCCTAAAAACAAGTCAGAACATGTAAAATATCACTCTGAACAAGCATGAAAAATTTCAGACAGATCGGACAAAATTTGCCTCTATAACAGTTAAAAAGGTGAAAATGATATGAATGTAATGGCATATTAAGCCAATAAGTGGTATTTTACTGCCCCCTGCTGTTTAAAATAGTCATTTTGTCATATTGTTCTATAATTCCTATTTAGACGTTATAAAATCACTCTTTTAACATTTACAATCACCTTTAGTGAAAATTCATCTATTGAAGTATTACTACTGACAATTGTGTCACATTGATAAATGTGAATCCTGAAGGAGACTTGCAGTAAACAGTTTGATCACCTTGTTGTAAAGTTTTTCTTTCTTCAAAGCAGACCAGGAGACGTTGGGGATCACGTTCAAACAAAGTTATTCTTTATTGAGGACTTCGCGTTGACGTGGCTGCTGGAATCCAACATAATCTAAAGTACATAACTGTTCATGGTGTCTTATAGGCATTTTAGGAGGAGGGACTTTTGAAGGTGGAGACAAATTCAAACAAAGCATGTAAATGAGTATACAGGTTAAGGAACCCACCCCAGACCCCAGCGTGTTACCAGTCTCAATTTAATCAGCATACCTATTCAAATGCTGATACTGACCAGGAACTCCGGTTCCAAGGGCCATCCCAGAGCCATTAAAGACAAAAGGTGAAAGTCTCCCCTACAGCTAATCCAATCAAGCTAACGATTCAATGTCTGGGCTCCGAAAGGTGAGAATCTCAGTGATCTGACTCATTTAACTTACACTGGTAAAACCGGTCTGGCAGGAATCTCTTGCTGGAAACTCAATAAGCATCATTTAAAAACTCAAATGTTAAAATCAGTATTCTTTACCGTGATGTTTATGTTAGGAAGCGTATTTGAAATAGATTCTTAAATTTGGAATCCTTCAGTCCCCCGTTTGAGAGTTCTTAAAAACTCTCACAAAATACAAATTTAGACAGTTAAAAGTTCATTCTTGTAACTTGAAAAAGTTACAGGCACGTATAATTTATTCTGTGTTGTGTCCTTGATTTACGTGAGTGTCATAGTTCTTCTCAAAACCATAACTGTTGACACCTGCGACGCAGGGTGTAAAATGTCATATAAACTACATGATTGTAGAAAACCATGTAGCATAAGAGTGGAAGTCTGGAAAGTCCATGGCGCCTGAATAGCTGTGAAGTCTGTTTCCTGTAGAGTCCATTTCCCACATAGAGTCGCTCTGATGACTCGTCCCTCATGAGGCTTGTTCATGGAAATCTGAGGTGATGAATTATACCAGGATGCCGCTTGTGAAGACATGGCATACACACACCTGTAACACAATAAAACAAAGAAACGGCAGACCAGCAGTATTCATGCATGGACTTCATTCTTCCATAAGTCGCACATGTTCTGTGTTGATTTTCTGTAATTGCATGCTGACACAGAAACGAACATGCGATTAGGGTCCGTGAAGTCTCTGCGTTGTGTATTTTTTCGAACCATGAAGAATTATCTTCAGTCATCTGGTGTAATTTTGTTGAAAGATCAAGATTGCTTGTTAGTTAACCCGACATTAACCCGGTGCAGCACTCATGTAATGGTGCAGGCTTGTAGTCTTGATCATGTCGATGGATGACTGAAGGTTTCGTATGTAAGTCTCTGCGTTGTGTTTTTTTCTTCTGTGTTGGTTGGCTCGGCAGTGGGTCAAGTTGTTTTCTTGAGGTTGTGGCTTCATATGCAGGTGAGGAGGTCTTTGCATATGGATCTCGGGACAGCCATCAAGTGGTATCTGCACAGAGGAAGAAAGAAAACAAAAGACGACAGAGCAGTATTTGTCCAAACACTAGGGTTGTAGCAGTATTTGTTTAAACACTAGGGTTGTATCGTTTTCAGTCTGCTGTTGTTGTTTCATTCTTTCCCTATTTCTTAATTGATTTGACACCTACGGACCAGTGAGGTGGGGATACGAGGGGGGATGAGGAAATCTTCACCACATGGCTGACCCCCGATGCCTGTTGCACTTCGGTTCTTCCATGGGCTCCGCACTGGTCTGTGTGTCCTATTCTGTCCCTGTTGTGTGCACACTGTACAGTGTGTGAGAAAATTGGCACATTTCCATTCTCCAGTGAAACATCAGTCCTAGTAGGCGTCATAACAGAGGATGGTGTCTGATTGTAATGTTCTGCAGTATAACATTTAAGGCTGTGAGTATACTGAATGTCCCCCAAACAAAGGCTGTGACAGTCAATAAGTCTTTCATCTTTGTTGTAAGTTACTGGGGAGATTAAGCAACACAGCCCAAATGGTTAACACCTCAAAAAGCTTACCCACGAGTCCAATGACGAGGGGAGGGGTTGCTTCAAAGTAGCAAACAAATGTAGTAAAAGCTGCATAACATTGTTAACTTGTCTTAAGTTATTTTTGTTTTTTCTATATTCTTTTCCAAAATGTCCGTGTTTGCCACAGTAAGAACAACTGGCTTCTCTAGGACATTTGCGTTTCTGTTTCTCTGAATTGACCTTAAAGGATGCTGCTGCAATTTTTACTCTTGCCTTGACATCAGAGTCTCTTTCCCAAGTAGCTAACCTGTCCAAGTTGTTTTGCAGGGTTCTACTGGACCATGTTAATTCTAAGTAAGGCAATGCATTTTTATGTTCTGACAGAAGACCCTGAAACCATGTGCGAACCAAAGGGCCATTATCACCTAACACCTTCTCTGAAGTGTCAGCAATCCCGCTGTAAGCTGCAGCGGTCTGGCAAAATCTTTCTGTGTACTCGCATACATTTTCACCCTTCTTCTGTACTAAAGTAGTGATCTTTGACCAGTCCACGTTCGGTCCAACAATGTTCGTTAACACTTTCAGAACTCCCTCTCTCAATTCATCTTTTCTGGCATTTTGAAACTCAGAATTGTTTACAGCACTTTCAAAATCATTGAATTCTGACTCAGTCAAAATCTGTGATATTAGCTGGGTGACTTCAGCTAGAGACATATCGTAGAGCCGCATCTTTTTGGACAACTCTCTCCTCAACTCAGAAAAATGTATTTGCACTGATGGCAAACTTTCAGCAATTCTCTCAATATCTTTAGGACCTAAAGATGTTTTGACTGCTTGTGGCTGCAGTATGGGGGTTGCCGATCGAACTGGATCAACCCCTTTTTCCCTGTTCTGAGCCTTTTGTCTTGCTCCACACACTTCAACGGCATAAACATCTTTCAATCCATCATTGACACTGTTCTCTATACTATAGACAGACTGTAAGTCAGGATAAGTTTCATCTAACTGTTGGTTTTCTGAGTCACATTTGGTTGAGGCTTTGTTACAGCCCACCTGTTTAAGACAGGACACTTGAGTCTGCAATTGTTTGTTCTGTTCTTTTAACTTATCAATACACTGAGCTTGTTCTTGTGCAATGGATAAGCTAAATTCTCTGTGACAGAAGATAATACCTTTCACATTTTTCTTCCTGATACATGCACCCAATAATTTCTTACAATCTTCAATTGAGCATACTTTGTCTGCATCAATGCCAAATTTCTTTGTCAAATTCAATCTGACTTCCTCAGTCACGACTGAGTCCATGTGCTCTCTTAACAAAGACTTAAACTCATTGTCTGTCCATAACGGGCAAGCTAATCCACCTTTCTCTGTTGTGGGTATCAGCCTAGCATTCCTTCTAACCATTTTTTTGTGACTTCCTTTGTTACTTAACAATCACAAAACACTAAAACTTCTCTCTACTGTCTTACAAACAGAGGGTACAATCTTATTAGCACACGACGCTAAATCATCTCTACCTTACAGAGGATAGGTCTTCTCTAGCAAGAGGATACACACAATATTAACATGTAACTGTTAATCTTCCCTGCCTGAACAACAGAGGATAAATTTCATCTCTAAAAGAAAACTTTTTTTAGAGGATGACTTAGTTAACCAAACCCTGCAGCTGTTTGTTAACTTCTTCTCTGTCGGCGCAGAGGAAAACAAATTTGTACTGGTCTGCCTCGGTTCTTTGAATAGAGTGAAACTCACCAAATCGTTGGTTGTACAGAAAACATTCCAAGATTCAGATCTTTGAGCTAGAATTTCTTTGAGTTTCCTTTTTCTCCATCCGGGTCACGGCACCATCTGCTGTAAAGTTTTTCTTTCTTCAAAGCAGACCAGGAGACGTTGGGGATCATGTTCAAACAAAGTTATTCTTTATTGAGGACTTCGCGTTGACGTGGCTGCAGGAATCCAACATAATCTAAAGTACATAACTGTTCATGGTGTCTTATAGGCATTTTAGGAGGAGGGACTTTTGAAGGTGGAGACAAATTCGAAAGGTGAGAATCTCAGTGATCTGACTCATTTAACTTAGACTGGTAAAACCGGTCTGGCAGGAATCTCTTGCTGGAAACTCAATAAGCATAATTTAAAAACTCAAATGTTAACCCCCTGAGGTCGGCGGTATCGCCGGCGATACCAGCTCGCTTTTTTTTTATCAGTGTAAAAGAAACTCAAGAAACTAAAGATTTTCCATAGGAGTTTCATACATCAATCGATTCTGTTAAATGTGTATTATTTTTGTGTATACTCACAATAAAAACAAAGTGTTGTGCTTTTTGCCAAATAAAGAAAAATAAACACGAAGCGAGTTCTGCATTCTCTCTGCCAGTGAAGTCCATTCTGAAACGCGTCGGAAAATGAACAATAACTCAGCGAATACTAAGTCAAACAGGCATACAGACACACAGGCATGAAGCTTGAATTCTCTTCTTTTAAATGAAGTAATTTATATAAAAAACAAATATTCTCATCTTGTGAAATCTGTATTAAAAGAGAGCGATTCCAGTCGAGCTCATTACAGCTAATTCAAATGTAATGTGACACGCCCACGGAGAGCGCGTGCTATTCAAACGCAAATGACTGAGGCAATCCACGCAAACCTGTGAACGCCCCCATAGGAGAAAACACAAGTTTATTCAGATCATTACTTGTTTACACAGTCTCGCAGCGCTGTGAGGAATAATAATAATGGAAAATGTACCTCAGAAGTGCGGGTATATCGAGGAGCGAGCTGAGGAATACTGTAGCAAGTTTTTTTCCTTCTCACATGAATCAGGTTTCTGTTTATGAATGAATGAACGGCAGAGATGCGCGCTGTTTACCACAGCTCGCAAAAAGACAGTTTAAATTTAAATCGCGTGTGTGAATGAATGATGATGTTTTAGCAAACTGTATTGCTATACTGAGATGAGTAAAAATCGAAATATGTTGAAATAAAATGTAGGCTATTTGTATAAGCAACGTATTAAACTGCAAATTAACATTTATATGCCCTAATATTTCATAAAAACAACGTTACAGTCAGGCGAAATATGAAAGACAACATTTTGTTGACTAGATTTGGGTACAGTTTTTAATGTAGAATATACTGCCACATCAAATAAGCTTTTGTTTAGCAATTTCTATATATATAAAATACTATTTTTGTCAAAAATAAAGTCATCAACTAAGATGTTAGCTGTTCCAATGTTGGCTATATTCAAACTAATGAATACATAGATAAAATGTAGGCCTATAATCTTTTTTTTTTTTTTACAAAGAAAGAGTACACTTGAAATATTGTTGAAATTGTAATTATTGTTGTAATTATTGTTGTAATTGTAACCTTTTTAATAAAATAGCAAAACATATTTACAAGATAGATGTAAGCAAAATCTTAAATGGTCAATATAAGTCTTCTTCTAAATATATCTTTTGTCCTTGCATTGTGGCTCAGTCAGTGTCACACCTGAATGAATGGCTCATTATGCAGAGTCATTACGCATAATGGGTGGGACATTGTAATCTCAGGTGTAAACCACTCCTCGTTCACGCCCCCTCGCATATTGGCTTTCCAAGCAAAACCTGTTTTACATCAATTTAAATCAATGTATTGTTTTATGTGAACGATAAAGCAAGACTATTTTCACATAATTTTGAAGCCAGAACTCAAAGCGACAACATCCATTAGTCAAAAGTCTTATTGACACATATTTATTATGAGTTTTGTGGTCTTATTTCAGCAACTTTCATTTAAATTTTTTTCAATAACCACGCATAAACATTATTCTCTTAAAAATTCAAAAATATACATGCATGGTGATCACATATTTTGGTAGCCCTGTTTGTGCTATATAGAGTGAATTTACACCTTTGCCATTAACATGTTTATAAACTAGATGTACCGCATGGTGGTACAAAATATGACCGCCGCTCAGGCCTGCACTGGCTTTCCACAAAAATAAATGACGTGGAGCAATTTGGCTGTATTGCGTGTTTATGTATATACCTAAAAAAAGTAGTAGTATGTGCATGTCTGTCTGTGTGTGTGTGTTTGTGTATGTGTGTGTCTGTGTGTGTGTGTGTCTGTGCGTGTATGTATGCGTGCGTACATGTGTGTGCGCGTGTGTGTGTGTCTGTGCATGTGGATTTGTATGTGTGTGTATGGGTGTGTGTCTGTGCGTGTGGATGTCAGAGTGTGTGCATGCTTGCGTTTGTTTGTATTCCTGCATGTCTGTGTGTGACAGTATCATCCTTAACCAGCAACCCTTCGCTCAACACCAGCATCTACAGGCCGATGAGTGTACAGTCACTAAATGTGCACATAAATGAATTTATTTTATACCCCCCCATGGATGAAATTCTACGAAACTTAGCATACCCCCAGAGGATGTCAAGTTAATCATACACATGAAATATGGTGCAGTTCTGAACATCTCAACTGAAGATAGGGGTGATTAAAGCAGAATAATATTGCATTTTCATTTTTTATAGGAAGGGGCGCAAATCACAAATGAGTGATTATGGGCTAGGTTGATGTGGGCCCTTAAGACCAACATACCATAACAATTTCTTCATCCTCGGTGCCACGGTTCAGGTAGTTATTTAGGAAAAACTGAATTTTTTGGGTTTGGGGGGGCCCAGCGCGGGGGGGGAGTGGCCCCCGGGGACCAAACGAAATTTTTACGTAAAAGTCTAGTGGGGCTACATGCCCACCAAATTTCATGTTCCCCGGTGTTTCGGTGTCCCTGGTATCGTTGACGAAAAATTCACGGGGCGCCCAGCGCGGGGGGGAGTGGCCCCCGGGGACCAAACGAAATTTTTCCGTAAAAGTCTAGTGGGGCTACATGCCCACCAAATTTCATGTTCCCCGGTGTTTCGGTGTACCTGGTATCGTTGACGAAAAATTCACGGGGGGCCCAGCGCGGGGAGGGAGTGGCCCCCGGGGACCAAACAAAATTTTTCCGTAAAAGTCTAGTGGGGCTACATGCCCACCAAATTTCATGTTCCCCGGTGTTTCGGTGTCCCTGGTATCGTTGACGAAAAATTCACGGGGGGCCCAGCGCGGGGGGGGAGTGGCCCCCGGGGACCAAACGAAATTTTTCCGTAAAAGTCTAGTGGGGCTACATGCCCACCAAATTTCATGTTCCCCGGTGTTTCGGTGTCCCTGGTATCGTTGACGAAAAATTCACGGGGGGCCCAGCGCGGGGGGGGAGTGGCCCCCGGGGACCAAACGAAATTTTTCGTAAAAGTCTAGTGGGGCTACATGCCCACCAAATTTCATGTTCCCCGGTGTTTCGGTGACCCTGGTATCGTTGACGACAAATTCAGTAGATGAAAAAAAAAAAAAAAAAAAAAAAACTTTGACAATCCCTATATGACCGCTTTCGCCCAGCTACGCTAGCGGCGGTCATAATAACTGAAAAAAGCACAAATGTCAGAGCATGTCAGAACACCTCCAGGGCCCAGAAAACCGCTCAGACTCCAGAGGGTTAAAATCAGTATTCTTTACCGTGATGTTTATGTTAGGGAGCATATTTGAAATAGATTCTTAAATTTGGAATCCTTCAACATCATATAGTTCAAATGTCTGTATCTACAACAGAATGTGTGTGTGTGTGTAGTCTTAGGTTTCTGAATAAATTCTGAATCATCTGATTAATAGTTTACAAAGACTTTGTGAAATGTTTATAGACCATTCAAATATATTTTCATAATGACATATCCCCATAGCATTTAAAAAACAACAACAACAACATTTGTGTTTGTGTCTGTGTGTGTGTGTGTGTGTATGTGTGTGTGAGCATGCATTATTGAGTTAACATGGAAAAACTGGTTTGCTTTATGGCAGAAAACTGGTGAAAATCATGAGGTTTAAAGTGAAAGTGAGACAATAAGTGGTCTTCTAGTAGCCTGGCTAACGTCAGACCACTTTCTCTTTGAGACGTGGTCTGGGAACTACATGTTCATTTTCTCGTATTTGAGGCGTGGTTTACGAATGCCCAGAGCTGTTTATTGGGCGCTACAAATGTCTATCAAATGCGCCTGTACGTAGCTCATAGCCAATCGTTTCAATTATACCAGATGACGTATGTAGAGCGACAGATATTCAACGAAGAAGACGACGATGGGTCAGAGATTTATGTGTACACCAGAGTCCTGCACGGGTCCGATTTTGTAAATCCGCACCCGCCCGTACCCGCAGTGCTTAAAACAGCACCCGACCAGTTTTCCGACAGCAGCAATAATTAAAATCTTCACCCGACCCGCTTAAAATAGAACCGACACCCGACCCGCACCCGAAATAAAATCAGTTTAGACAATCACATTATAGACACACTTACAAAAATATTTATTGCCAGGTCATACAGAAGTTATTACACGACAATTAAAACAAGGACAACTTCAGCCGAAGCTGTCAAAAGGCCGGTACATGAAGAACATGGCTAACGTTACCACAAGTAGCCTAATAACAGACGCGGCTACAACACTATATCCGCCACGCAATTTCGTCTATTCTACATCTGACAATTCTGGGTTCAAACACGCCCTGCACACCACACATACTTAACAGTGTTAAATATGAAAAATACTGTTCGATAGAACTGCTTTGTTACCACAGTTTCTGCGTGCTTCCTCAGGGATTAAGTTCCACATTTGCGGCTATCCAACACGAAAATGTTTGCAGCAAAGCCTTTCACAATATTTTCTTCAGATAACTCCAAATTTCTCCCACACACTGGACTTGATTTTTGATGACGTATTGTCGACAACTTTACAATCTCCACTAGCTATTCTTTTCTTCAACTCCTCAGCATCCATCTCGACGACTGCAAGCAGATCGCGCACGCGCAGTTATGATGAATTTTTAAAAGTGAAAGTAGCCTAGGTAACGTTATAGATCCTGGGAGGGCGTGGTAAATAATAAACTGATGTGGATTTAAAATTATTTTATCAACTTGAAATACAGGCATAGTGTTCCTAAAAATATGCATATATTTTTACGTCTGTCATGTTGGAGCCATAGATATAAACAAACTGCTTCGGTGTGTCGCATAGATGTCGCCATCGTCTTGCTGCTCCCTCCCCGTTCTGTGATTGGTTCCCTAGCTGAGGGGAAAATCTGGTCCATGGTATCCAGACTGAACTAGCAGCGTGAATAAAATCGCGCTGCGCTCAAGGCAGCATGGGGAAACCCAGGCTAGTCTTCTAGTGCCCTCTGCTGGCCATTCTACTTATTAATGAAGTATTTTCACATGTGCTTTTGCATTCATACTTGGACACACACTAAAAAATCACTTATATAACAATAACTATTATAATACAATCATATTTTTTCAGTGTTTATCACTTCATCTGCACTGACACTTCACATAATTGCTAGTAATGTGGTAAATCATGGTAAATCATGCTAGAAACATGGTAAATCATAGTAAATAATACTAGATTGTGGTTTATCAAGGTAAATCATGCTAGAATCCTGGCAAATCATTCTAGAACGTGGTATATCATGGTAAATCATGCTAGAACATGGTAAATCATGGTAAACTATGCTAGAACAGGGTAAATCATGGTAAACCATGATAAATCATGATAAACTATGGTAAATCATGCTAGAACATGGTAAATCTAGGTAAACTAAGATAAAATCATGGTAAACTATGCTAGAACAGGGTAAAGCATGGTAAACCATGGTAAATCATGATAAACTATGGTAAATCATGCTAAAATGTGGTTTATCATGGTAAATCATGCTAGAACATGGTCTTTTCCTTCTATGATGTCAGTGGTTACATGCTTGCTAAATAAAACGTAATAACTTTTGATGCTTTTGTGCTTAAAGGCCTTAACTGCTTGAACCCCGATAAATGCTGCTTGCAGCTTTAATTAGGGGTTCAAGCATGAAATGCTGAAACCCTATTGTAATTGTAAGGATTTGTAAAACGCATCGTGCAGGCCAAACCGTAAAATGTTCTGCTATGTCGCATTTTGTCCAAAACCTACTTTTGCGAACTAGTCCCTGGTTTTTCGCCCGATCGAAACCAGACCAGTCTAGGACAATTCTCTGGACTCTCTAGATCAATAATTATCGAAAAAAAGTTTAACTTTTGCATTTAGCTGGCTGTAACAGGGTCATTTAGAAAAGGGGCGTGGCAAAATACACTAAAAAGCCTATAAATCCCAAATGAAAACTCAGAACTTCACCAAAATTGATGGGCATATGTGTCATAACATGGTTAAGAAGCATGCCGAGTTTCATGCAGTTCGGACCAAAGGTGGCGCTATAAATGGCAAAAAGCTTCCATTCTTATTAGGGGTTCAAGCATGAAATGCTGAAACCCTATTGTAATTGTAAGGATTCGTAAAACGCATCGTGCAGGCCAAACCGTTAGGCCTAGAGACGTGAAACCTGGCCAGATGGTAGGCCTCAATTTGGGGACAACCTATCAGAGTATGACACTGATTGGCCCATAGGTGGCGCTACAGCAACCAAAAGTTCAAAATCGCTCATAACTCTTAGGCCGAACATATGTGACATAGGCTAACATCATTAACAAGCATGCCAAATTTTATGGAGATCGGACCATAGGTGGCGCTATAACTGTTAAAAATCTTTAAAACCATATATTTCCTATGGTACATTGCCTGTATTGGCTGTAAATGGTGTTTTCCATCTATTATGTCAGTGGTTACATGCTTGCTAAATAAAACTTAATAACTTTTGATGCTTTTGTGCCTAAAGGCCTTAAAGGCCCTAATAGCTTGAACCCCGATAAATGCTGCTTGCAGCTTTAATTATTATTATTATTATACCTTGCAGCGCGTATTTCCAGAAAACATCCCCACTTGCGTGAAGTTGGTCCCCCACCCAACGCAAAACGTCGGCAAAAAAAAGTCTCAATCGTTTGTGCTGCTTTGGTTTTTAGATATTAAAATAATATTTATATGTCATTCTGAGGTCACCTTTGCGTGGCAGGGGTAGCCCAGTAGTATGTTAGCACAACCGGAGGCTGCAGTTTCAGGACCCGTCAGGTCCCCAGTTCCAGGACCCTAGTTTTATGT
The DNA here is from genome assembly GCF_951802725.1 of Rutilus rutilus. Taxonomy (NCBI): domain Eukaryota; kingdom Metazoa; phylum Chordata; class Actinopteri; order Cypriniformes; family Leuciscidae; genus Rutilus; species Rutilus rutilus. The sequence continues at coordinate 12,372,705 of NC_140224.1, forward strand.
GACAGCGCCACCTACCGAACTGGATGATATGGCGGCTTCAGTTTCAGGACCGCAGTTCTAAGACCCAGGTGGTTTAGTTACTTTGTACATAGTATCAAGATATTTAATCTCAGGAGTATTTTTTTTTTTTATAAATGTGATTTTTGATTCAAAATGTATCAAAGGTTAATTACAAAGTGTGTACACAACGTGAGTCACAATTTTAAATTTAAACAAATGAATAACACAAAATATAATTGAAAAATGTATATCAATTTCTTGAATTATACTGTATATTGATTAACCTCCTTAAGTTTAACTAATTAGCTCATTATCAGGTAAAATAAAGATGGAATCAGCATATGCAGTCACTAAATTACAGCCAGATATTTTAAAGATACAGATACTGGTAAAGTTTAAAATATATTGAGTTTGATTCGGTAACGAGCTAGTAACATAAGGCAAAGCCAAAAACAGGTTGCATTGATGCACGTTTTCCCATTACCATCAGTTATACTGTGATGAAGGTGAATTTCGTGTAAGATTCATAACATATACAGTGTTTTGCATGTAAGAGCTTCCACGTTGAAAGCACTGTTGGCTCTGATGAGGATTAACGTTACATTCCGGTGACAAGTAGCCTACCTTACTAGTTCCTTTTTTTGCCTTGTTTGCCTTCGCTGACTGTATATGCAGGTACTGGGGATTGTGACTGCTCTTTCTCTGCCATAATTGTGATTCTTCCTAGCTTCTGTGCCTCTCTCCGTGCCTCTTCCCCTCCTCGAGTCAAACGGGTGCGCGCATGTGGGCAGCTCCTGTAGCAGCGGGGGTGGTAGCCATGGTAGCGAGGGAGAGTGACAGTCGCCCAGCCAAACATTTCATTCGTTCCGAATGGAAATAAGTAGCCGTGTTTATTGCAGTCCTGAGAGGACTACAGACACTCGATTTTTATACTCTCTTTTTCAGAGTACTTACATTTTAATTATGTATCGGTATATAAAGACAGTTGAAACAAATTTGGGAAAACGTTTTTTAGAAAAATCCTGTCTACCCTGCCTTTAACGACGCATCAAAAACGCTCGCTGACACATCGCCGACGCCAGACAAATATCTAGCATGCCAAATATCTGGATCTGTCGGCCGACTCGATAGCCTGTGGTGTCACGTGTCGCGACGAGCAACAGCCAATGATCAGCTTGTTATGACATTACCAAAGTCACTATTTGTAACCATCGTTGCCAAACCACAACAGGCAGCTGCTTTTTCATTATAATGTTTTACTCACCTCCAACTCTCTCTGACAGACAATCCCTGCTGCCCGCATGTGCTTATCCATCCTTTCACCCATATTCTTTTCTTCTTTTTTTTTTCGGGGTTCTAAACAGATCATTGCGCAAACAAATAAATATATATATATATATATATATATATATATATATATACAGTGAGGAAAATAAGTATTTGAACTCCCTGCTATTTTGCAAGTTCTCCCACTTAGAAATCATGGAGGGGTCTGAAATTGTCATCGTAGGTGCATGTCCACTGTGAGAGACATAATCAAAAAAAAAAATCCAGAAATCACAATGTATGATTTTTTAACTATTTATTTGTATGATACAGCTGCAAATAAGTATTTGAACACCTGAGAAAATCAATGTTAATAGTTGGTACAGTAGCCTTTGTTTGCAATTACAGAGGTCAAACGTTTCCTGTAGTTTTTCACCAGGTTTGCACACACTGCAGGAGGGATTTTGGCCCACTCCTCCACACAGATCTTCTCTAGATCAGTCAGGTTTCTGGGCTGTCGCTGAGAAACACGGAGTTTGAGCTCCCTCCAAAGATTCTCTATTGGGTTTAGGTCTGGAGACTGGCTAGGCCACGCCAGAACCTTGATATGCTTCTTACAGAGCCACTCCTTGGTTATCCTGGCTGTGTGCTTCGGGTCATTGTCATGTTGGAAGACCCAGCCTCGACCCATCTTCAGTGCTCTAACTGAGGGAAGGAGGTTGTTCCCCAAAATCTCGCAATACATGGCCCCGGTCATCTTCTCCTTAATACAGTGCAGTCGCCCTGTCCCATGTGCAGAAAAACACCCCCAAAGCATGATGCTACCACCCCCATGCTTCACAGTAGGGATGGTGTTCTTGGGATGGTACTCATCATTCTTCTTCCTCCAAACACGTTTAGTGGAATTATGACCAAAAAGTTCTATTTTGGTCTCATCTGACCACATGACTTTCTCCCATGACTCCTCTGGATCATCCAAATGGTCATTGGCAAACTTAAGACGGGCCTTGACATGTGCTGGTTTAAGCAGGGGAACCTTCCGTGCCATGCATGATTTCAAACCATGACGTATTAATGTATTACCAACAGTAACCTTGGAAATGGTGGTCCCAGCTCTTTTCAGGTCATTGACCAGCTCCTCCCGTGTAGTTCTGGGCTGATTTCTCACCTTTCTTAGGATCATTGAGACCCCACGAGGTGAGATCTTGCATGGAGCCCCAGTCCGAGGGAGATTGACAGTCATGTTTAGGTTCTTCCATTTTCTAATGATTGCTCCAACAGTGGACCTTTTTTCACCAAGCTGCTTGGCAATTTCCCCGTAGCCCTTTCCAGCCTTGTGGAGGTGTACAATTTTGTCTCTAGTGTCTTTGGACAGCTCTTTGGTCTTGGCCATGTTAGTAGTCGGATTCTTACTGATTGTATGGGGTGGACAGGTGTCTTTATGCAGCTAACGACCTCAAAAAGGTGCATCTAATTTAGGATAATAAATGGAGTGGAGGTGGACATTTTAAAGGCAGACTAACAGGTCTTTGAGGGTCAGAATTCTAGCTGATAGACAGGTGTTCAAATACTTATTTGCAGCTGTATCTTACAAATAAATAGTTAAAAAATCATATATTGTGATTTCTGGATTTTTTTTTTTAGATTATGTCTCTCACAGTGGACATGCACCTACGATGACAATTTCAGACCCCTCCATGATTTCCAAGTGGGAGAACTTGCAAAATAGCAGGGTGTTCAAATACTTATTTTCCTCACTGTGTATATATATATATATATATATATATATATATATATATATATATATATATATATATATATATATATATATACAAGCTGAGCCATATCGCATTAATTATCACAGACGTATCGCCTGCGATAATTAATGCGATATGGCTCAGCTTGTCAGTGATCTACGGCTCTGTGTAGTAAATGCCGCTCCATCTGAAAGCAGGTGATGGCGATTTACTACTAATCAAGGAACCGGCTTTACTGACGAGATGCGCATAACAATGTCATGTGATATATCGCCCAGCCCTATTATATATATAATTATTATTTATATATATATATATATATATATATATATATATATATATATATATATATATATATATATATTATATAATATATAATATATATATATATATATATATATATATATATATATATATATATTATATAATATATTTATATATATATATATATTATATATATACAATTATAATTTTTTTCGCCAATTTTGTCCCGCCGTCCATTTTCAAATAGACAATGCGCCATTTCCCATTCCACTTCTTGCGCATGTTTTCGTGACAAAATGTGGTTTTGGGACCGGATAAGTCGTTGGGTGACAGAGTTGTTGTCAGCTCGTGTAGTGTGTAACCCCCTGTTGCAGATAATTTACGTAGTGTCACATAGTGTGAACACCACAACGACTTCAAGACTCCAGAGCAAGTCATGTAGTCTAAACAGCACAGCGATCTGCCGACGTTTAAAGTTGTGTAATGTGAACTAGGCATTAGTTACACTACGCCATAAAAGTATGTACTCTTTTTGTGAAGAAAAGGTATTTACTTTTGAATGTGTAGCAAAAAAAGTAGGCAATGCATCCTGTCATTTAAACTGCCCTGTCAATCATCTTGTCACAGTTAAAATCCTCTATTAAATCTAATTAAATTTTCTACCGTTTCAGAGAGAAATGTAGTAGCATGTTCATCTGCCAGTGGGTCTTTCATGGAGACTGTCCTCATGTGTTTGCAATTTGAATATAATAATGCATTTAAAAGTTGGTGCGCTTCACCAACGGACGTCGCTCAAATGCCTCTGGGCACAATTGGATAGACCTAAAACCAATCAGAGTGATCGTCATCGTGTAAAGCCCGCCTCAACGTTTCTGATTGGTGCCTCGATTTGGACGGATTAGAAATCGGCTTGAATGGGCTCTTTGCCAGACTACTTGTAGAGAAAATCTAAATTTGCCGGAAGTTTGTCTGGGTTTTCCCAGGCTAGCAATACCCACCAGTTGAATGGTCTCCCTTCTTTCCTCAATTGTTTGTCAATTTTTCAGTTCAATTCTTCCACTTCTCTGAAATAGTTATCAGAGAGCAATCACTGTTGTGTTAACATAAATATCAGTAACAAAAGGGTGCACTGGGCATTGTGCAAAAATAATTCATAATTTACTCTGACCTGTAATGATAATCCGGACCAGAAAGGAAGACCTGCTCAGCCTCCTGCAAGGAGACATTCCGTGGACAGCCAGGGCATATATAATGGCCTATGAAAAAACGTTAATATAAATATACTATTATACCACTACTGAACAGCAAGCCATTATACATGGGTCCATACACGAGTAGTGCTAGCATGCAGTAAATACAGTACATTTTGTAAGTGCAGGAGCAGGACACACAAACACAGTACATGGTTCGGCATACCTCTGGAAAAAGAACACCACAGATGAACTGCACTTCATACTTAAGTATACATTTTATACTTAACTAATATGGTAAAACAATGAGTATTAAGCAAGTTTCACACTAATACAGTAAGCTACAGGTAAATCTTACACACATCAACATGCTTTTGTCATCTTTTTAAGTTTAATTAATGTGCTGGCTAGATTTACTTATTATAGTCATTAAAACTCAACAAGGATTCATTAAATCATGGCCACGAATTAAGAACGTCGTAGTAATTAATAAAACTAGCACATAAATTCTAAATTCGTGGGAATTCATTATTAATTCATAGTTAGCAGCTCTCACTTTGGCTATATAAACTTTGCTTTGTTTAAACGTTATAAAATAAAACTTAATTGAATATCGGTACTCACAGTCTGATAGGTGTCCATGTCGTCCATCTTAAATTAGTATTTTTGGTGATCCAGTTCGGTAGGTGTCACAAAAAACTAGGGTCCTGAAACTGGGGTCCTAGAACTGGGGTCCTGAAACTGCAGCCTCCGGTTGTGCAGGAATACCCTTCTCAGGGGAGCTGCCGCTCGACCTGTCACCTAACCTGTCACCGCTAGGGCCAGCTGCCAGAGGATCCGTCACTGTTAAATGCCCCTGCCACGGGACCTGTCACGGATATGCGCCTGCCTCCTGACCTTACACAATGTGTTTTTTTTTGTGTGTTTTTTACAAAATGCAGAGCATATCCTCTGTAGCCAGCGGGAGCGAGAACGTTATGCAGGTCAATAGGCAATAGGTCAATATTCAAGAAAATCTAATTCAAAGAAATTTAAATGTTAATAATCATCATTACTCGCCCCTAAGTGCATACAAAGTGCCTACATAGGTTACTCTACTAGGGGCTGTTCAAAAACCAACACCGGTACGGCAAATCCAACACAAATGTATTTAAATGCTGAATTTATGTGAAATTAATAGCATTTTAAGGATGAATCGAAATAAATAAAATAAAAGAGGACACAACAATATTTTGCACTTGCCAGTTGTTATTTTGCCAGTTTTTTTTCCACACAAACGTCTTATGCGACAGATGAGAGCATTACATTCATTAATTGGTTGACACAACTGTAATTTCTACATAGACCTATATCAGAATGTCGATCACACGTAGTAATTATGATTCTGTAATTATGATAACTTGCCGTTCAATGTCATTCAGTTCAATGTATTGTCTAATATTTTAAAACTGAAGCAGCACAAACGAAGCACAAACAATTGAGACTACTTTGGGTGAATTTGGATCATGTGGGGGGGCTGGTGACATCAGTGCCTAAAATTCAAAGTCTAATATTTAAAAAGAAAATGGAAGCAGCACCAACGAAACGTTTACCGGCACAAACCAGCACAAACGATTGGGACTATTTTGCTGATGTTTTGCGTTGGGTGGGGGGCCAACTTCACGCTGGTTACATCCCCTATGAAAACGAACCTTAGTTTTATTATAATCATGCTTTTTTGGCAGATTGATTACCATTTGTATAACCACAGTTTTACCACAAATACCATGGTTTTTAAATCGTGGTTAATTTGTGGTTATGCATGGTTTAACTATATTAACCATGGTATTTTGGTTGTATTTATAGTAAAATGTTTGTTAAAACATCTTTAATTTAAAAACATTAAAACATGTTTAATTTGTACAAATTGCTATGGTGCAATTTCCATAAAAATTTTTTTGCAGGATAATGCAGCTGGGTTTTCAGATGCAACATTTATGATAGAGATTAGATTTGCTGTTTAAAATAACCAATCATTTAGTATTTCAGCTGGAGAGTGTTCTATGCTGCTTTTGTAGACAGATGTAAAAGCATATTGATTACTAAAGCAGCTTTTTATACCTCCCTTTTTGATCACAGATCGAAAATCCTTACCATCCGAGGCAGTGTACCACCTTGACAATCATCGCACATGTTGGTAAGAAGATTGCGCTTTCCAAAGACTCTCTCCACCTGCTCCATTCGGGCCTCTGATATTCACACTCAACATTATGATGTCATTGTGGTGGGTGGCGGTCATGCTGGAACCGAAGCAGTGGCGGCCGCCAGCAGAGTTGGAGCAAAGACGCTTCTCATCACACAGAAAATCCAAACTATCGGTGAGTTGAAAGGTTTACTATAGCACCTTATTGAGATATTATTCAGAACAACCTCTAAACACAGTTCTCCATTTGTCTTGTAGGGGCGCTCTCGTGTAACCCATCGCTGGGAGGTGTCGGGAAAGGTCATCTGGTGAAGGAGATTGACGCTCTGGATGGTGTCATGGGACGGGCTGGAGACTGGGCCGGGGTTCATTTCTCTATTCTTAACCGCAGTAAGGGGCCTGCAGTGTGGGGCCCCAGAACCCAGCTGGACCGTCAACGCTATAAAGACTTTATACAGGTTCCATTCTGTCAGCATTACTAAAGAAAATACGAATTAGTTGAGTTTTGTCCATCTATTGAAACTCCATGCAACCAAACTTTCAAACTTCAAAACATTTATAAAGACATTGTAAAAGTAATCGAGCAGTTTAATCCATGTCTTCTAAAGAGAAAAGATTGCTTTATATGATAAACAGATTTAAGTCTTTATTCTCATAAAACTATACATTTCATAGATGTAATATGCATGTGCATGCCGTCACCGTTTTCACAGATTCACGTTTTTGAAGTTTACACGGAGATGATAACTTTCACTTTGATCCCTATTTCAAAGTTTGCGTTCTCAGGCCACCAAAACACCATTGTCGTGTAAATGAATGGCCAGAACGCATTCAAAGTTTTCTGTTTTCAGTTGAAAATGGTGTTGTGTAAGCGGTTAATAACTAATGATTTCTACAACGGAAATAAATCAATCAAAAACTTACTTAAACTGGACAATGACTTTCTTCTAGAGCTGCTGTTCAGCCAAAACAATCTCTGTTCCATCAATTTCCTATTATCACTGTAAAGTTGTTTTGAAACAATCTGTATTGTAAAAAGTGATATATAAATGAAGGTGACTTGACTTGACTGAAGAAAGCAAACATCGAGTCAACTGATATTTATTTGTATACGTTTTAATTATTATTTTCTTAGACAAGTGAATTTACTGAAGGCTACCAGGAAAGCTAGGTCACTAAGTTTATTAAATTAATTCTCAATATAGGCACATTCATTAATATTATTATGCCTAATATGTTGAAAACTATGGAGCCCTGCACATGACATATGGGGGGAAAAAAGTACATAGTGGCCATGAATTAACAATTAGTTCCCTTGACTTACTAATACGCCAGTACGTTTTACTAAACCGTTCCCTCGTTTCAATTCAATTGTGCATGCATACAATATAATAATGAATTCCCTCGTTTCACTAAACCGTGGCCACGTTGTAAAAATGATTTGTTCGTAAATCAAAACAAGTCAAGTCACCTTCACTTATATAGCGCTTTTAACAATATAGATGGTTTCAAAGCAGCTTTACATGAATCATGTAAATACATTATAGTATATTTCAATTCAAAATTGAGAAATGAGACACAATTTTATTAGTTTCTCTTCCTGATTGTTTCTGTCAGTCATTTAACATTTATTTTCTTAAAAAACAATAAAATATGAAATGTTTAGTTTAGCTACTTGCATCTTATCTCGCAATCAGTAGCCTTGGTGAACAGTAAAGCCTGCCTTCTTTGATTGGTTACCTTAAACCTTTCGACATTGGCAAGCACTAGTAGACTGCTGAGGCAGCTCATGAGAAACTTGGTTATCTTGGTTAAAAATACTAAGGACCGGAAGACCTCAATGGTGGGTACAGCCATGATAGTGGCTTAACAGCAACCAAAGAAAATCTAGGTATAGATTTCTATGGGTTTCATAGTAACACCATCTTGACTCTCTGTTTTTCAGTCAGAGCTTTTATCTACACAGAGAGTGACCATCCTAGAGGGCTCTGTGCAGGACCTTCTATTTACTACGGCTGATCCAGAGAAACCAGGAAGACATAAAGTTTACGGAATACGCTTGGGTGAGAAACATCATATACTCAACGCACTCCACTCTTCCTAATAACAGAGTGACGGATTCATGTTTTGACCAAATGTTGTCTGTGGCAGCTCATGGAGGTGGTGAAATCCATTCCCGCTCTGTGGTTCTGACCACTGGCACCTTCCTGTCTGGTGCTCTCTTCATCGGCCAAAACACTTCTCCAGGGGGGCGAATGGCTGATCCGCCTTCCTGTGCGGGTCTCTCTCATACCTTGAAAGAAGTTTTGGGGTTGAAGGTTGGCCGGCTGAGGACTGGTACTCCTCCCCGTATCATCAAGGATACGATCGACTTCTCCCTCACCCTTATTCGTTTGCCTGACCCAAGTCCCACTCCATTCAGCTTCATGAATACACACACACACTGCAAGGTATGAATTACCAGTCATATTCTATCCTTAAAGGAGTAGTTCACTTTAAAATGAAAATTACCCCATGATTTACTCACGCTCAAGCCATCCTAGGTGTACGTGACTTTCTTGTTTCAGACGAATACATTCATAGTTGTATTAATAAATGTCCTACCTGTGAGGTAAATACTGATATTAGCTCTGTTTCAAGTCTTCTTGCACTTGAACAGACATATTCACACAGAATATAAAAATTCTGTAAAAAATAAATAATTAAAAAATTGCCGTCTCAATTTGTTTTTTTATGTTAAGTCTGCAGTCAGTAGTTTTTCGTCTTTCATCTCTGTTTGAAATCTGCAATTGCAGTTATTCGCGGAATTATCAACTTTACGTGGGTTGTGCCTTGGCATGGCACAGCGTGGGACCGTGGGTGAATCCAATGTTTTGTGGAGAATGTGCGGCTGTCAGTCGCCGCACCGGTGTGGATACTGTCATTTGGAATCACAGATTCTACTTTTTGGAAATATGACCAACATAAGAATTTTCACCGGAAAATGTCATCTGAACAAGTAACATCCACTTTTGTTCTGACCAACTAGGGGAAAAAAAGCATTGCAGTAAATTGTGCTGATTAAATCTAAACGATCGCTTATCATATCACATCAAACCGTGCAAATTATACTTTTGTTAACAACATCAGCATTGCGTGACTACATTTAATGCCCTTCCGATATTTATCCTTGTTTTCGCATGGGCCCGGTTGCAGTCTCTCTTTTTTTTCTGTAGCCACTCCGAAGTCCGAACAATGTCTTTTGCATTTTACAACGGGTGAATCTCTAGTTGTCACTGGTGATTGTCGTTTGAACCTTTCTGGATCCGCCATCAAATTGATTAATTTAATTATATCAAGTGCTGTGAGAAAAGGCTTTAAATCTCCACCTCCAACATCCTCACACGCAATATAGCCTACTAGCCGAGACACCTTCTTTATGTGTACAGATGTGACGTAATGACGCAAAGACATGCCCGAATTTCCCATGGAAATCCACCAGTATCACTAGAATTAAAAACATTATTACAAGCTTTCTGTTTTGAATCAAGCTAAGGCAAGCAGATAGTTTTGAACACTGGCTGGTTATTTACATGCTCAAATTTATTTTGGATCATTTTTAACCACAAAAAATCTGTTTAATTTATACAGTGAGAGACTATACAGTGTTATTTTACATTTATTACTTTATTCAATGTCTCTGCCTGAAAACTATTGTTACTTGTCTTTTTAATAATGTTTTTAATTTATATTACTTAGGGAAGTAGTTTTAGCTGTGGTATTGAAATTGGAATAGAGAATTGTGAATTTTTCACTGGTCACTAAAATTTTGGTATCAAACTGGCTGTTTTTGTAAAATATTCATGGCCGATATATATGCCATTGGCAGGTGTGGCAAAAAGTTAGTTTTAGGCCCTTGAGCTGCAGGGAAATTGCATTTAGGAAACACTGATTGGCTAATGGCACCACAAGAACAAAACTCTTCTACTTGTTGTGACTATCCTGAACTGTCAAAGGGAGACTGGAAAACTAGAAAAACAATTAAACATTTATGTTGTTAGAAAATGTTTATTTTGTCATGGCTACTTCTGAATGCCTGGCAATTTTCAACCTTGCAACCCCTTGGTTCCTCACACAAAGCTGTCATATGATGTGCCTTGAAAAATATGGTACTGATCTCTGTCATCATAGTTTGGATTAGTTAAACTGCCATGTTGCTAATTTTCTGTGTAGCCCGAAGAGCAGCTTCCATGTTATCTGACCTACACCACTCCTGGGGTAGAAAGAGTGGTGAAAGAGAGCAGCCACCATAACTCACACATACAGCAAGACACTAAAGGACCCAGGTAATGTTTGAACACCCACACAAACACTTTCCACTGGCTTAAGGTGGGGGTTCACGTCTTTTTCTGAATTACCATAATAATGAATTTCTGACTAGTAAAGCTGTTCACGTCCTCATGAATTCAAGGAAACTTCAAATCGTATGAAAGCTTATACCTCTACCACTCTCCTATTATTGTAACATATAAAAAGCAAAATGGCAGTGGCCTCAGCATTCAAAGGTAGCTAGGTACAGTATCACACACATATTAGTTTATATACCATTTTAGCTCAGCCAGTGTTGCCTGGTGCACTTTCTTAGCTCTGTTTTGTCATTAGAAGAGCATTTATGGTGAATTAATATACTGATTAAGTATTTGTATTATACTAATTTTAACAAGATGAGAATGGTGCATTATTAAGAGTAAATGCTTGCATCAAATGATGAATCTGACTCCATTTCTCACAGGTACTGCCCCTCCATTGAGTCGAAGGTGCTTCGGTTTCCAGGGCGCCAGCACCAGGTATGGCTGGAACCGGAGGGTCTGACCTCTGACCTCATGTACCCTCAGGGTTTGTCTATGACGATGCCCCCTGAGAAGCAGCTCTGCCTCATCAGAGAGATTCCTGGGCTGCAACGTGCAAAGATTTGCACTCCAGGTATATTTATAATCAAGCCAAATAAAATGTATTTGTACAATACTTTTCACAATACGTGCATTGTTTCAGAAAAACAATTTTTTCCAGAAAATACTTTTTTGTAAAAGGGGCGTCTTCCCCACAACTCGAAAAAATGCCCATTTTACGTTGCGGTAATGAAACCCCTGGAATTTAGTGAATGCCCACTGAAACTATAGACAGTATATAAACTGGACACAGCGACCCCATTGGATTCAACGGAGACAAGTGAAGTCAATTAGAAGCACTCACTTCCTGATGGTCGAGCGTACTGCGCAGACTCAAACTGAGCTTGACGACGTAGATGTGACGTGAGCAACCCGTCTGTCTTCTAGTAGCTGTGCCAACAGAAATCTGAATCATTCCCTTCCGAAACTTGCAGAGACGGAGAGTGTGAGTAGGAGGTGTCCATGAGCTAGGAGCAGGAGAAACTTTTGCTAAGTATTCTGATTAATTATTTTGTCATTTTGCCTCCACGTCCCCCCGATTGCGCGCGAGCTTCTCCTCCTGTCCATACGGTAATCTCTCTACTGTGCGACAGAGAGTCGTGTGGTTATGACGCAATCGTTAGCCTATTTTTACAAAAACTGCATCTACGGGGCCATAACGTAAGATACAAGGTAATGGAGCCTTTTACAGGGTTCCCGCGGGGTCTTAAAAAGTCTTAAAATGTCTTAAATTCTGAACTTTAAATTTAAGGCCTTAAAACGTCTTAAAAACAGCCAGATTTTCATCCGCGGTCTTAAATTTCATTTAGTCAGGTCTTAAAAAAGATTTTACCCTTGTTCATTTTCAGAAACTCTGGCCGCATAAAGTTATTACAAAGTAGCAAAAAAATATTGAAGTCGCTCGCCAAGAGGCAGTTCACATATCGCGTCTTTTTCGCGCTCAAGTTCATTCAAATGTAGGCCGCGGTAAGCGCGCTTATAATTGAAGCGACGCGCTCTTTTTTTTTTTCCAGGCGCAGCGACATGAAAAAAGACATGAAGGATGCGGGTGCACCCAAACACTACGGGTGTTTTTCTCTTCTCCGTAAATAAATCTTGTAACAGAGCTACAGCAAGCGTTTTTCGGCGGTGGAAATCCATTAGCCACTAAAACTTTTTTATCATTGTGGAGTTGCATAGCAACGACAGACGCCACGGGAAAATCGGACCGAATTTTACTATTAATAATAAAAGATAAGCTAAAGTGTATTGTAAATGTCACTAAATCATTTTTTATAAAAAGAATGAGTCAAAAAAGATAAATTAAAGTCTGAAATATGTGAGGTTTATCTTTTTATAAAAACCTTTTTTGTCAACTTTATTTGAACTTGTAGTATATAACATGTTTCAAGACACTTTTAAAATCTGGCTATCATTTTTAATCGTATTATTTTAATGTTTATGTTAGTGCGTATTGATGCTAATTTTATTTGTTATTTGCTGTTTTTCGACATAAAACTTGGTGAATTGATTTCATTGTGTTGTATTAGTACTTTTTGAACAGGATTCTGTGATAACAGTGATAATTTTTGGCACTATAATAATTAAATGAAATGTTCATGCCATTTCATCTCTAGTTATGATCAACTATGATCAACTAAAATCAACTAATTATGTGTTTTTTACAGTATAGGCCTATAATATGCAAAGTACAATTTTTTTATAAAAAAATTATATCTGATTCTGTTCTTTTCTCTGACACGCGTTGTTGGGTCTGGAAGGTTACTAATGTGATTGTTTTATCTGTAAATTAAGTTAATGCTTTTTCAATTACTGAATTCATTGAAATAAAATGAATTATTTGATTTGAATATTTTTTGGCAATGCGTCGTGTAGGTCTTAAATTTCAATCTTTATGGTCTTAAAATGTCTTAAAAAGGTCTTAAATTTGACTAACTGAAACCTGCAGGAACCCTGTTTTATACATTTTCGTGTTTCTTTAGAAATAAATAATGGACAAATGGAGACTTTAAACACCTCAGATGTGAAGTTATTCGCTGTCAAAGTGACGCCAAAATGAATGGGAGTCAATGGAATGCTAACAGCAGGTGATGGTCCGCTAATCAATGGCGGCGCCCGGGGAAGCTTCAATATTTTATGAAACCCTGCCCCCCTGACTGAAACACTGCAGTAATTTCCTGGTTAACCTCTAACCCAAGAGTCACATGATCTATACCAACCACTAAGAAAACAGCTCGTAGTCATCTTCAGTCTTTGTTGTTACACCAAACTGCCACAAGATGGTGCTAAGAAATGACAAATGATTGCATGCCATGACAGTATATATAGTTTTACATGAGTGCATTGTCTGTATGCGGATATAATATATCCAACATTATATATAGAGCTGTGCGATAATATGGTTTACATTTTGAGACGATATAAACAATCAAACAGCCAGGATTTGCTATGTTGTGTGTGTGTGTGTGTGTGTGTGTGTGTGTGTGTGTATGTATATATATATATATATATATATATATATATATATATATATATATAGTATTGCTTTTTATGAGCATACTGTATGTATGCAGGTAAAGTAGTAATTACTATATATCCAACTTTTAATATTGCTGGGAGATAATACCGTGTAGTTAAAATTTTTTATGATATAACAATCAAGCAGTTGAGATTTGCTACATTGTACATACCGCTTAACATGAGTGTACTGGATGTATCTGGGTAAGGTTGGATATGCTTATTGTAGATGTGTAATTTATTATTGACTATTAATTCGTTAATTAATTCAGGTTATTAATTTGGAACATTTTAGAGACACAGACCTTGGATCATGTTACGTTGGACTGTCACGTTGCCAGACTTTTGAATATCTCCACTAGGCCGCTTTGCAGATTACTCTGTCAAAGAACTGCCCACTAAGACAGTAAACAATGGGGCAGTTAGGGGTGGGTAAATATTAAATGGGTAATGCTCAGTGTTGATCTGCAATGGACTATACAGAAAACTCATAAGTTGTCTTAATGTTTTGCTCCAGGTTATGGAGTGCAGTATGACTTTGTCTGTCCAACACAACTCTTCCCGTGGCTGCAGGTAAAGAGCACTCAGGGTCTCTTCCTGGCTGGGCAGATAAATGGAACCACAGGCTATGAGGAGGCAGCTGCACAGGTAGGGATATTGTGATAACTGCAATATTGTAATACTGACAAGCCAACTACTGACAAGCCAACTACTGACAAGCCAACTACAGAGGAATGCAAGCAACTGCCGCAATCGCGAATCCTCGATGTTCACATTTCAAAAAAATTCATAAGGCTATACCCTTCATGTTTTACATTTCATGCATTCATATTTAATGTTAAATAAGTTAATGATAACAAGAGTGAAGAATGTATTTTTTTCCTGCCAAATGGCTCTTTTTTACTAAAGACTGTGTTCCATTGTGATTTATACAGATTTGCACTAAACAAGCCTAAACAGATAGCGAGTGAGAGAGACAGAGATGGACTGAGCGCGTGCGATTACCTGCGTCTCCTACTTAGGGTCAAGTCTTATATCCATTTCCCATGAATGGAGTCAGGGCTGGTAAATGCATTGGATCTCGATGAAGTAAAGCATCAGCTTCAGCGTTACCCAGGCTACACATTGCTGGTCGATTGAGCCATCTAAAGTGGCGCTCAAAATGAAATCTTGTTGAATCAGTGTTTATGAGCATATTAGTTGAATGAACCGTTTAATGACTCACTAAAATACAGTCCCTTGCCCCCACCTAGTGGTGTAATAATGTAACCTGCATTGACTGACGGGACAGCCTGTCTAGAACGCTTAGAGACAATTACTGGTAAAATATCAGCAGTCTTAGAAAACCTCTTGTTCAGTCAGATTCGAAGATCAGAACTAACTGTTAGACATATAACAATAGCCCAACAAGCTTATTGTCAGGTTTATGTTCTGTTATGTGAACCCTTATTTTAACATTCTGTTCTTTTTCCCTGCTCTGTTTAGTTTAATTTCATCGGTTACTGATTCAATCCTCGATTGTTTCTATAGTTACTTATTTGTTGTTCTTTGTCAGTTCTCGTTGATGAATTTTGTGATTTGCGTTATTCTCCGGTGTGTTCATTGATGACATGAATCTCTCTGTCGTAGTACCGAGGTCTATGTGTAGAATCAAGTAATCCACTGCACTGATAAGTTGACTTACTGAAGAGTTTAAACACTGACGTTTTCAGAACAACAGCTTTTAACGTTGAACAACTTCTAGCTCAAACAGTGGGGTAGTTAAAGGCAGACCATCAGTATGACCAATGACAGGTGGGAAGTGTTTTGAGAAGCCCATTTGTGATTTTTGTTTTTTGTTTTTGCTGTTGCTAGTTACTAAGTGACTTCACCTTTCAGTATTTCTTCTTGTGCTTCTTAACTACCACATAAAAGCTTGGAAATGCTAAGACATTTTTATGTTTTTGAAAGAAATTCAGCATTGATGGAATTGCCATTGTAATTAAATAGCATCAATATTAACATTCTATGTCCTTTTTGACTGATTTCCAGAAATTCTCTCTCTGACATAAGCAGCTCTTGCAGATAAATGAAACAAACTTAGCTAGCAAAGTTAGCTGCCATTATAAACTGCTTCATAGAAAGATTGTAATTAAATGTTTAGTATAACTTTTTTTTTAATAATTTATGACAAAAGAACTGACAGATAAGAAAAAACAACATTATTCGTGGAGTGACTACTCAGCTTGACACCGTCAACATTCCATGTCTCATTAGTCTTGCGTGTACCAGGCATGAGAAAAGAAAGACGCTGTCCGTTTGTTAAGTCTGATGTCACGCATTACAATTTTCAGGTCCAAAAGGTCCAAACACCAAATGGTGCTTATACACTTACAGTGTGTTGTAATCGGTGATGGGTAGATTACTTTTAAATTGTTGTCTGTTACTGATTGGTTACATGACGAAAATTGTAGTTAGATATATTATATGTGATTACACATTTTGTACTCTAATGTTTCTAATCTAAATGTTTGATTAATTTAAAGGGGTCATGTAATGCCATTTTTGTACAAGTTAATATGATTCTTCAGGGTCTAAATTAAAAGTTTGTAATATACTTTAATTAAAAATTCTCATTAGTATTGTAAGAAAACACTCATTTTACCTGGTCAAAAACAACTCTGTTTTCAGCACGCCGTTTAAGTGCATGTGTCTTTACATGATAATGAGCTTTGCTCACCCCGCCCCTCTGTTCTGTGCTTACACCGTTTGTAATAATAACACAATAACTATAACGTTATAAACGTGGGATTATGAATTATATTGAGAACGTCGTACATAGAAAACATGCCGTAATGTACCCTGAGTGTAAAAATAGCTGCATTCATCGTGAAGTGTGCTAGCGATTTGCAAAGATTAATATAAGTATTAATATAAAGGTTCATAAAACGTTACACTCACTTCTTTTTCTGGAGGTGCAGCAGGAACATGAATAGTTGGTTCTGATCCTTTTTTCAGGAGCAGCTTCTTAGCAAAACCAGCTTTATACTGACCCTCCTTTGTAAAGCAGTCTGGTGTGTGAAATGATTCGCGCAAACATGAAAGCATTGACGTTGATCGTGGGGAATATTCCCATTGAAAACAAAACTCAGCCACTGCGTCTTCAGCGGTTCGGATTTAGGAACATCAAAATGACTGCTGTGTTCCTTTTTACACCCAAGAACAGAACACCACAATCGCTTAGACGCCATTCTGCTCATAGACAGTGCTCCAGCGTATCAACAATGACGCGTGGACAACAGACAGCTCGCTCACGAGCGAGGGCGGGTCTGTGTTGAAACGCTGCTGTCAATCAACAATCGTGGGAGGGGCGTCCGACCGTGTGACGTCACTAGGTCGAACGGCTTGATTTGAGAGAGGGGAAAACATATAAGGAGATTAAAAAGAAAACACTGGATGGATTTTTATCATTTTATGATGGTTGTGTACAGGCACTGCCAACACACATTTCAGTACAATCAACTTGTAAAAGTGCATGTACCATTATATGACCCCTTTAAGATTGCTTCTATAAAAAACAAAGAGAAAGTATATTTCATTATTTATTAACATCATAAAATGCATTAAACATATTATGGCAGGGTTCCCCAAACTGCAGCTCGTGAAAGAACTGCTGGGGGTTAGAGCTAATAATTAATTAATGTCAAAAATACTGTCAAAATGTCCATCTTGGCAAGTATCCTCATAACAGTCGGTTATATCTTAAGTGAACATAAACAGTTAGGATGTGTCTTAATATATTGGATCCGTCCATTAGGTCTTATATTAGGCTACAGTACAACAGGTACATCAGGCTGCTGTCATTTTGTGTCTTTAATGTTAATCAAACAACAAAAGACAAAGGGAAAATCACCCACTGCTCTCGAGATGGCATTGGTGAATGGTGCAATGCAATGCTTTCAAATTACCTCGTCTCATTCACCAGAGAGACAACATTCATTATTATTGTAAAGTTATGTGCTTTATATTGTAATGTAAACAACTAAACAACTGTAAAATGTGGCTGCTGTTTGTTTTGCCTTGTTTTGGGCACGGGAAGGGGCGTCTTTACTGCTTGATAAATATAAGCAGCACGGCATGTAATGGTTCATGTGCTCGTCAGACCCGAAATAGATAAATATTAACTATGCTCTTTAAAACAAAGAATAGAGCAATATAGAAGAATGGTTAGTATGCTCAAACAGTGGGAAACTATATTCATGCAGTGTGCGTTTGTCAAAAAATCTATTCTGATTTTAAGCTTGTTACAGCGTGCATCCTGATCACTTTATTTAACGTTCATGTAAACACTACGTTCGGATTCATCAATCGGAATTAATTTATTCCGATTGAAACAAAAAGTGCCCATGTAAACGTAGCTACTGTGTGATTTCTAGGCTCCACTACAACTCAGTCTTTTTCTGAACTAATACATCTCAGATTTAGGTGGAGACATGAATTAGGGGAATACTACCATATAGATATGTTTAATATTATCTCATAATTTGGCAGCAGGTATAGTAGGCTGCTGTCACTTTAAGACCTGACACACAAATCCATTTTACTGTTGCACATGCATTTTCATTCTCAACTGTTTACATTCATTTAAAACATAACTGACTTTGTTTATGTGAATACTCGCCAATACTGGCATTTTTACATTATTTAGTGTATTTGACTGTTTAAGTGGAATAAGCGGCAAGAAAACCTAAATTTAGCAGGCTGAGAGGTGGCTTTATGTGCGCATACTTTGGGTGTGAGCACAAAATCTGTGGGAATGAGTTAAATTATGTGCAATATGTGCAATCCCAAGCAGAAATTCAAGCCCTGTAACACCAACAATATTGATCCGGAGCAAATGAAATGAGTGAGTAAGGGGAGGCGGGTTTGTTTGTCAACTTGCTGTCGGAGAGATGGGAGAGCAAGAAAGTGCAGCTGGTGTTGTGTATCTATTATGTGGAAAATGAGTATTGGAAGCGTTTCAGATATTTCAGAATCAGCATGCATCGAAAAATCTATATTTTTGACAAAACTATATTGCACTTATTTCCGATGCCTTTTTAAAAGAGTACAATTTTACAAGTTTAGACAAACTTCCTCTCCTATATCAGAGAATGAATGGAGCTGTTTCTCTGGGATTCTATAGTGTACTGTATATTGCGATACTATAGCAGATGGTTGCTAGCTTTAAATATTGAGCTGATGTGGGAACAGTTTGATCACAAGGTCTGTAACAGTTGTCCTACAAACCGATAACACCTATGGGAAGAAAGCATGATGTGAAAATCAGTATCTTAAACAAAGAAAAAAAGGACTGCATGAATGTTTGAGCATTTATTTAAAATTTAAATGGTCTTTTACAACATTACAAATGTCTTCACAAACATTTTTGATCACTTAATGCATCCTAAATTAATGCAAATTTATTAAGTATACTTTTTATTAAATTTTTTTATATCTAACATAAAATGTTTCCACACATTTGAATGGTAGTGTTATTTTCTAGTTTTTTTTTGTGTGTGTGTGGATATGTTTAAAAAGTGTACAGCACATTGGTCAACTAACTGTTGTTTTTAATTTTGCTTTATAAATAAATTGCCTTGCCTTCTGTCTTATGTTTGCTTATTCTGTTCTCTGTTAAGGGTTTGTGGGCTGGGGTCAATGCAGGTCGGACATCTCTCTCTAAGCCCCCGGTGTCCCTCTCACGCACTCAGAGCTACATCGGAGTTCTAATTGATGATCTGATTGGTCGTGGAGTGACAGAGCCATACCGTATGTTCACAAGCAGGGCTGAGTTCAGAACCGCCCTCAGACCAGACAATGCTGACCTACGACTCACTCTCAGAGGTACCGTAAGATTTGAAAGGTACAAGGGAATATTTTTACACAAAGCTGTGACTTTACATATTTTACAATAAAAAGCTGAACAAAAAGGAAAAAGGTATGAATATTTTTTTTTGGTTTAAAAATATTGTATTTTAGGTTACTGATGAATAGAGCATTCAAAATAACAGCATTTATTTGAAAAACAAATCTTTTGTAACATTATAAATGACTTCACTGTCACTTTTGATCCATTGTATGACTCCTTGCTGAGTAAAAGTATTAATTTCCTTTGTTCCTTTAAAAACTAATTTGTACATTTTTTTTCATGATTCTTTGATGAATAGAAATGTCAAAAGAACAGCATTTTAAATAAAAATCTTTTGTAACATTATAAATGTCTTTACTGTAATTTTAGTGAATATTTAGTTATCAGATCTTATTGAGCAGCATTCCAAGAGTGCTGATATAACAGTCCAACACCACTGGAACTTTTCACTGTTTGTATCACTCTGCTTGTCTGTGTTTGTTCCAGTCAGACTGTCTGAACATTAGTGGTGGGGGTTTTACAGTGTCTCTTCCTTCTGGTTAAATCATCATAAAGATATGTTATGAGGGAATCATTTGAATCATTCACTGAACCGATTTGTTCAGGAATTAAATACCACAGTGGTTCCAGCATTGGTTCAGCTGTCTTCTTTGTTTGGAACTATTTTCATTGACAGAGCAAAGTAACTACTAATACTGTATATAAAATATAAGTTAACCGATGTTGATTTCTTGTTTGTTGAACTTCTGTTTAAAAGTAATCACACAATCTTGCTGACTCCTTGTTACTTCAGTAACTTTTAATAAGAAGCCCAGGCCACTGTTGTTAGTTTGAAATTTTTTAATTAGTAGTGAGGCTAGGACACATCCTCATACATCACAATGTCATACCCTGTATCTGTGGCATATAGTTCCACACACAAGAAGGGTTAATGACTCAAAAACGTCTGCTAATAGATAGATAGACAATAAACTGGTTTGTTACTATTGTCAGGCCAAACTCAAATGTATAACCAATACACTGCTCTGTCATGATATATGGCTGGTATTTCAGTTTGTTACCATATTATGCCTCTGTTTATTATTTACAGGTTTTGAGGAATTGGGCTGCGTGTCTGAGCAGCGCTATAATGAAGCTCTTCGGGTTCAAGTGAGTTTGAATGATGCTTTATCTGCCCTGAAGTCCATACATCTCTCTGCCTCTCGCTGGAAGGACAAACTGGGAGATGTTAACATCAGCGAGACTAAGAGTTCCATTCTCAAGTAAGACCTAAGTCTTTTATTAACTTGCTATAATAAACTTGCGTATGTAATATTTTAAACTGTCCACATGCAAATAATTGATTGTTTGTCAGTTTAATCTCATCATTGTTACCATCGTTACCTTCCTCAGTGTCTAATATGAGAATAAATAACTTTAGACCTGAAAGTGCCAGTTTCTGTTTCAGTGGAGTGGAGGTGCTGCAGTACAAAGATGTTTCTTTCCAGATGTTAGCCTCTGCCTTCCCAGAACTCTCTGGCCTGTATCTAGAATTTTCAGAGAGACTGAAAGTCGAAGGTAATATAACATTCCAAAACATTATTGTTGCGTTTTGTTACTATACTCCATAGAACCAGAATTTTGTAACTAATGGCAGGTACAGTCGTGCTCAAAAGTTTACATGCCCCTTGCAGAATCTGCAAAATGTAAATTATTTGATCAAAATAAGAGGGATCATACTGTAATGTACTAATATATTTTACACAAAAAAATCCTCTAGGTCCCGCAAATTCTGTGATTTTTCCAGCAGCTTTTGCATATTTTAACCCTTTCCAGCCGTGACTTTATCTTTTCACACTGAGGACAACTGAGGCACTCATACACAACTATTACAAAAGGTTCAAACATTCACAGATGCTCCAGAAGAAAACATGACACATCAAGAAAACCTTTTGTATTGAAGATCAGGGTAAATTATACTTATTTTTTTCTGTAGCTTCTGAAGGAACAAAATAAGTAAAAACTTACACACCTTCATCCTGTTCAAAAGTGTTCACCCCCCGGATCTTAATGCATCGTGTTTCCTTCTGGAGCATCAGTGAATGTTTAAATGTTTTGCAATAGTTGTGTATGGGTCCCTCAGTTGTCCTCTGTATGATTTTGAGATCCATCTTTTCACACTGTCACAACTGGAAAGGGTTCAAATATGCAAAAGATGCAGGAAAATCAAAGATTTGGCAGACCTGAAGGATTTTTCTGAAGAACATTGGGCAGTTTAACTGCTCAGGACAAACAAGGGACTCAAGAACAGCTATCACAAAAAAAAGAAAAACAGCAGTAGATCATCCAGGTAACGACACACAGTATTAAGAATTAAGTGTATGTAAACTTTTGAACGGGGTGATTTTTATAAATTCAACTTTTATTTTGTTTTGTGGACTGTTAACACATTTTATGTAAAATATCTTATTCAGAATAGTACTAAATGAAAAATAACATGCATTTTGTATAATCCTTCTTATTTTGTTAAAATAATTAACATTTTACAGATTCTGCAAGGTGTATGTAAACTTTTGATCACAACTGTATGTGTGAACTGAAATGGCACCTGCAGAACTTCATTGATGTGCAATGGTTACTTCGGTCTGTTCCTGTAGCTATTTACCGTCCACATTGTGAGAAGCAGAGGAAAGAGATAGAGAGAATGCAAGCGGAGGAGAGTCTATATTTGCCAGAGGACATTGACTATCTGACTCTACCCGTGTCCCTCTCTCAGGAGGTCAGAGAGATTCTGGATAGAGTACGACCGAGCACAGTAAGGACCCACACGATAAAGGTGAAGCTTGCAATTTCTGTGACACCAGTGGCACAAGATTTGAACAGACCCCAAATATTTAACGGACACGAATCGTGCTTCAAATCATGTGTTTTCATGATAATGTGTCCCGGGATTGTTTGATTTTGGATCAATCCCGGGACATGTTTGCATTCACACAGAAGGCACTCTAGCAATTCTATGGCAATTTTCTGGGATCAACTCGCTGTGTGAAAGGGGCTTAAGTGATCTGACAGCCCTAGAAATGGCAGAGCAGCACACTTACTGAGATACACTCTCGGGCCGGACACTTCTGACCACCACTCCAGTACTTTGGTGGTTTAGGTTAGTATAGTTTTACATGGGCAAGCTGCACAAAATGTAAGAATCCAGTCATTATTGTCAATTTGGTGCCACAAGAAGTGACACAGAAATGACTCGCTTCACCTTACATTCTTTGTATCTTTAATGCAAGTTATGTCGTGCTGGTTAATTCTGTATTTCACTGTATTATTACATAGTTGGAGATTCTTGGGATGAATGTGGTTTGATACTGACATTTTCAGCATTTGTATTTATAAACCAACTACTGAACAAGGAAACCAGAATTCTTTGTAAAGATTCACTGGCTTCGACAGGAGTCTAAGCAGAATACTAATGTACCGCTTATAGTGTAGTATAACCTGTTGAAAATAATAATATTTGAAACGGTATGCAACTATAAACCATTTCAAACAGAAGTATGCTACATCGTTGTCACAAGACCCTCTGGGCATTGGTTTATTCACTATTTAAACCTTTATCTAGTTTAAAGCATTCACATTTATTCAATATTTTATTTGTTTTTGTGTAAATCTGCATCTGTAGTGAGCTTTGTTGTATTTAGCACATTTTTAGCAGCTACAGGTTATCAAAGACTGATGTTTCCAACAAATGAATTGTCCAACTGTACAACAAACTAATTGAAATGACTTATTGTATTGTATTAAGTGTTTATGTACAGTGAGGAAAATAAGTATTTGAACACCCTGCTATTTTGCAAGTTCTCCCACTTAGAAATCATGGAGGGGTCTGAAATTGTCATCGTAGGTGCATGTCCACTGTGAGAGACATAATCTAAAAAAAAAATCCAGAAATCACAATGTATGATTTTTTAACTATTTATTTGTATGATACAGCTGCAAATAAGTATTTGAACACCTGAGAAAATCAATGTTAATATTTGGTACAGTAGCCTTTGTTTGCAATTACAGAGGTCAAACGTTTCCTGTAGTTTTTCACCAGGTTTGCACACACTGCAGGAGGGATTTTGGCCCACTCCTCCACACAGATCTTCTCTAGATCAGTCAGGTTTCTGGGCTGTCGCTGAGAAATACGGAGTTTGAGCTCCCTCCAAAGATTCTCTATTGGGTTTAGGTCTGGAGACTGGCTAGGCCACGCCAGAACCTTGATATGCTTCTTACAGAGCCACTCCTTGGTTATCCTGGCTGTGTGCTTCGGGTCATTGTCATGTTGGAAGACCCAGCCCTGACCCATCTTCAATGCTCTAACTGAGGGAAGGAGGTTGTTCCCCAAAATCTCGCAATACATGGCCCCGGTCATCCTCTCCTTAATACAGTGCAGTCGCCCTGTCCCATGTGCAGAAAAACACCCCCAAAGCATGATGCTACCACCCCCATGCTTCACAGTAGGGATGGTGTTCTTGGGATGGTACTCATCATTCTTCTTCCTCCAAACACGTTTAGTGGAATTATGACCAAAAAGTTCTATTTTGGTCTCATCTGACCACATGACTTTCTCCCATGACTCCTCTGGATCATCCAAATGGTCATTGGCAAACTTAAGACGGGCCTTGACATGTGCTGGTTTAAGCAGGGGAACCTTCCGTGCCATGCATGATTTCAAACCATGACGTCTTAGTGTATTACCAACAGTAACCTTGGAAACGGTGGTCCCAGCTCTTTTCAGGTCATTGACCAGCTCCTCCTGTGTAGTTCTGGGCTGATTTCTCACCTTTCTTAGGATCATTGAGACCCCACGAGGTGAGATCTTGCATGGAGCCCCAGTCCGAGGGAGATTGACAGTCATGTTTAGCTTCTTCCATTTTCTAATGATTGCTCCCATAGCCCTTTCCAGCCTTGTGGAGGTGTACAATTTTGTCTCTAGTGTCTTTGGACAGCTCTTTGGTCTTGGCCATGTTAGTAGTTGGATTCTTACTGATTGTATGGGGTGGACAGGTATCTTTATGCAGCTAACAACCTCAAACAGGTGCATCTAATTTAGGATAATAAATGGAGTGGAGGTGGACATTTTAAAGGCAGACTAACAGGACTTTGAGGGTCAGAATTCTAGCTGATAGACAGGTGTTCAAATACGTATTTGCAGCTGTATCATACAAATAAATAGTTAAAAAATCATATATTGTGATTTCTGGATTTTTTTTTTTAGATTATGTCTCTCACAGTGGACATGCACCTACGATGACAATTTCAGACCCCTCCATGATTTCCAAGTGGGAGAACTTGCAAAATAGCAGGGTGTTCAAATACTTATTTTCCTCACTGTATGTAGTCATTTTAAGAAATGACTGTGTGTGGTATTCACAGAAAGCCTTTATTTTAGGCCTGCTTCAACCTGCTCTTAAGATTTGTCTGGGTTGATCTGATCACAAGTGGGCAGGTGAGACTGAGCACCATTTCAGTATCAAATGCTTCTCAAAACTGAACTAGAAAATGTGTATTTGCTGCTTAACTGCATCACTGTGTTAATGCATGTTGAGGCAGACACAGTTGTGCACCATTCTTTCAGATACACGTCCAGAAATGTAATCTAAGCACAAACATGATGAGTGTTCAGATGTTGTAGTGGAATACTTGGGTAACAGAAGTGCTTCACATGATCTGGGTCAGTGCATGGTGATTTTCAGACTGGAGAGGTTATGTGAAGGCTTGTGCATTAATGTATGCACTTTTCGTTTAAAACCTTTGTATGTGGTTTCCGTAATCAGAATGCAAAATGTTTTGGATACCTGCATTAAGAGCTGACCGCTTGTGATCAGACTGTCCGATCTTAAAATCAGCTGTAAACAATCTCTTAAAATCAGCCATTATATCAAATAGTAACTCGTTGTTTTTTGATTTTCAGTTGGGAGCTGCTGCCCGTCTGTCAGGAATCACCCCAGCAGCCATAGTTCATCTGTTTAACTATGTACACAGAAACAAACACAGGAATCATAGTAAGATTGTTGGAGTCTCATAAGAATGATCAAAATGGTGTATTATGCAAAATAATTCAACAGTGAAAGTCAATAAAAGTCAAAATTGAGAGTGTGGGAGAGAAAAAAACAACAACCTAAAAACATCTTTATTTAAAATGGGGAACTATTTACAACTGTGGTGTCTTTCAAGCTTTAAGAGTGTTATTTTATTGACAAGCAGCATCACACCAAATTGAACCCCAAAGTTTGATTTACTCTTGATCAAACTCTCCAACCCCTCTAGAAAAAAAAATCAAATGGAAACTTCCATTCAGGTTGACGCTCCCCCCCCAGGGGCTTCTGGGTAAACTGTGGCATCAGAGAACATCACCTCAGTGGTCAATGGGACAGAAGACCGGAGGGGACACTAGAGGCAAGAAGAAGACCCTAATTCATGTGAACTTCCCAAAGACCTCTTAACTGTGTGTGAAAAATGTCAGCTTCTCAATCAAAACATGTTACATAGATATTTGTACAAATTAAATGTTTATATGCAGGAAAAACAAAGTTTTACACAAAGTAGTACTTTTGGAAAAATTACACATATGAAAATCATGTCAGTATCTCAGGGCTCAACAGTAACATTATGCTTACCTTTAGTCTCTGACAGCCAAAGATGAATTTGGCCCCCAAGATGTGGTTCTGTGGCAGGGCCCTGAGGCCCCTCTGAGCCCAGAGCACCTGTAATGATAGAGACACGGGCAGGAGACAACCCGTCTCACATGCTTCCTGAAACATTTACAAATAAGCTTGTTAACATATTTTGGATATTCTATCTTTTAGGGCTGTCAAGCTATTTTTTTTATTTATTTATTTATTTATTTATTTTTTGTTATCAAATTATAACTTAATTACACAATGTGCCAATTAATCAATCAAATTAAATCCCACATCAAATTTGGCTGAGAAATTACCCCCAAATATTATTGTGTTAAATGTGAAAAGCATCAAATGGACATTACAGTGAGTAGCTTTAGAAAGAAAAGAAGGTTGAGTTGCAGCTTAGGCGACTAGCTTATCTGTTTGCACAATGATCTTCCTAGTTATTAAAATCTGCGTTGTGGTCCCAGCTGGTCCTAGCATAATTCTTTGCTGTAGCTGGCCATTATGATCTCTGTTTAAGGCTTGTCTAGTTGTTGGGTTCTTAACTGACAGTACAGGACTCTGTTTTGGTTGTTTCTGGGTGCAATTCCCCCATCTAAAGAGATGGGTCTTTAAAATTGATTTGAACTGAGAGAAAACATAAGTGTCTGTCTGCCTCTTGAACAATGCTAGGAAGACTGTTCCAAAGTTTAAGATTTACCACCCACATTTGATTTTGATATTGTAAGTATTATCAACTGGACAATGAGAACTAACACAATGATGTTTCTTAATAATATATTCCAAGGGTAGTCAAAAGCAATGGTCAGCATTAAAACAGTATATTTTAAATACTTGTTTACTGGCCAGTATCACTGATACTAATACAGCTACTCAATGAAAATTATCATTGTATATTAAACATTTTTAAATGAAGTGATACTCTAAATAAGAAACTAAAACTGCCAGTAGGTGGTGGTAAATGTTAGCCTCCCTGAGTAGGGAACGGAGACGTTACGTCGGATGACGACGAATGGGGTTTCGCTTAGAAAGCCTCTCACCTTCGAGTATACAAAACGAGCCAATGGCAATGAAATGCCATGGGTCTGTGGAATTTGCATAGCGTAAGTCCGCCCCACGTCGTGGGTATATAAGGAAGTACGCTGGCAACATGCAGATATGTTTCTTCGCTGAGGAGCCGAGACTGAACTCCGGCGTTCCAGCGGAAGTGGCAGGGAGACGTAACGTCTCCGTTCCCTACTCAGGGAACGAGGGTTACATACGTAACCGAGACGTTCCCTTTCGTGGTCACTCCGAGTTACGTTGGATGACGACGAATGGGGTCCCCAGTCTAATCACGCCACCTCGGCTGTCTTCCAGTGCCCTGCGTAAGTCTGAGCCCCCTGTCGTGAGACTAGCACGGACGAAGGAGTCCTACTTAGCACAGGAATACCAAGGTACACTGGGAAGCATATCTCAGCGGAAATATGCAATTGGGGGGGGGGGGGACTTAGAACACACATATGACCCGGAGGGGCTGCATATGGAGTATCACTGGGGTGTCCAGCCACAGGTGGAATGTTTCAACCCCAGGGGTGGCAAGGTGGCTTGCCGAGGGAAAGACACATGCTCAGAGAGGCTTACAGTGGAAATACACATGTGGGGGTCGCCCAGAGGGGGAACCATGCACATGGAGGCACCTAGCCAAGCGCGAAAGCTGCCGGTGGCATAACTCTGGCGTTGACGTCAACAGTGCTGGAGGAACTCAGGGCCTGCGGGGAGGCTCACCTGAGGAAATATCGCACGTATCCTGTCCGTGGAGAGGAATGGCGAGCGAGCGAAGACACCTGAGCAGAATCTAGTACCGGCTAGTTGAAGCGAGTACATGAGAAGAAACTGGCTCCACTCGGAGATTATAGAATCTCGCGAATGTGTTAGGTGTCGCCCAGCCTGCAGCTCTACAGATGTCTGTTAGCGAGGCGCCATGCGCTAGAGCCCAAGAGGATGCCACACTCCGAGTGGAGTGGGCCGTCACACCAAGGGGGCATGGTCGACCTTGCTGCTGGTATGCCAAAGCAATGGGGTCCACTATCCAGTGGGACAACCTTTGCTTGGAGAGAGCCTTTCCCTTCAGCTTCCCACCATAACAGACAAAGAGCTGGTCTGAGGTCCTGAAACACCGCGTTCTGTCTACGTAAGCACGGAGGGCGCGTACTGGACAGAGCAGTGCCAAGGCTGGGTCTGCCTCCTCCAAGGGCAGCGCTTGCAGGTTCACTACCTGGTCTCGAAAGGGTGTGGTAGGAACCTTGGGCACATATCCAGGCCAGGGTCTCAGGATCACGTGAGAGTTAGCCGGCCCGAATTCCAGGCACGCTTCGTCAACCGAAAATGCCTGCAGGTCCCCTACCCTCTTGATGGAGGCCAATGCAACCAGGAGCGCTGTCTTCATTGACAGGAACTTAAGCTCCACTGATTGCAGAGGCTCAAAGGGAGCACTCTGCAGGGCAGTTAAAACCACTGAGAGGTCCCAAGAGGGTACGAGGGGAGGACGAGGAGGATTCAGTCTCCTCGCTCCCCTCAGGAACCTGATGATCAGGTCGTGCTCTCCCAGAGACTTACCATCAACTGCATCGTGATGTGCGGCAATGGCGGCAACATACACTTTCAGGGTGGAGGGAGACAGCCTTAGCTCCAACCCTTCTTGCAGGAAGGAAAGCACGACACTGATCGGGCATTTCGTGGGTTCTTGATGTTTAGAAGAACACCAGTTGACGAAGAGGTTCCACTTCAACGCGTAGGCATGTCTCGTGGACGATGCTCTAGCGGAAGTGATGGTAGCCACCACCGCTGGTGGTAGGGTACTCAAACCTGCCTCGTCCCGTCCAGGAGCCACACGTGGAGGTTCCAAAGATCGGGACGAGGGTGCCAAAGGGTGCCCCGTCCCTGAGAAAGCAGGTCCTTCCTCAGGGGAATCGGCCAGGGAGGTGCTGTCGCGAGGAGTACTAGTTCTGAGAACCAGGTCCGGTTGTGCCAATACGGGGCAACCAAAATGACCTGCTCCTCGTCCTCCCTGATCTTGCGCAAAGTCTGCGCAAGGAGGCTCACTGGGGGAAACGCATACTTGCGTAGGCCCCGCGGCCAGCTGTGCGCCAGTGCATCCGTGCCGAGCGTGCCCTCGGTCAGGGAATAATACAGGTCGCAGTGGGACGAGTCGTGGGAGGCAAACAGGTCTACCTGTGCGTCCCCGAACTGATCCCAAATCAGCTGGACCGACTGGGGATGGAGTCTCCATTCTCCAGCGAGAGGCCGAAGCCGAGACAGCTCGTCGGCCGCCTGGTTCAGGTCTCCCGGGATATAAATGGCTCGAAGCGACCTCAGATGCTTCCGACTCCATATGAGCGAGCGAGTTGCGACATACAGCGGGAGCGCAGACCACCTTGATGGTTGATGTACGCTACTGTCGCGGTATTGTCTGATCGGACTAGTACGTGCTGACCCTTGAGCAACGCACGGAAGCGGTGCAGGGCGAGACGTGCAGCCAGCAACTCGAGGCAATTGACATGCCAAAGGCGCTGGGGTCCTGTCCAGGAGCCCGCGGCAGCATGTCCATTGCACATGGCGCCCCAGCCCGTGGTGGAGGCATCTGTTGATACAACAACATGCCAAGAAACTCGTTCTAAGGGCACTCCGGCCCGTAGAAAACTGAGGTTCGACCATGGGGTGAAGGTCTGACGGCAGGCTGGAGTCACTGGGACTTGGAGCGTGCCGTGTTGCCATGCCCACCTCGGGACTCGATCGCGAAGCCAAAGCTGAAGCGGTCTCATATGAAGCAATCCGAGCGGCATTACTGCGGCCGCGGATGCCATATCCCCCAGGAGCCTCTGAAATAGTTTTAGTGGAACCGCACTCTTGTCCTCGAATTGGCGAAGACAAGTCAGCAGTGACTGCGTGCGCTCGCTCGTAAGCTGCGCGCACATGGCGACCGAGTCGATCTCCATACCGAGAAAAGAGATCCTCTGCACGGAGCAGAGTTTGCTCTTCTCCCAGTTAACCTGAAGGCCCAGACGAGCTAGGTGCCGGAGCACTAGGTCCCTGTGTTCGCAAACCTGGTCTCGAGAGTGAGCTAGGATTAGCCAGTCGTCGAGATAATTCAGGATGCGAACCCCGTGTTCCTGGAGGGGAACAAGGGCTGCCTCGACGACTTTCGTGAAGACACGAGGAGACAGGGCTAGCCCGAATGGGAGAACCGCGTACTGGTATGCCCACCCCTCAAAAGCAAACCGTAGGAATGGTCTGTGCCGAGGAAAAATGGAGACATGGAAGTAGGCGTCCTTCAGGTTGATCGCTGCAAACCAATCCTGGGGCCGCACGCACTGGAGGATGCGTTTGGCCGTGAGCATCTTGAACGGCAGCCTGTGAAGGGAGCGGTTCAAGACGCGCAGGTCGAGGATTGGCCGTAACCCACCGGATTTCTTCGGTACAATGAAGTAGGGGCTGTAGAAGCCGGACTTCATTTCGGCTGGAGGGACAGTCTCGATCACACCCTTCGCCAGTAGGGTGGCGACCTCCGCTCTCATGACAGGGGCATTGCCACTGACCATAGTGAAGCGGACTCCCCTGAAACGGGGAGGAGACCGCGCGAACTGAATCGCGTAGCCGAGCCTGATGGTTCTCGCGACCCAGCGGGACAGTCTGGAAAGCTCTAGCCAGACCTCCAGAAACTGCGCCAGCAGGGTCATTCGAACCACAGACGTACCGTCTAGTTACTTCCAGTTAAGTCCAGACGTACTTCCAGCGAGGCGGAATGACCGGCCCAGGCGAGGGTGGCATAGCGGCCCTGTGCGGGGGCACGGTCATTAACCGCATCCTGCCAGAGGAGGCCAGGGGAGGACCAGCGTCCCACGGGGGCGTGCTCTGGCGACAGAGGGGGATGAGAGGAGCGTGGCCCGTGGGCGGCGCGTGCTGTCATCCACAGCCTCTTGGGGCTCAGAGAAAGAGCATCAGTTCTTTTTGAACGAGATTCTCCCCCAGCCCTCCACTGGGGGAAGGAGTGGTCCTGCTACCAACTCCTGAAAGAACTGAGCCCTAACTCCAAGCTGCCCGTCTCAGGAGTGCTGCTTAGCCAGGTGTTAGCCGGCTAAGGGGCAGAGACAGGCGGTGCCAGCCTCCAGCGACCTCCTCATGCTCGGGCCGGTGAAGGCTCGAGGGAGGAGCCGCATGGAGGCGGGGTCGGCGGGAAGCAGACTAAGGAGACCACACAAACGGATGACCGTCAGTGCAGAAGCCTCAGTCCGCTTCTGGAGTAATCGAAGACTGTTGGGCGCAGTCCTCAACCACACCGCCGACCAAGCTGCCCGTCTCAAGGGTGCTGCTTAGGCTGGCGTGGCAGTCTAAGGGGCGGAGACGGGCAGCGCCACCCTCCTGCGACTTACTCCTGCTCAGGGCCGGTGAAGGCCCGAGGGGAGGAGCCGCATGGAGGTGGCCTTGGCGGGAAGCAGACTAAGGAGACCACATGGATGGATGACCATCAGTGCAGACGGACCTGAGTCTGCTTCTGGTGGCCGAAGCCACCCCACCGAAGAGCCCAGCCTGGGACATGGGGGAGCTGAGAAAATGAATTCTCAGACCCCCCTCACATCAACCTGGCTAAGCCCATGTCTGGACCACTCTAGTGGACACCACCTGACCCAGGATCACGCAGGTACCAATGTCGCCCGAGAGCGAGGTCAGTAGTGTGCGCGGCGGAACGACCAGGCCAGGCATGGGAGGCATAGCGTCCCAGCAAGGGGGCGTGGTCGAGTTTCCGCGTTCTGTCAGTGTTGGCCAGGGAAGGACTAGCGTTCCACTGCGGCCGGTTCCGACAGAACTCCCGAGTCAGCACTGCCTCGAAGGTGAAGGCGACACACAGGACTGCATGCCTGTGTCACAATAGTGACAGAGAACATACAGACCAAGATCGCCTCACGATCAAGGGCAGCAAAGGCGGAGGACGCCCGCAGGCCGCGAAAAGTCACGTGGACTCCCGCGGGCCGGAAGCGTCCTGATGCACATCCGGGAAAGCCTACAGCGCTCGGGGGGAGGGCGCCGCCACTCCAACCGATGCTTTCAGCTGCCCGGGAAAGCATGGCCATCAGCTGTGGATCTGACTCGACTAACGCTGACACTCCTGAGGGAGGCAACGTAGTCGAATCCTCATTTCCAGAGAATCAAGCCCGCCTTGTGATGCTGTGAGTGACATGACACCATCTGCTGGAGCCCCGAATTAACCCCCTGAGGTCGGCGGTATCGCCGGCGGTATTTTTTTATCAGTGTAAAAGAAACTCATAAATACTCTGTTGACTTTGATTTTCCATAGGAGTTTCATACATCAATCGATTCTGTTAAATGTGTATTATTTTTGTGTATACTCACAATAAAAACAAAGTGTTGTGCTTTTTGCCAAATAAAGAAAAATAAACACGAAGCGAGTTCTGCCTTCTCTCTGCCAGTGAAGTCCATTCTGAAACGCGTCCGAAAATGAACAATAACTCAGCGAATACTAAGTCAAACAGGCATACAGACACACAGGCATGAAGCTTGAATTCTCTTCTTTTAAATGAAGTAATTTATATAAAAAACAAATATTCTCATCTTGTGAAATCTGTATTAAAAGAGAGCGATTCCAGTCGAGCTCATTACAGCTAATTCAAATGTAATGTGACACGCCCACGGAGAGCGCGCGCTATTCAAACGCAAATGACTGAGGCAATCCACGCAAACCTGTGAACGCCCCCATATCAGCTTGAGAAAACACAAGTTTATTCAGATCATTACTTGTTTACACAGTCTCGCAGCGCTGTGAGGAATAATAATAATGGAAAATGTACCTCAGAAGTGCGGGTATATCGAGGAGCGAGCTGAGGAATACTGTAAGTTTTTTTCCTTCTCACGTGAATCGGGTTTCTGTTTATGAATGAATGAACGGCAGAGATGCGCGCTGTTTACCACAGCTCGCAAAAAGACAGTTTAAATTTAAATCGCGTGTGTGAATGAATGATGATGTTTTAGCAAACTGTATTGCTATACTGAGATGAGTAAAAATCGACTGAAATATGTTGAAATAAAATGTAGGCTATTTGTATAAGCAACGTATTAAACTGCAAATTAACATTTATATGCCCTAATATTTCATAAAAACAACGTTACAGTCAGGCGAAATATGAAAGACAACATTTTGTTGACTAGATTTGGGTACAGTTTTTAATGTAGAATATACTGCCACATCAAATAAGCTTTTGTTTAGCAATTTCTATATATATAAAATACTATTTTTGTCAAAAATAAAGTCATCAACTAAGATGTTAGCTGTTCCAATGTTGGCTATATTCAAACTAATGAATACACAGATAAAATGTAGGCCTATAATCTTTTTTTTTTTTTTTTACAAAGAAAGAGTACACTTGAAATATTGTTGAAATTGTAATTATTGTTGTAATTGTAACCTTTTTAATAAAATAGCAAAACATATTTACAAGATAGATGTAAGCAAAATCTTAAATGGTCAATATAAGTCTTCTTCTAAATATATCTTTTGTCCTTGCATTTTGGCTCAGTCAGTATCACACCTGAATGAATGGCTAATTATGCAGAGTCATCACGCCCCCTCGCATATTGGCTTTCCAAGCAAAACCTGTTTTACATCAATTTAAATCAATGTATTGTTTTATGTGAACGATAAAGCAAGACTATTTTCACATAATTTTGAAGCCAGAACTCAAAGCGACAACATCCATTAGTCAAAAGTCTTATTGACACATATTTATTATGAGTTTTGTGGTCTTATTTCAGCAACTTTAATTTTAATGTTTTTCAATAACCACGCATAAACATTATTCTCTTAAAAATTCAAAAATATACATGCATGGTGATCACATATTTTGGTAGCCCTGTTTGTGCTATATAGAGTGAATTTACACCTTTGCCATTAACATGTTTATAAATAACTGAAAAAAGCACAAATGTCAGAGCATGTCAGAACACCTCCAGGGCCCAGAAAACCGCTCAGACTCCAGAGGGTTAAACACTGGGTCCCCGAGAGGAACCAGGCACACACGGTTTGCGATGTGGAGGGGGGCGTGTTTTTTTTTTTTTTACCACACTGTAACCCTCAGATCACCCTGGCCACCAGCCAAAGTATCCCGTAGGAAGAGATAGATTGGGGTGTGGCAGAGGGGACTCTACCCACACTGAGATCATTGAGTCTCGATCTATAAACATCGCGATGGTCATGTTCCCGCAATGAAAACATGACTCATCCACGAGCGCTGCCGAGCGTGATTAAGCCCAACACGCGAAACAGCGCTTGTGACCGTTAGGCAGATGAATCACGCGCCCACATCCAGTAAATACACGGACGAACCGTCTTGAAAAAGACGTGCCGCGTGCAGCTCTTTTAGAGAGAGGAAAAAGCTCAGCAGAGTGCTGAAGCGCCCAGGGAGAAACACACACACTGTCGGCAGATCACTGCACAGATCAGCAGCAGGCAATGCGATCTCGCTGGAACGCGCCATCACTCCAACACACTGAAGAGCCGCTCGTCTCGTAGAGTGAAGATGATTCAGAATGGCTTGCAGGAGTGAAGAGAACTCTTGGCTCCGAAGCGAAAACATATCTGCATGTTGCCAGCGTACTTATATACCCAAGACGTGGGGCGGACTTACGCTATGCAAATTCCGCAGACCCATGGCATTTCATTGCCATTGGCTCGTTTTGTATACTCGAAGGTGAGAGGCTTTCTAAGCGAAACCCCATTCGTCGTCATCCGACGTAACTCGGAGTGACCACGAAAGGGAACTAGACGCACCCTAGCGGCAGCTAAATTAATTTTGCAGCCAGGGTAGTCTAGCAACTCTCCGTTGACTTTCGAGCTGGAAAAACCAAACTCTAGTCAGGCCAATCAAATCGTGTATAGAGTCGGTGGGCGGGCTTTACATAATGACGACAGAGTTGTGACGGAGTTGTGCTACTTGAAAACAAAGAAGAGCTGCTGCTGGCGAACAGCGGTCTTTCGAATCGGCTTTGTCCATGACTATGGAGGACTTGGAGTTAAGCTTTTCTTTGAGAAAAGAAAGAACAGCACTTAAGTCATTCTTAAAACAGGAAGATGTGTTTGTAGTTTTGCCGGCCAGATACAGCAAAAGTTTAATCTATCAACTAGCTCCGCTGTTGGGAAAACGCTCTGGTTGGTTGTAGCGCTGTCCTATTGCATGCGGAGCGAATTTGAAAGACAGCTGTTTATCCTGCCCCTCGGATTGAGCCCTGACAATGGTGAGTTGCCAGACCTAACATCTTGATGTAGGTCTGGCTTGCCAGGCTAGGTAAATGTCTAATGAGCAAGTAATTGAGTCATTCATTCGATTTGTTCAAACGGTTGATTCATTCAGTAAATGGCTCTCTTTATGAATGGGCCATTGAATGATTGGTTTACCCGATTGATTCGCTCAAAACGCAGATTCATTCAGAAATGACACACCGCTGTGTGTTGCTCGGAGACACAACAGTTCTGATCTGGCTTTACAGGTAATATTTTTGTTGACAAAATTTTGCAAAAAGAGACAATATTGGGCTTCAATCATGAAACTTTCGTAAATATATGAGTAAATTCAGAGTAATTTGCGCGTAAAACAGACCTTCCCGAAAACTCTCCTCCGGATTCATAAACAGTTCGTAACAGGGTAATCTGAGGAATTATTAACTACTGGACAACAGTTTTATGCAATCAGATATAAAATACTTGTTTTACAAAGAACATTGTGCAGTGTTGAATAATGTTTTAAAACAAGTAGGTGTGACAAGTGTCATCAACCAATATGCAACAGAGTATTGTAACTCACTGAAGCTGGTGTGGAGCAGTCTTGTGAAATGACTCGACTCTGGTCTGTCTGAGAGCCTGCAGTCATACTGATCATATCAGGCACTGTAACCCCTGCTAAAATACCCAAAAGCTCAGCCCGCAACATGCCACAGTCACTGGACAAAGATCTAGACAAATCAAAAAGATGACAGGAATCAGAATGGAACCATTATTATGTTGTTGGTTTTATCAAATATGTTGACATCATGTCTTCAAGCTGGTTGTAAAAAGTTACGACGTAGTAAATTGGTGTAATACCTGAAGGTGCAGCCAGTCACAGTGTTTTGTTTGAAAAGAATAGGGGTCCGATTACCAAGATCAGCAGAACACCCTCCATCCTCAGACAACCCCAAAACTGTCAACTTCAACAAATGTCAAAGAATTTACATATTCATCACAGAGATACATTAAATCCTTCCCTAAAGCCAAGAACTATGCAGGAGGTGTAAATATTTGCTCTGACAATATCTCTTAACAAAATTACATATTTAAATATCTCTTAAAAAAACATGGTATTTGAAATTTGGACACAATTTGGTTTGCATTAGTAAGAATAGATTAATGGGTTAGTTAACCGTTAGATTTGACCATTTTCTGAATAAGAAAATCGTGTAGCTAGACTGTATGATGGACATTTTTTTAGCATCACTGTGGGTGCATCTCAAGCAGCTCCCTAGCTTGTGAATCAGTATATCATGCACTGGTAAGGACAGTAAAGCATGCTGGCTCACTACACATTGGGATTTACACACCTCTATTTCTGGTGACGTGACAATGTCCTCATTGTACATCATCACTACTGGTATTTATGAACAACAGCAGAGCTGATATCTTTCTGACATTGCTTCTAATGTTATTTAAAGTACATTATGATAAATACTTTACTTGTTACATATACGTGCAACATTTCAGGCAAGTAGATAAAATGTGTTAGCTAGATTGTTCATTTACCTGCCTAGCGATGTATATTTATGCTGAAATATAATAAAATAAATGGCTTGTATTTTTAAAAACATATATTGCGTGTCGTTATGTGTAATGAGTTGGCTCACGTGATTTAAGTTTCGCACTTTAGAATTTCCGTTAAGGGAACATAGTGAGCATCGATGCTCCCTGGTTTTCACGGTGCATTGTGGGACTTTTTAGGGAGCTGATCCTCAGTTGTTTAGTGTATGATGGCCAGTTTTTCCTTGTGTAACCATTTAACTTGCAAAGACAGCAAGTGTATGACTCCTAGTGTTTTAAAATCTGTTCCGATTTTAAAAGTTGTGTAGTGTATTCCAGCTTTAAGTCACAAATGTAACTGGAGGATTACAATTTACCCCATAGTGAAATACTGACAAAAACAATACAACTAGTTTTACATTCACAAGCGTAAGTATTTTATGAATATGAATTTCATTTGCAGTTCAATCATTATAGTAATAGAGTATTAAATTGTCAAATCAATGCCACATATAGGTCTGCAAAATTTGCAAAAAACTATGCACCAGCATCTAATGGTGGAGAGCATCCAGGTGGACACTGTAAAGTTAGTTATGCCTTCTGTTGACTAGCTTATTAATGCAGAAACATGATGCATGATGAGTTGGATACCTTATATCAGCAGATGCTCTGACATAATTTCTCTATCATTCATTCTCCAACAAACTCTAGGCACACCATGTCAATGAATGTGTGCTATACAAAAATAATCACACTCAGTCTATTTGATTTAACCTCAGATGAATTAGTAGTGTACTCTGATACAATAACAATTTCACAGTGAAGTGGAAAGGATACAGGTTGTGATTTTTCACCAAACCACCCAACTAGTAGTGATTCAGGTTTCAGCCCCTCTGGAGGTGATGGAGGAACGGGTGTGCCCATGGGGTGAGTGAGTGTGGCCAACTGGTATTCAAACAACAGGTGTTAAAAATGTTGCTGATTATTAAAGTTTTTTTTTTTTTTTACCTCATAATTTATCAAAATGTCATCTCTATCTTCTGGGTGAAACGACAGACTTCTCTCTGGTGACATATGCCGAACTTCTCCAGGAAACACTTTCTTACAATCAACTTGAAGCTTGCATTCTGACCTTCCTCCCACAATCCAATCAACAGCTAATGGACAGAACCAAGTACCCGTACAAATGTTTTTTTGTTTTTTTGATAATCGGTTCGGATACATGTCACAATATAAAAGTATTTTTCTTATTTTGTTAAAAGGTCTTTTCTTTCCATTTAGTAACCCTTCAGAATCTAAAGAATATATTTATGTTTCCCTGAAGACAAGATAATACACATTTAGAATGATCATTCTGTTCAAAAACTCTTAATGTTTGTTTCCTTCTTGAGCATCAGTGTTTTCACCTTTTGTAATAGTTGTTGTAGAGTAGAGTCTCTCAATTGCCCTTATAGTGAAAAGATGGACCTCAAAATCATACAGTCCTTGTTGGAAATGGTTCGAATATGCAGAATATGCTGCAAAAACAAAGAATGTCTAGGACCTGGATGATTTTCCTGAAGAACAGTTTAACTGCTCAGGACAAACAAAAGGGACTCATGAACAACTATTATAAAACATAAAAACAGTCATGGATCATCCAGGAAATGACACAATATATTAAGAATCAAGCATTTGTAAATTTTTGAAGGGTAATTTTACAAAATAAAAACAATATGCAATTTTTATGAGCCCTATTATTATTTTAATTATTAACATTTTCAGATTCTTCAAGATGTATGTAAACTTCTTACCACAAGTGTATATAGAGATAAAGTTACCTGGAATATAATCACATGCTTTTGCTGTAGTTGTGTATCTATAGTTGTGTTCAGCAGTTCTGTGTTCAGTGTAGCTTTTGCAATCTCTCCTTTGCTTGTGTACTCAATCACATACTCCACCTATGAGAACAACAAAACACTTCACTCATGTACATTCTGACAAAAATATGTGCATCCCCACAAACCTCTGTCTGCACTGACCTTCGATACCACATTCAGACATGAGCCGTTTTGCTCAAGCGGTTCAGGCCAGTCACTCACGGTAGAAATTGGGATCTAAGACAATGCAAACAAAATGTCTGGAAACATTCTGGGGTCAAAAATTGTAAGTATATCACTACATATAGTTAAAATAATTTGATGCAACTCACAACAAACTCTGGACTGTTCTCTATCTGGGCACTAGGAACCTAAAAGACAAAATCTAAATAATTAATATGCATACAATAGGCATCCAGGGATGTCTATTTTTAAGGAATATTCATAATCAACCATTAAAACTATATTACTAAAAGGAATCAATTAATTGTTATTTAATACTGCAAAACGCATGTAGAGAAGACCAAATATCATGTAAACGTAGTCTACTTTAAACTACATTTAAAATAAATACAGTCAAGAAATGCAAATATTGGTATATTTCCAGTTCACTGTATTTTAATACATTTCAGCTGTTTACATGAATTATATTTACAATAAATGTATTATTAACACAGAAATTGTAAGCATGAGAATGCATCGCAAATATAAATATTGGGTAAATAGTCCATTCTTAATTATACATTAGTATAATGTAAATGGAATAGCAATTTCTCAACTTGTCTACTGAGTTGCATTATGGGATTGCCCTTATCTGCAAAATATACATCTGGTACTGCCATGATGAGGTATTTTAGAAGGCAGCATAATTGAAGGTACACTATGTAACTTTTTTTACTTAAAAATGTACAAAATGTATATAATGTGCAAGTACACCATGAATCTATCTTCCAATCCGTGTTTTTGTCTTATCCTGAATCACTACGGTATGCCTATGTGTTTATATTCGGACTATTTTAGACAGAGCGGGACGCCAGCTGCTGCGGAGTAGCCCAGTACCTGCGTGACTCGTCATATACATTAATAGAGAGAACTAGCTCTGGCTACAATGTTCTTCCGCAAGATGCATGTAATTTTGTTTATTTACCGCTAGAGTGCAAAAAGTTACATAGTGTACCTGTTTGGAACAGCCTTTCCATTGGGATGCTGACCTAAACAACTATCTAGGTTTTAGAAGAGAGCTTTAGTCTGACCCTCAGTAGTCCGAAGCCAGTGTAGTAAGTGAGAGCATTTAAACTCCTGTCATCCGCACAAGATTGTGCTGTCACAGCACGAGAGCAAGATAGAGAACTTGAACCCAAGAACCCTGGAAAAGAAACCATAAATCAGTATACAACTATTCATATTATTTAGAGCAAAAACCAGGTCAAATGTTTACACATTTTTGCCCATACTTGCAGGATTGTGGTTGATGCAGGCAGATGACGCCGGCCCTGGTGATGGCTGTCCAAGTGTGCTCACTATGGATGTATGGTCATAATAGGTCAGAATGATGTCATCAGCCTGTGACAAAGTCCAGCAGTGCCACTGTTAAATACTTTTCATATTCATTGCCTATGTAACATAACAGTAGTGCAATACATGTATATATTATTTATTACTATTATTATATCCTACTATATTACTTAGATAATATTATATTTAAATTAAAAATAGCTTTATATATATATATATAAATTTTTTTTTGACATTTTGTTGTGCTTTTGCCATTTTATTAGGTTATATATATATATATATATATATTACTATTTAGGTTTATAAGGAGGATTCTGTAAAGGGATGATAGGGATAAATCTGTAAAGTTTTGTACAATTTAATACAATTCAGTGTAGTGACAAGCCTAATTACTCTTTGGTGATGTGCCAGGGAGGGCTCCAGACTAACATTTAGAAACAGTGGCACCAGTTGTCGCCAAGCTCTACAGATGGTTGTACCAGCACCTGATTTGGTAGCACTGGGGTGACGGGTATTATTAATATTACACATTTTATCTCTTGGGAATTTAATAGTAACTTGAGTTGACATTAGCACTTGCTTGAGCTGGGAATCTGGGATGCAGATATAAATGTATATAAAAAAAGAAGAAAACATTAACAGTTGTAAAAATTGTAACAACCTCGTTTTATAGGGTAACATTTTTATATTCTGAATGAGTTAGAACTCTACTCT
This sequence comes from Rutilus rutilus, assembly GCF_951802725.1. NCBI lineage: Eukaryota > Metazoa > Chordata > Actinopteri > Cypriniformes > Leuciscidae > Rutilus > Rutilus rutilus. The sequence continues at coordinate 12,414,256 of NC_140224.1, forward strand.
TGTTAAAATTGGTCTTCCATAGTATAATACGCTTGTAGATCCATCAAAGTTATGAAAAAAAAAAAACACGTTCTTCCAGTAACATTAAACTAGAAAAAAAAGTTTGTTGAGACAAACTTTAAGTTGGCTTGAGAAAGCCGGACCAGAGAGTTTGAAGAAGTTTAAAGAAGTTAGAAGTTTAAAGTAGTTTGAAGTTTAAAGTAGTTTAAAGTTAAAGAAAGATTAGTTAGAAAGAAATAAAGAAATAAAGATTTCTTAGAAAGAAAAAAGTTTAGTTAGAAAGAAAGCAAGAAAGAAAAAAAGAAAGGTTACTTAGAAAGAAAAAAAGAAATATTAGTTAGAAAAAGAAAGAAAGATTAGTTAGAAAGAAAGAATGATTAGTGAGAAAGATTAGTTAGAAAGAAATAATGATTAGTGAGAGAGAAAGAAAGATTAGTTTGAAAGAAAGAAAAAAGAAAGAAAGAAAGAAAGAAAGAAAGAAAAAAAGAAAGAAAGAATAGTTTGAAAGAAAGAAAGAGAAAAAAGAAAGATAGAAAGATTAGTTAGAAAGAAAGAAAGAAAGATAGTTTAGTTAGAAAGAAAGATAAGTTAGTTAGAAAGATTAAAAAGATAAGTTAGTTAGAAAGATAGATACATAAGTTAGTTAGAAAGATAGATAAGTTAGAAAGAAAGAAAGAAAGATAGATTAGTTAGAAAGAAAGATAGATTAGTTAGAAATAAAGAAAGAAAGATTAGTTCGTTAGAAAGATAGACAGATTAGTTAGAAAGAAAGATAGATAGATTAGTTAGAACAAAAGAAAGATAAGTTAGAAAGATAGATTAGTTAGAAAGAAAGAAAGATAGATAAGTTAGTTAGAAAGATAGATAGTTAGAAAGAAAGTAAGGTAGATAAGTTAGTTAGAAAGATAGATTAGTTAGAAAGAAAGAAATTTAGATAAGTTAGTTAGAAAGATAGATTAGTAAGAAAGAAAGAAAGATAGATAAGTTAGTTATAAAGATAGATAGATTAGTTATAAAGAAAGAAAGATAGATAAGTTAGTTATAAAGATAGATAAGTTAGTTATAAAGATAGATAAGTTAGTTAGAAAGATAGATAAGTTAGTTATAAAGATAGATAGATTAGTTAGAAAGAAAGAAATATAAGTTAGTTAGAAAGATAGATTAGTTAGAAAAAAGATAGATAGATTAGTTAGAAAGAAAGAAAGAGATAAATTAGTTAGAAAGATAGATAGATTAGTTAGAAAGAAAGATAGATAAGTTAGTTAGAAAGAAAGATAGATAAGTTAGTTAGAAACAGATTAGTTAGAAAAAAGATAGATAGATTAGTTAGATTAGTTTGAAAGAAAGATAGATTAGTTCGTTAGAAAGAAAGATAGATAGATTAGTTAGAACAAAAGAAAGAAAGATAAGTTAGTTAGAAAGATAGATTAGTTAGAAAGAAAGAAAGATAGATAAGTTAGTTAGAAAGATAGATAGTTAGAAAGTAAGGTAGATAAGTTAGTTAGAAAGATAGATAGATTAGTTAGAAAGAAAGACATTTAGATAAGTTAGTTATAAAGATAGATAGATTAGTAAGAAAGATAGATAAGTTAGTTATAAAGATAGATAAGTTAGTTATAAAGATAGATAAGTTAGTTAGAAAGATAGATAGATTAGTTAGAAAGAAAGAAAGATAAGTTAGTTGGAAAGATAGATTAGTTAGAAAAAAGATAGATAGATTAGTTAGAAAGAAAGATAGATAAGTTAGTTAGAAAGAAAGAAAGATAGATAAGTTAGTTAGAAAGATAGATTAGTTAGAAAAAAGATAGATAGATTAGTTAGTTAATTAGTGAGTTAGAAAGATAGATAGCTAGATTTGTTAGAAAGAAAGAAAGATAAGTTAGTTAGAAAGATAGATTAGTTAGAAAGAAAGAAAGATAAGTTAGTTAGAAAGATAGATTAGTTAGAAAAAAGATAGATTAGTTAGATTAGTTAAAAAGAAAGAAAGATAGATAAATTAGAAAGATAGATTAGTTAGAAAGAAAGATAAGTTAGTTAGAAAGAAAGATAGATAAGTTAGTTAGAAAGATAGATTAGTTAGAAAAAAGATAGATAGATTAGTTAGTTAATTAGTGAGTTAGAAATATAGATAGATAGATTAGTTAGAAAGAAAGAAACATAGATAAGTTAGTTAGAAAAAGATAGATAGATTAGTTAGAAAGAAAGAAAGAAAGAGATAAGTTAGTTAGAAAGATAGATTAGTTAGAAAGAAAGAAAGATAGATAAGTTAGTTAGTTAGAAAGATAGATAGATAGATAGATAGATAGATAGATAGATAGATAGATAGATAGATAGATAGATAGATAGATTAGTTAGAAAGAAAGACAGATAAATTAGTTAGAAAGATAAGTTAGAAAGATAGGTAAGTTAGTTAGTTAGAAAGATAGATAGATAGATTATTTAGAAAGAAAGAAAGATAGATAAGTTAGTTAGAAAGATAGATTAGTTAGAAAGAAAGAAAGATAGATAAGTTAGTTAGAAAAAAAGATAGATAAGTTAGTTAGAAAGAAAGAAAGATTAGTTAGTTATAAAGATACATTAGTTAGAAAAAAGATAGATAGATTAGTTAGATTAGTTAAAAAGAAAGAAAGATAGATAAATTAGAAAGATAGATAGATTAGTTGGAAAGAAAGATAAGTTAGTTAGAAAGAAAGATAGATAAGTTAGTTAGAAAGATTAGTTAGTTAATTAGTGAGTTAGAAATATAGATAGATAGATTAGTTAGAAAGAAAGAAACATAGATAAGTTAGTTAGAAAAAGATAGATAGATTAGTTAGAAAGAAAGAAAGATAGATAAGTTAGTTAGAAAGATAGATAGATAGATTAGTTAGAAAGAAAGACAGATAAGTTAGTTAGAAAGATAAGTTAGAAAGATAGATAAGTTAGTTAGTTAGAAAGATAGATTATTTAGAAAGAAAGAAAGATAGATAAGTTAGTTAGAAAGATAGATTAGTTAGAAAAGAAAGATAGATAAGTTAGTTAGAAAAAAGATAGATAAGTTAGTTAGAAAGAAAGAAAGATTAGTTAGAAAAAAGATAGATAAGTTAGTTAGAAAGAAAGAAAGATTAGTTAGAAAAAAGAGAGGATAGATAAGTAAGTTAGAAAGAAAGATAAGTTAGTTAGAAAGATAGATTAGTTAGAAAGAAAGATAGATAAGTTAGTTAGAAAGATAGATAGATTAGTAAGAAAGAAAGATAAGTTAGTTAGAAAGATAGATAGATTAGTTAGAAAGAAAGATAGATAAGTTAGTTAGAAAGATAGATAGATAGATTAGTTAGAAAGAAAGAAAGATTAGTTAGTTAGAAAGATAGATAGATTAGTTAGAAAGAAATAAAGAGATAAATTAGTTAGAAAGACAGATAGATTAGTTAGAAAGAAAGAAAGATAGATACGTTAGTTAGAAAAAGATAGATTAGTTAGAAAGAAAGAAAGATAGATAAGTTAGTTAGAAAGATAGATAGATAGATAGATTAGTTAGTTAGAAAGAAAGATAAGTTAGTTAGAAAGATAGATAAGTTAGTTAGAAAGATAGATAGATTATTTAGAAAGAAAGAAAGATAGATAAGTTAGTTAGAAAGATAGAGTAGTTAGAAAGAAAGAAAGATAGATAAGTTAGTTAGAAAAAGATAGATAAGTTAGTTAGAAAGAAAGAAAGATTAGTTAGAAAAAAAGAAAGATAGATAAGTAAGTTAGAAAGAAAGATAAGTCAGTTAGAAAGATAGATTAGTTAGAAAGAAAGAAAGATAGATAAGTTAGTTAGAAAGATAGATAGATTAGTAAGAAAGAAAGATAGATAAGTTAGTTAGAAAGATAGATAGATTAGTTAGTTAGAAAGATAGATAGATTAGTTAGTTATAAAGATAGATAGATTAGTTAGAAAGAAAGAAAGATAAGTTAGTCATAAAGAAAGATAGATAAGTTAGAAAGATAGATAGATTAGTTAGTTAGTTAGAAAGATAGATAGATTAGTTATAAAAGAAAGATAGATAAGTTAGTTATAAAGATAGATAAGTTAGTTAGAAAAAAGATAGATTAGTTAGAAAAAAAGAAAGATAAGTTAGTTAGAAAGATAGATAGATTAGTTAGAAAGATAGATAGATTAGTAAGAAATAAAGAAAGATAGATAAGATAAGTTAGTTAGAAAGATAGATATATTAGTTAGAAAGAAAGAAAGAAAGAAAGAAAGAAAGAAAGATAAGTTAGTTAGAAAGATAGATAGATTAGTTAGAAAGATAGATAGATTAGTTAGAAAGAAAGAAAGATAGATAAGTTAGTTAGAAAGATAGATAGATTATTTAGGAAGAAAGAAAGATAAGTTAGTTAGAAAGATAGATTAGTTAGAAAGAAAGAAAGATAGATAAGTTAGTTAGAAAGAAAGAAAGATTAGTTAGAAAAAAAGAAAGATAGATAAGTAAGTAAGAAAGAAAGATAAGTTAGTTAGAAAGATAGATTAGTTAGAAAGAAAGAAAGATAGATAAGTTAGTTAGAAAGATAGATAGATTAGTAAGAAAGAAAGATAGATTAGTTAGTTAGAAAGATAGATTAGTTATAAAGAAAGAAAGATAGATAAGTTAGTTATAAAGAAAGATAGATAAGTTAGTTAGAAAGATAGATAGATTAGTTATAAAAGAAAGATAGATTAGTTATAAAAGAAAGATAGATAAGTTAGTTATAAAGAAAGATAGATAAGTTAGTTAGAAAGATAGATAAGTTAGAAAGAAAGATAAGTTATTTAGAAAGAAAGATTAGTTAGAAAGAAAGAAAGAAAGATTAGTTAGAAAGAAAGAAAGAAAAAGATTAGTTAGAAAGAAAGAAAAGTTAGAAAGAAAGAAAAAAAGAAAGATTAGTTAGAAAGAAAGAAAGATTAGGTAGAAAAATATTAGGTAGAAAGAAAGAAAGAAAGAAAGAAAGAAAGAAAGAAAGAAAGAAAGAAAGAAAGAAAGAAAGAAAGAAAGAAAGAAAGAATGGTGGATTAGTTAGTTAGAAAGAAAGATGGATTAGTTAGAAAGAAAGAAAAATAGATTAGTTAGAAAGAAAGAAAAAAGAAAGGTTAGTTAGAAAGAAAGAAAGAAAGATTAGTTAGAAAGAAAGAAAAGAGAAAGAAAGATTAGTTAGAAAGAAAGAAAGAAAGAAAGATTAGGTAGAACAATATTAGAAAGAAAGAAAGAAAGAAAGAAAGAAAGAAAGAAAGAAAGAAAGAAAGAAAGAAAGAAAGAAAGAAAGATAAGTTAGTTAGAAAGATAGATTAGTTAGAAAGAAAGAAATTTAGATAAGTTAGTTAGAAAGATAGATAGATTAGTAAGAAAGAAAGATAGATAAGTTAGTTAGAAAGATAGATAGATTAGTTATAAAGAAAGAAAGATAGATAAGTTAGTTATAAAGATAGATAGATTAGTTAGAAAAAGAAATTTAGATAAGTTAGTTAGAAAGATAGATTAGTAAGAAAGAAAGATAGATAAGTTATTTAGAAAGGTAGATAGATTAGTTAGAAAGAAAGATAAGTTAGTTAGAAAGATAGATTAGTTAGAAAAAAGATAGATAGATTAGTTAGTTAGTGAGTTAGAAAGATAGATAGATTAGTTAGAAAGAAAGAAAGATAGATAAGTTAGTTATAAAGATAGATTAGTTAGAAAAAAGATAGATAGATTAGTTAATTAGTGAGTTGGAAAGATAGATAGATTAGTTAAAAAAGAAAGAAAGATAGATAAATTAGTTAGAAAGACAGATTAGTTAGAAAGAAAGATAGATAAGTTAGTTAGAAAGATAGATAGATAAATTAGTTAGAAAGATAGATAGATTAGTTAGAAAGAAAGATAGATAAGTTAGTTAGAAAAAGATAGATAGATTAGTTAGTTAGTTAGAAAGATAGATTAGTTAGAAAGAAAGATAAGTTAGTTAGAAAGATAGATTAGTTAGAAATAAATAAAGATAGATAAATTAGTTAGAAAGATAGATAGATAGATTAGTTAGAAAGAAAGAAAGATAAGTTAATTAGAAAGATAGATAGATTATTTAGAAAGAAAAAAAGACAGAAAGAAAGAAAGCAAAGAAAGAAAGAAAGATAAGTTAATTAGAAAGATAGATTAGTTTGAAAGAAAGAAAGAAAGATAGATAAGTTAGTTAGACAGAAAGATAGATAAGTTATTTAGAAAGAAAGATAGATTAATTAGAAAGAAAGACAGATAGATAGATAGATAGATAGATAGATAGATAGATAGATAGATAGATAAAGTTTATTAGGTCATAGAATGGTAGTTTAATTGAGTCTAATGCTTCAGAGAGTTTAGATTTGAGTTTTTGGGTTGTACACTAATGGGCCACCGTAGTCTTGGCTCGATTTGAACAGTCAGCAATGTAAGTCTATGGGATTTTTATGGTTTTTAATATTAATTTTTAAGAAAACTGAAAGTCAAATCAGTCTGAAAAGATATAGCACACCAAGTCAGAACAGTCTGAAAGTCTGACCCGAGTTTGGAGTTTGTAGAGTTAAAGCTCTGGTGTCAGAAAATTTTGGGTCAGAAGAATAAGAATAACTAGAAAAAAAAGTTTGTTGAGACAAACTTTAAGTTGGCTTGAGAAAGCCGGACCAGAGAGTTTGAAGAAGTTTAAAGTAGTTTTAAGTTTAAAGTAGTTTAAAGTATGACAGATAGATTAGTTCGAAAGAAAGAATAGTTAGAAAAAAATAAACACATTAGTTAGAGAGGAAAAGAAAGATTAGTTTGATAGATAGATAGATTAGTTAGAAATAAAGAAAGATAGATTAGTTAGTTAGTTAGAAAGATAGATAGATTAGTAAAAAATAAAGATGGATAAGTTAGTTAGAAAGATAGATAGATTAGTAAAAAAGAAATAAAGAAAGATAAGTTAGTTAGAAAGATAGATTACTTAGAAAGAAAGATAGATAAGTTAGTTAGAAAGATAGATTAGTTAAACAGAAAGAAAGAAAGATAAGTTAGAAAGATAGATAGATTAGTTAAAAAGAAAGAAATATAGATAAGTTAGTTTGAAAGATAGATTAGTTAAAAAGAAAGAAAGAAAGATAAGTTAGAAAGATAGATAGATTAGTTAAAAAGAAAGAAATATAGATAAGTTAGTTTGAAAGATAGATTAGTTAAAAAGAAAGAAAGCTAATTTAGTTTTTTAGTTAGAAAGATAGATAGATTACTAAAAAAGAAAGAAAGAAAGAAAGAAAGATAAGTTAGTTAGAAAGATAGATAAGTTAGAAATAAATAAAGATAGATAAGTTAGAAAGATAGATAGATTAGTTAAAAAGAAAGAAAGACAGATAGATAAGTTAGTTAGAAAGATAGATAGATAGATTAGTAAGAAATAAAGAAAGATAGATAAGTTAGTTAGAAAGATAGATAGATTAGTTAAAAAGAAAGAAAGATAAGTTAGAAAGATAGATTAGTAAGAAAGAAAGATAGATAAGTTAGTTAGAAAGATAGATAGATAGATTAGTAAGAAAGATAGATAAGTTAGTTAGAAAGATAGATAGATTAGTAAGAAAGAAAGAAAGATAGATAAGTTAGTTAGAAAGATAGATAGATTAGTTAGAAAGAAAGAAAGAAAGAAAGATAGATAGATAGATAGATAAGTTAGTTAGAAAGATAGATAGATTAGTAAGAAAGAAAGATAGATAAGTTAGTTAGAAAGATAGATAGATTAGTTAGAAAGAAAGTAAAAAAGATAGAAAAGTTAGTTAGAAAGATTGATAGATTAGTAAGAAAGAAAGATAGATAAGTTAGTTAGAAAGATAGATAGATTAGTAAGAAAGAAAGATAGATAGATTAGTTAGTTGGAAAGATAGATAGATTAGTTAGAAAGAAAGAAAGATAGATTAGTAAGAAATAAAGAAAGAGAGATAAGTTAGTTATAAAGATAGATCGATTATTTAGAAAGAAAAAAGATAGATAATTTAGTTAGAAAGAGATAGATTAGTTAAAAAGAAAGAAATATAGATAAGTTAGTTAGAAAGATGGATAGATTAGTTAAAAAGAAAGAAAGAAAGATAAGTTAGTTTTTTAGTTAGAAAGATAGATAGATTAGTAAGAAAGAAAGAAAGATAAGTTAGTTAGAAAGATAGATAGATTAGTTATAAATAAAGAAAGATAAGTTAGAAAGATAGATAGATTAGTTAAAAAGAAAGAAAGAAAGATAGATAAGTTAGTTAGAAAGATAGATAGATTAGTAAGAAATAAAGAAAGATAGATAAGTTAGTTAGAAAGATAGATAGATTAGTTAAAAAGAAAGAAAGATAGATAGATAGATAGATAGATAGATAGATAGATAGATAAAGTTAGAAAAAATAGATAGATTAGTTAAAAAAAGAAAGATAGATAAGTTAGTTAGAAAGATAGATTAGTAAAAAAAGAAAGATAAGTTAGTTAGCAAGATAGATAGATTAGTAAGAAAGAAAGAAAGAAAGATAAGTTAGTTAGAAAGATAGATAGATTAGTTAGAAAGAAAGATAGATAAGTTAGTTAGAAAGATAGATATATTAGTACGAAAGAAAGATAGATAAGTTAGTTAGAAAGATAGATGGATTAGTTAGAAAGAAAGTAAAAAAGATAGAAAAGTTAGTTAGAAAGATTGATAGATTAGTAAGAAAGAAAGAAAGATAGATAAGTTAGTTAGAAAGATAGATAGATTAGTAAGAAAGAAAGATAGATAAGTTAGTTAGAAAGATAGATAGATAGATAGATAGATAGATAGATAGATAGATTAGTAAGAAAGATAGATAAGTTAGTTAGAAAGATTGATTGATTAGTAAGAAAGAAAGAAAGATAGATAAATAAGTTAGTTAGAAAGAAAGATAGATTAGTTAGAAAGAAAGATAGATAAGTTAGTTAGAAAGATAGATAGATTAGTTAAAAAGAAAGAAAGATAGATAGATTAGTTAGAAAGAAAGATAGATAGATTAGTTAGAAAGAAAGAAAGACAGATAAGTTATATAGAAAGATAGATAGATTAGTAAGAAAGAAAGAAAGAACGAAAGAAAGAAAGATAAGTTAGATAGAAAGATAGATTAGTTAGAAAAAAGAAAGAAAGATAAGTTACTTAGAAAGATAGATAGATTAGTAAGAAAGAAAGAAAGATAGATAAGTTAGTTAGAATGAGAGATAGATTAGTTAAAAAGAAAGAAAGAAAGATAGATAAGTTAGTTGGAAAGATAGATAGATTAGTTAGAAAGAAAGAAAGATAGATTAGTAAGAAAGAAAGAAAGAAAGATAGATAAGTTAGTTAGAAAGATAGATAGATTAATTAGAAATAAAGAAAGATAAGTTAGAAAGATAGATAGATTAGTTAAAAAGAAAGAAAGAAAGATAGATAGATAGATAGATAGATAGATAGATAGATAAGTTAGAAAGATAGATAGATTAGTTAAAAAAAGAAAGATAGATAAGTTAGTTAGAAAGATAGATAGATTAGTAAGAAATAAAGAAAGATAGATACGTTAGTTAGAAAGATAGATAGATTAGTTAAAAAGAAAGAAAGAAAGAAAGATAGATAGATAGATAGATAGATAAGTTAGAAAGATAGATAGATTAGTTAAAAAAGATAGATAAGTTAGTTAGAAAGATAGATAGATTAGTAAAAAATAAAGATAGATAAGTTAGTTAGAAAGATAGATAGATTAGTAAAAAAGAAAGATAAGTTAGTTAGAAAGATAAATAGATTAGTAAGAAAGAAAGAAAGATAGATTAGTTAGAAAGATAGATAGATTAGTTAGAAAAAACATAGATAAGTTAGTTAGAAAGATAGATAGATTAGTAAGAAAGAAAGATAGATAAGTTAGTTAGAAAGATAGATAGATTAGTTAAAAAGAAAGAAAGAAAGATAGATTAGTTAGAAAGAAAGATAGATAAGTTAGAAAGATAGATAGATTAGTTAAAAAGAAAGAAAGAAAGATAGATAAGTTAGTTAGAAAGATAGATAGATTAGTAAGAAATAAAGATAGATACGTTAGTTAGAAAGATAGATTAAGATAAGTTAGTTAGAAAGATAGATAGATTAGTAAAAAAGAAAGATAGATAAGTTAGTTAGAAAGATAGATAGATTAGTAAAAAAGAAAGATAAGTTAGTTAGAAAGATAAATAGATTAGTAAGAAAGAAAGAAAGATAGATTAGTTAGAAAGATAGATAGATTAGTAAGAAAGAAAGATAGATAAGTTAGTTAGAAAGACAGATAGATTAGTTAGAAAAAGTAAAAAAGATAGAAAAGTTAGTTAGAAAGATTGATAGATTAGTAAGAAAGAAAGAAAGATAGATAAGTTAGTTAGAAAGATAGATTAGTTAAAAAGAAAGGTATAGATTAGTTAGAAAGAAAGATAGATAAGTTATATAGAAAGATAGATAGATTAGTTAAAAAGAAAGAAAGAAAGAAAGGTTAGTTAGAAAAATAGATTAGTTAGAAAGAAAGAAAGATAAGTTAGAAAGATAGATTAGTAAGAAAGAAAGAAAGATAGATAAGTTAGTATGATAGATAGATTAGTTAAAAAGAAAGAAAAAAGATAGATAAGTTAGTTGGAAAGATAGATAGATTAGTTAGGAAGAAAGAAAGATAGATAGTTTAGTTAGAAAGATAGATAGATTAGAAAGAAATAAAGAATGATAGATAAGATAGTTATAAAGAAAGATAGATAAATTAGTTAGAAAGATAGATTAGTTAGAAAGAAAGAATGATAGATAGATTAGTAAGAAAGAAAGAAAGATAAGTTAGTTAGCAAGAAAGATAGATTAGTTAGAAAGAAAGAAATATAGATAAGTTAGAACGAAAGAAAGATAGATTAGTTAGAACGATAGATAGATAGATTAGAATAGTAGTTTAATTGAGTCAGGGAGTTTAGATTTGAGTTTTTGTGTTTGTGCACTAATGGGCCACCGTAGTCTTGGCTCAATTTGAACAGTCTGCAATGAAAGTCAAAGGGATTTTTATGATTTTTAATATTAATTTTTAAGAAAACTGAAAGTCAAATCAGTCTGAAAAGATATAGCACACCAAGTCAGAACAGTCTGAAAGTCTGACCCGAGTTTGGAGTTTGTAGACTTAAAACTCTAGGAGGAGTTAGAGTTGAAAAATTTTGGGTCAGAAGAATAATAATAAGAAGAATAACTAGAATGTACATTTCCTGAAGAAAATGTGAAGTGGTGCTTGCAGTGGCAAAACTCGCCACTCGGTTGCTAGGGTGTTGTACATGATTGCATACGAGCCAACAACCATGCCTCTACGATGTTGTGGAGCTGAAATATGGCTTCTATATGTTGCAATATGGTTGCTAGGTCGCTCTAAATGGTTGCTAGGGTGTGAATACACAGTTACCATGGTGATATTTACAGACTGTTTTCCAACTGAAACTAATGAGCCAACCCCCATCTCTATACAATATTCTGATGCAGAGATGTAGGTCTTGTAAAATGGTTGCTAGGGTACTCTGTTTGGTTGCTATGGAGATGCTTGTCAGCTGCTAATGATGAAACTGCAAAGGCTTCTTGTCAGTATGAATGATATAAACCAACTCCCATCTCTATACGATGTTCTGATGCAGAGATATACGTTTTGCTAAACAGTTGCTAGGGTACTCTATTTGGTTGCTAGCGAGTGGCTTGTCAGCTGCTAATCATGAAACTCCAAAGGCTTCTTGTCACTATGAATGATATAAACCAACTCCCATGCCTCTGCGACATTCAGAATGGAAGATATGCCTCTTTGGATTTTGGTTTCTAGGGTACTCTGTTTGGTTGCTAGGGAGTGGCTTGTCAGCTGTCAATGATGAAATTCCAAAGGCTTCTTGTCAGTATGAATTATATAATCCAACTCCCATGCCTCTGTGACATTCAGAATGGAAGATATGCCTCTTTGGATTTTGGTTGCTAGGGTACTCTGTTTGGTTGCTATGGAGTGGCTTGGCAGTTGCCAATGATGAAACTGCAAAGGCTTCTTGTCACTATGAATGATATAAACCAACTCCCATTTCTCTGTGACATTCAGAATGGCAGATATCCCTCTTTGGATTTTGGTTGCTAGGGTACTCTGTTTGGTTGCTATGGAGTGGCTTGGCAGATGCCAATGATGAAACTGCAAAGGTTTTTTGTCAGTATGAATGATATAAACCAACTCCCATGCCTCTGTGACATTCAGAATGGAAGATATCCCTCTTTGGATTTTGGTTTCTAAGGTGTTCGACAATGGTTGCTAGGTAGAGGCTTGGAAGTGTTGAGGTGATTCAGGATTGGCTGTTTGCTGCCCCGAGTCAAATGAGACCACCCCCATGTTTCTATGACAATTCAGTCTGGAGATATCTCTTTGAACTCTTTCAATGGAAGTCTATGGAACTTGTTGCTAAGGTGCTCTAAATGGTTGCTAGGGCGTGGCTTGATAGCTTCACAATGATCCTGAGAGACTGATTGGTCGTCTGAGTAAAATGAGCCCTCCCTCTTGTCTCTATGACACTGTGATCCAGAGCTACGTTCAATACAAAGTCCCTATGCAATTTACCATAGTAGGAAAAGCATGTGTGTTTCACGGGACGTTCCTTCCCCATAGTAAGTCAATGGGGCAACTTTGGGACGCTCCTGCCCCCCAGGGGTGCAACTTTTACCCCATTGTGAGGTATGTTCTTACACAGCCTGTCAGCCTCTTCAAATGTAGCAAATCACACGTTTCTGCGAAATCCTCACTCAGAGCTACGTGTGGTCAAAGTTCATCGCAATGTTAAGTCAATGGGACTTTTTGGGCCGCTTTTTCGCCCCTGGGGCGAACACCGTACCCCCGATCACTTATAAAAGTCATAGCACACCATTCCCGAATAATCCGCACGATTTGACACCTCATTCGTGGGTCTGTGACAAAAGCTGCGGGAGGAGTTACGTGCCAAAGTTTTGTACGGAATAATAATAATAACTAGAATGTACATTTCCTGAAGAAAATGTGAAGTGGTGCTTGCAGTGGCAAAATTCGGCACGGTTGCTAGGGTTTTACTAGGTGGTTGCTATGGTGTTCTGGGAGGTTTCCAAGGTATTCTGGGTGGTTGCTAGGGCGTTGCTAAGTGGTTGCTAGGGTATTCAGTGTGGTTGCTAGGCAGTTGCTAAGGTGTTTACCATAGTTTACCATGATTTACCACGATTTACTATAGTTTACCATGATTTACTATAGAATGCCATGATTTACCATGTTCAAGTATGATTTACTGATTCAAGCATGATTTACCATAGTTTACCATGATTTACCACGATTTACCATAGTTTACCATAATTTACTATAGTATACCAGGATTTACCATGTTCAAGTATGATTTACTGATTCTAGCATGATTTATCATAGTTTACCATGATTTACCACGATTTACCATAGTTTACCATGATTTATTATAGTATACCATGATTTACCATGTTCAAGTATGATTTACTGATTCTAGCATGATTTACCATAGTTTACCATGATTTACTATAGTATACCACAATTTACCATGTTCTAGTATAATTTACTGATTCTAGCATGATTTATCATAGTTACCATGATTTACCATGATTTACCATAGTTTACCATGATTTACTATAGTATACCATGATTTACCATGTTCAAGTATGATTTACTGATTCTAGCATGATTTACCATAGTTTACCATGATTTACAACGATTTACATTTACTATTTACTATTTACTGATCGATTGCTCTTTGGATCGATTGCTCCTGTCTGCCTCGCTGCCTGCTGTGAGTGTGTTTGCTTCGGTGCTGTAAGCTCCGTCTTAGCCTCGTATTTCTTTGTTTTGAACCATCATTTACTACAATTTGTAGTTGTTTATACTAAATACAGCTTACCCAACATCTCAGATTGACATCGCTAGCTTCCGTTAACTTACTACTAACACAACACGCTAATTCGCTACTGCTAGCCTGTTAACGCGCCACCCGTGCGCTCAGCTGTTTTATTTATTTATTTTTCTCTCGCGCGCTCGCACCTTTGAGTTAATAAAAGCTCAGGTAAGTAATAATCAGTCAACAAACACGGTGAGTAATGTCTTGTCCTGTTATTGTCACCTGCACTTCATGTCACATGTTTAGCATAGACTTCTCTGTTGGCAATGTAGGATTTATATGTGATAAATGTAAGGAGACAGTTAGGCTGACAGAGAAGATTTCAGAATTAGAGACACGCATCCAAACTTTAATTGAGGATAGTAAGAGTGCTAGAGCTTTAGATACTATTTTGGATGCGCCTAGCATAGTGAACTCTTTACATGATTCGGTTCCAGCTGAAGTAGAGCCTGTGCAGCCGGGCAAATGGGTGACAGTGAGGGATCGCTCTAGTCGCGGATCAAAAAACCACTCTTCCGTTCCGATTACCACAACAAATCGATTTGCCCCGCTCAGTGAAACACCCACTGAGAATTCTGTTGATTGTGCCCTAGTAATTGGTGATTCGATCACACGGAACGTGAAAATAGAGACACCAGCGAACATAGTCACATGTTTGCCGGGAGCCAGAGCGCCTGACATCAAAGCAAATTTAAAAGTGCTGGCTAATGCTAATCGTAAATTCTCTAAGATCATTATTCATGTCGGCACTAATGATGTTCGACTCCGCCAGTCGGAGATCACCAAAATTAATATTAAAGAGGTGTGTGAACTTGCAAGTACGATGTCAGGCACTGTAATCTGCTCTGGCCCCCTTCCTGTTCGCAGGAGTGATGAGATAGTTAGTAGATTGTGTTCACTGAATCGCTGGCTGTCTGAGTGGTGTCCGTGTAATAATATAGAATTCATAGACAATTGGAAAAGTTTTTGGGGCAAACCTGACCTGTTGAAAAGAGATGGTATTCATCCCTCCTGGGATGGTGCTGCTCTTCTATCTAGTAATATGGCTCATAGTCTTAGAGCTCAAACATGACAAATTGGGCACCAGGTCAGGAAGCAGACAGACTGGCTAAACCAACCGTCTGCTAGCGGCCTCGCGTCACCCAGGTCAGATAAATCCTATCACATAGAGCCTCTTTCACCTAGCTATCATCATATAGAGACTGTGTCTGTTCCCCGATTTTGGAAATCCAAAAAATGTTTAAACCCATCTAAGGTTAAAAATTTAATTGATGTTCAACAAATAAAAAACAGCTATAATACAGATGAGCAAATGCTAAAGCTTGGGTTGCTGAATATTCGATCGCTTACTTCAAAAGCACTCATTGTTAATGATATGATTTCAGATAATAACCTAGATGTGCTGTGTTTGACAGAAACCTGGCTAAAACCAAGCGATTACATTACTTTAAATGAGTCCACCCCGCAAGATTACTGTTATAAACATGAACCTCGTCTTAAACGCAAAGGGGGTGGTGTTGCTGTAATTTATAGTAATATTTTCAAAACCACTAAGAAATCAAGTTTCGAATATAATTCTTTTGAAGTGTTAGTGCTTAATGTAAAAATATATAGTAAAAATGATAAATCACGTTTGAGATTTGTGCTGGCTACTGTATACAGGCCACCAGGGCACCATACAGACTTTATCAAAGAATTTGCGGACTTTCTATCAGAGTTAGTATTGGCTGCAGATAAAGTACTAATTGTTGGTGATTTTAATATACACATCGATAATGAAAAAGATGCATTGGGTTTGGCATTTAAAGACATTGTAAACTCAATTGGAGTTAGACAACACGTGTCAGGACCTACTCATCGTCGTAATCATACTCTAGATCTAATATTATCACATGGAATAGATGTTGATGCCGTTGAAATTCTGCAGCAGAGCGATGACATCTCAGATCATTATCTAGTCTCGTGTAAATTACATTTAGCCAAGGCTGCAAAGCCGACTCCGTGTTACAAATATGTTAGACCTATCACTTCTGCTACTAAAGATTGCTTTATTAATAATCTTCCTGATCAGTTTCATCATCTCAGCATCCCGGATAGCTTAGAAAAACTTGATATTGCAACAGAAACTTTTAACTCTCTCTTTTCCAGCACTTTAGACACAGTTGCTCCTTTGTGCTTAAAGAAGATTAAAGAAAATAATCCAACGCCGTGGTACAACGAGCACACTCGGGCCCTTAAGAGAGCAGCCAGAAAAATGGAGCGCAACTGGAAGAAAACAAAATTAGAGGTATTTCGCATTTCATGGAAAGAGAGCTCGATTGCTTACAGAGAGGCTTTAAAAGCTGCTAGATCTGCTTATTTTTCAAACCTATTAGAAGAAAATAAACATAATCCTAGGTATTTATTTGAAACAGTGGCTAAACTAACGAAAAAGAAAGCTTCAAACACAGAAGGTTCCAAGCAGCACAGCAGTAATGACTTTATGAACTTCTTCACTTATAAGATTGATAATATCAGGGATAAAATTATAACTATGCAACCGTCCACTACAGTATCGCATCAGGCAGTGCATTGTAGTCTCCCTGAGGAAAAATTTGATTCATTCATTGCTATAGGAGAGGAAGAATTTACTAAACTCGTTAAATCATCTAAATCTACAACATGTATGTTAGACCCTATACCGACTAAGCTACTGAAAGAGATGCTTCCAGAGGTCATAGATCCTCTTCTTAATATCATTAATTCCTCTTTGTCTCTAGGATACGTACCAAAAAACTTTAAGCTGGCTATGATTAAACCGCTTGTTAAAAAAATGCAACTTGATCCTTCAGAATTAGTCAATTACAGGCCGATCTCGAATCTACCTTTTCTGTCAAAGATACTAGAAAAGGCAGTATCTTCACAACTATGTTCCTTTCTAGAAAGAAATGATATCTGCGAGGATTTTCAGTCTGGATTTAGACCGTACCATAGTACTGAGACTGCTCTCGTTAGAGTAACAAATGATTTGCTCTTATCATCCGATCGTGGTTGTGTCTCTCTATTAGTGTTACTCGATCTTAGTGCTGCGTTTGACACCATTGACCACAACATTCTTTTAAATAGACTAGAAAACTATGTTGGCATTAGTGGAATTGCACTAGCATGGTTTAAATCATACTTATCTGACCGTTATCAGTTTGTAGCAGTAAATGAAGAGATGTCTTATCAATCACAAGTTCAGTCAGGCGTACCACAAGGCTCAGTACTAGGACCGCTGCTGTTCACTCTGTACATGCTGCCATTTGGAGATATCATTAGGAAGCATGGAATTAGCTTCCACTGTTATGCCGACGATACTCAGCTCTATATTTCTTCAAAACCTAACGAAACTTACCAATTCACTAAATTAACAGAATGCATAGCTGATATAAAAAATTGGATGACTCGTAATTTCCTACTTCTAAATTCTGAAAAAACAGAGATTCTAATTATTGGACAAAAAACTTCCTCACGTAATAACCTAGAATACTGTCTAACACTTGATGGCTGCTCTGTTAAGTCTTCGTCGTCGGTTAGGAACCTGGGTGTGCTCTTTGATACCAATCTTTCATTTGAAAGTCACGTGTCTAGTATCTGTAAAACCGCATTTTTCCATCTTAAAAATATATCTAAATTACGTCATATGCTCTCATTGACAAATGCGGAACAATTAGTCCATGCGTTCATGACCTCAAGGCTAGATTATTGTAATGCTCTACTGGGTGGTTGCCCTGCACGCTTAATAAACAAACTACAGCTAGTTCAAAACGCAGCAGCTCGAGTTCTTACCAGAACCAGGAAGTATGACCATATTAGCCCGGTTCTGTCAAAACTGCACTGGCTCCCTATTAAACATCGCATCAATTTTAAAATATTGCTGATTACTTACAAAGCACTAAATGGTTTAGCTCCGCAGTACTTGAGCGAGCTCTGAACGCATTATACTCCTTCACGTCTATTGCGATCTCAAAATTCCGGCCAGTTGATAATACCTAGAATATCTAAATCGACTGCTGGCGGTAGATCCTTTTCCTATTTAGCACCAAAACTTTGGAACAGCCTTCCTACCATTGTCCGGGAAGCAGACACACTCTGTCAGTTCAAATCTAGATTAAAGACACATCTCTTTGACATAGCGTTCACATAATACATTATAGACTTCTATAATTCAATGTTAGGCTGCATAGATTAGGTCAGCTGGAACCGGGAACACTTCCCATAAATCCTGATGTACTTGTTACATCATGAGAAGAATGGCATCTACGCTAATTTTAGTGTCTTTGTTTATCCCAAGGTTTTCCCGCAGCCTGCCGGATCCAGGCCGTTTCCAGATCTGATGAAGGACCTTCGCCTGGACCCGGTGTCAACGCAGTGCTGAAGTGCCAACTAGTCTCTCCCTATGGAGGATCCCTTTCCCACTCTACAGATAACGCGTCGTCGGGAAAACTCAATTTGCGTATCTACCCCGAATTGATAAAATAAAATAAAATTCTGAATCAAAACTATAAGGAAACACCAGTAATTTGTTTAGGTTTGGTTTGTAGGGAATTCCAAACCTGCACACATATATTCAAACGCACATAACTATAGAACCCGTTCTTAATGCGCATCTGAACGCCATCAGCGTTTCTCACAGGTTCGCGTTTAAAGTCTGTGTAGAGAGAATGGTGTCGTCTTGGCGGCCCCTAATTTAAAAACAAATGATCGTTGCGACCGAAGCGAATCAATCAAAACTAACTTTAGCCGGAAAATAACTTTATTAAAGAACCGCTATAAAGCCAAAACAATCTTACGTTAAATTATACATTTATCTCTGTAAAGCTGCTTTGAGACAATCTACATTGTTAAAAGCGCTATATAAATGAAAATGACTTGACTTGACTTGACTATAGTTTACCATGATTTACTATAGTATACCATACCATGATTTACCATGTTCAAGTATGATTTACTGATTCTAGCATGATTTACCATAGTTTACCATGATTTACCATAGTTTACCACGATTTACCACGATTTACCATAGTTTACCATGATTTACTATAGTATACCATGATTTACTATAGTATACCATGATATACCATGTTCAATTATGATTTACTGATTCTAGCATGATTTATCATAGTTTACCATGATTTACCATAGTTTACCATGATTTACCATAGTTTACCATGATTTACTATAGTATACCATGATTTACCATGTTCAAGTATGATTTACTATGATTCTAGCATGATTTACCATAGTTTACCATGATTTACCACGATTTACTATAGTTTACCATGATTTACTATAGTATACCATGATTTACCATGTTCAAGTATGATTTACTGATTCTAGCATGATTTACCATAGTTTACCATGATTTACCATAGTTTACCACGATTTACCACGATTTACCATAGTTTACCATGATTTACTATAGTATACCATGATTTACTATAGTATACCATGATATACCATGTTCAATTATGATTTACTGATTCTAGCATGATTTATCATAGTTTACCATGATTTACCATAGTTTACCATGATTTACCATAGTTTACCATGATTTACCATGTTCAAGTATGATTTACTATGATTCTAGCATGATTTACCATAGTTTACCATGATTTACCACGATTTACCATAGTGTACTATGATTTACTATAGTATACCATGATTTACCATGTTTTAGTATGATTTACTATGATTCAAGGTTGATTTACCATAGTTTACCATGATTTAGTCAAAAGAGCCAAGTCCCATCTCTATACTATGTTTTGATGCAGAGATATACGTTTTGCTAAACGGTTGCTAGGATACTCTCTTTGGTTGCTATGGAGTTACTTGGCAGCTGCCAATGATGAAATTCCAAAGGCTTCTTGTCAGTATGAATGATATAAACCAACTCCCATGCCTCTGTGACATTCAGAATGGAAGATATCCCTCTTTGGATTTTGGTTGCTAAGGTGCTCGACAATGGTTGCTAGGGAGGGGCTTGGAAGTGTTGAGGTGATTCATGATTGGCTGTTTACTGCCCCGAGTCAAATGAGACCACCCCCATGTTTCTATGACAATTCAGTCTGGAGATATCTCTTTGAACTCTTTCAATGGAAGTCTATGGAACTTGTTGCTAAGGGGCTCTAAATGGTTGCTAGGGCATGGCTTGATAGCTTCACAATGATCCTGAGAGACTGATTGGTCGTCTGAGTAAAATGAGCCCTCCCCCTTGTCTCTATGACACTGTGATCCAGAGCTACGTTCAATACAAAGTCCCTATGCAATTTACCATAGTAGGAAAAGCATGTGTGTTTCACGGGACGTTCCTTCCCCATAGTAAGTCAATGGGGCAACTTTGGGCATCTCCTGCCCCCCAGGGGTGCAACTTTTACCCCATTGTGAGGTATGTTCTTACAGAGCCTGTCAGCCTCTTCAAATGTGGCAAATCACACATTTCTGCGAAATCCTCGCTCAGAGCTACGTGTGGTCAAAGTTCGTCGCAATGTTAAGTCAATGGGACTTTTTTGGCCGCTTTTTCGCCCCTGGGGCGAACACCGCACCCCCGATCGCTTATAAAAGTCATAGCACACCTCTCCTTAATGAGCCGGTCGATTTGACACCTCATTCATGGCTCTGAGACAAACGGTGCGGGGCGAGTTACGCGCCAAACTTTTGTGTGGAAGAATAATAATAATAACTAGAATGTACATTTCCTGAAGAAAATGTGAAGTGGTGCTTGCAGTGGCAAAATTCGCCACCCGGTTGCTAGGGTGTTGTACATGATTGCATACGAGCCAACAACCATGTCTGTACGATGTTGTGGATCTGAAATATGGCTTCTACATGTTGCAATATGGTTGCTAGGTAGCTTTAAATGGTTGCTAAGGTGTGGTTACACAGTTACCATGATGATATTTACAGACTGGTGTCCCAACCAAAACAAACAAACACACCCCCATGTCTATACGATGTTCTGGTGCTGAGATATAGCCCATTCATGTGTTTGTACGGTTGCTAAGGTACTCCAAATGGTTGCTAAGGTTTGTTTATACAGTTTATGGGGTAATATTTAAAGAGAATTTTCAGGTCTGGGTCAAAAAATGCCCAACTCTGTGTTTTTACAATGTTTTGTTGGTGAGAAATGGCTTGTAAATGTTGTTCAATGGTTGCTAGGGGCCTGTAACTGGTTGCTAGGGCGTGGCTATGAAGTTGTTATGTCACTACTTGTTGGCTGCTTGATAGGACGAATCAAAAGAGCCCAACCCCAAGCCTCTTTGACCTTCTGAGCCAAAGATATGATTTTACAAATTTTGTACCAATGTTAAGTCTATGGGACATTTTTCGGCTTATTTTTCGCCCGCCAGACGAACATCGTTGACCCGATTGCTTATAAAAGTCATAGCACACCTCACCAAAATAAAACGGTCGATTTGACACCTCATTCATGGGTCTGTGACAAACGGTGTGGGGCGAGTTACGCGCCGAAGTTTTGTCTAGGTGAATAGTAATCACAACACTAGAATGTACATTTCCTGAAGAAAATGTGAAGTGGTGCTTGCAGTGGCAAAATTCGGCACGGTTGCTAGGGTTTTACTAGGTGGTTGCTATGGTGTTCTGGGAGGTTTCCAAGGTATTCTGGGTGGTTGCTAGGGCGTTGATAAGTGGTTGCTAGGGTATTCAGTGTGGTTGCTAGGCAGTTGCTAAGGTGTTTACCATAGTTTACCATGATTTACCACGATTTACTATAGTTTACCATGATTTACTATAGTCTGCCATGATTTACCATGTTCAAGTATGATTTACTGATTCAAGCATGATTTACCATAGTTTACCATGATTTACCACGATTTACCATAGTTTACCATAATTTACTATAGTATACCAGGATTTACCATGTTCAAGTATGATTTACTGATTCTAGCATGATTTATCATAGTTTACCATGATTTACCACGATTTACCATAGTTTACCATGATTTATTATAGTATACCATGATTTACCATGTTCAAGTATGATTTACTGATTCTAGCATGATTTACCATAGTTTACCATGATTTACTATAGTATACCACAATTTACCATGTTCTGGTATAATTTACTGATTCTAGCATGATTTATCATAGTTACCATGATTTACCATGATTTACCATAGTTTACCATGATTTACCATGTTCAAGTATGATTTACTGATTCTAGCATGATTTACCATAGTTTACCATGATTTACAACGATTTACCACTAATTACCATAGTTTACCATGATTTACTATAGTATACCATGATTTACCATGTGCAAGTATGATTTACTGATTCAGGCATGATTTACCATAGTTTACCACAATTTACCACGATTTACTATAGTTTACCATGATTTACTATAGTATACCACGATTTACCATGTTCAATTATAATTTACTGATTCTAGCATGATTTACCATGATTTACCATAGTTTACCATGATTTACTATAGTATACCATGATTTACCATGTTCAAGTATGATTTACTATGATTCTAGCATGATTTATCATAGTTTACCATGATTTACCATAGTTTACCATGATTTACCATAGTTCACCACGATTTACCATAGTTTACCATGATTTACCATGTTCAAGTATGATTTACTGATTCTAGCATGATTTACCATAGTTTACCATGATTTACCATAGTTTACCATTATTTACCACGATTTACCATAGTTTACCATGATTTACTATAGTATACCATGATTTACCATGTTCAAGTATGATTTACTATGATTCTAGCATGATTTACCATAGTTTACCATGATTTACCACGATTTACTATAGTTTACCATGATTTACTATAGTATACCATGATTTACCATGTTCAAGTATGATTTACTGATTCTAGCATGATTTACCATAGTTTACCATGATTTACCATAGTTTACCACGATTTACCACGATTTACCATAGTTTACCATGATTTACTATAGTATACCATGATTTACTATAGTATACCATGATATACCATGTTCAATTATGATTTACTGATTCTAGCATGATTTATCATAGTTTACCATGATTTACCATAGTTTACCATGATTTACCATAGTTTACCATGATTTACTATAGTATACCATGATTTACCATGTTCAAGTATGATTTACTATGATTCTAGCATGATTTACCATAGTTTACCATGATTTACCACAATTTACCATAGTGTACTATGATTTACTATAGTATACCATGATTTACCATGTTTTAGTATGATTTACTATGATTCAAGGTTGATTTACCATAGTTTACCATGATTTAGTCAAAAGAGCCAAGTCCCATCTCTATACTATGTTTTGATGCAGAGATATACGTTTTGCTAAACGGTTGCTAGGATACTCTCTTTGGTTGCTATGGAGTTACTTGGCAGCTGCCAATGATGAAATTCCAAAGGCTTCTTGTCAGTATGAATGATATAAACCAACTCCCATGCCTCTGTGACATTCAGAATGGAAGATATCCCTCTTTGGATTTTGGTTGCTAAGGTGCTCGACAATGGTTGCTAGGGAGGGGCTTGGAAGTGTTGAGGTGATTCATGATTGGCTGTTTACTGCCCCGAGTCAAATGAGACCACCCCCATGTTTCTATGACAATTCAGTCTGGAGATATCTCTTTGAACTCTTTCAATGGAAGTCTATGGAACTTGTTGCTAAGGGGCTCTAAATGGTTGCTAGGGCGTGGCTTGATAGCTTCACAATGATCCTGAGAGACTGATTGGTCGTCTGAGTAAAATGAGCCCTCCCCCTTGTCTCTATGACACTGTGATCCAGAGCTACGTTCAATACAAAGTCCCTATGCAATTTACCATAGTAGGAAAAGCATGTGTGTTTCACGGGACGTTCCTTCCCCATAGTAAGTTAATGGGGCAACTTTGGGCATCTCCTGCCCCCCAGGGGTGCAACTTTTACCCCATTGTGAGGTATGTTCTTACAGAGCCTGTCAGCCTCTTCAAATGTGGCAAATCACACATTTCTGCGAAATCCTCGCTCAGAGCTACGTGTGGTCAAAGTTCGTCGCAATGTTAAGTCAATGGGACTTTTTTGGCCGCTTTTTCGCCCCTGGGGCGAACACCGCACCGCCAATCGCTTATAAAAGTCATAGCACACCTCTCCTTAATGAGCCGGTCGATTTGACACCTCATTCATGGCTCTGAGACAAACGGTGCGGGGCGAGTTACGCGCCAAACTTTGTCCAGAATAATAATAATAATAATAAGAATAATAAGTATGAGCAATAACAATAGTGATGCCTTGCTTTCAGCAAGCACCACTAACTAGAATGTACATTTCCTGAAGAAAATGTGAAGTGGTGCTTGCAGTGGCAAAATTCGCCACTGGGCAGATGCTAACACAATTGACATGTTGTGATACCATGATATACCACATTTTAGCATCATTTACCATGATTTACCATGTTTCTAAGATGATTTACTACGATTTACCACATTCCAGCATGATTTATTATGATTAACATGTTGTTAGAATGATGCTAGCAGGATTAGCATGTTGCTAGCATGATTAGCATGTTGGTTGGATGATGCTAGCATGATTAGCATGCTTTTAACAAGATGCTAGCATGATTAGCATTTTGCTAGCATGTTTTTAGCTAGATGCTAACATGATTAGCATGTTGCTAGCATAATGCTAGCATGATTAGCATGTTGCTAGCATGATGCTAGCTTGATTAGCATGTTGCTAGCATAATGCTAGCATGATTAGCACAATGCTAGCACGATTAGCATGTTGCTAGCATAATGCTAACATGATTAGCATGTTTTAGCTAGATGCTAACATGATTAGCATGTTGCTAGCATGTTGCTAGCATAATTAGCATGTTGCTAGCATGATGCTAGCTTGATTAGCATGTTGCTAGCATAATGCTAGCATGATTAGCACAATGCTAGCACGATTAGCATGTTGTTAGCATAATGCTAGCATGATTAGCATGTTGCTAGCATGTTTTTAGCTAGATGCTAACATGATTAGCATGTTTTGCTAGCATTATGTTAGCTTGATTAGCATGTTGCTAGCATGATTAGCATTTTGCTAGCATGATTAGCATGTTGCTAGCTTGATTAGCATGTTGCTAGCATAATGCTAGCATGATTAGCATGTTGCTAGCATGATGCTAGCTTGATTAGCATGTTGCTAGCATCATGCTAGCATGATTAGCATGTTGATAGCATGTTTTTAGCAAGATGCTGAATGTTCTGGGTGGTTGCTAGGCAGTTGCTAGGGTGTTCTGGGTGGTTGCTAGAGTTTTTTGTTAGTTGCTATGGTGTTACTAGGTGGTTGGTAGTTGTCAAATATGGTTACTATGGAGTTTTTATAGAGTTCTTAAAATCTTTAATAACGAGTGCCTTCAGTACGGCACTCGGCCTGCGGCCTCGTGCCTATGGCCGAATAGGCACAAGCATGGAGCGATATCGCAAGGCCACGAGAGTAAAATTGCTTTAAAAAATACAAAAAATGTAAAAAAATGTTTTTTTTTGGTTTAGGGTGGTTGCTAGGGAGCTCTTAGTGGTTGCTAGGGTGCTAAAACTGGTTGCTAGGGTGTGGCTATGAAGATTTTAGGCCATTACTTATTGGCTGCTTGATAATATAAATCCTCTGAGGGAGAGAGAGAGGGAGAGATGCAGGGGTGACAGGCCCTTTGGAGTCTGTGTGTGTGAAAACGTCAGTTGGGATTCAAATGTTTTTAGAACTCCCCATGTTAAGTCAATGGGACTTTTTTGGCCGCTTTTTCGTCCGCTGTGCGAAAATCGTACACCCGATCGCTTAGAAAAGTCATAGCACACCTCTCCTCAATGAGCCGGTCGATTTGACACCTCACTCAGGGGTCTGTGACAAACGGTGCGGGGCGAGTTACGCGCCAAACTTTGGGCGGAATAATAATAATAAGAAGAAGAAGAATAATAAGTATGAGCAATAACAATAGTGATGCTTTTAAAAAAGCACCACTAATAAAAATAATAATAAGTATGCAAGAGAACACTAATGATGCCTTGCTTTCAGCAAGCACCATTAACTAGAATGTACATTTCCTGAAGAAAATGTGAAGTGGTGCTTGCAGTGGCAAAATTCGGCACGGTTGCTAGGGTTTTACTAGGTGGTTGCTATGGTGTTCTGGGAGGTTTCCAAGGTATTCTGGGTGGTTGCTAGGGCGTTGCTAAGTGGTTGCTAGGGTATTCAGTGTGGTTGCTAGGCAGTTGCTAAGGTGTTTACCATAGTTTACCATGATTTACCACGATTTACTATAGTTTACCATGATTTACTATAGTATGCCATGATTTACCATGTTCAAGTATGATTTACTGATTCAAGCATGATTTACCATAGTTTACCATGATTTACCACGATTTACCATAGTTTACCATAATTTACTATAGTATACCAGGATTTACCATGTTCAAGTATGATTTACTGATTCTAGCATGATTTATCATAGTTTACCATGATTTACCACGATTTACCATAGTTTACCATGATTTATTATAGTATACCATGATTTACCATGTTCAAGTATGATTTACTGATTCTAGCATGATTTACCATAGTTTACCATGATTTACTATAGTATACCACAATTTACCATGTTCTAGTATAATTTACTGATTCTAGCATGATTTATCATAGTTACCATGATTTACCATGATTTACCATAGTTTACCATGATTTACTATAGTATACCATGATTTACCATGTTCAAGTATGATTTACTGATTCTAGCATGATTTACCATAGTTTACCATGATTTACAACGATTTACATTTACTATAGTTTACCATGATTTACTATAGTATACCATACCATGATTTACCATGTTCAAGTATGATTTACTGATTCTAGCATGATTTACCATAGTTTACCATGATTTACCATAGTTTACCACGATTTACCACGATTTACCATAGTTTACCATGATTTACTATAGTATACCATGATTTACTATAGTATACCATGATATACCATGTTCAATTATGATTTACTGATTCTAGCATGATTTATCATAGTTTACCATGATTTACCATAGTTTACCATGATTTACCATAGTTTACCATGATTTACCATAGTTTACCATGATTTACCATAGTTTACCATGATTTACTATAGTATACCATGATTTACCATGTTCAAGTATGATTTACTATGATTCTAGCATGATTTACCATAGTTTACCATGATTTACCACGATTTACTATAGTTTACCATGATTTACTATAGTATACCATGATTTACCATGTTCAAGTATGATTTACTGATTCTAGCATGATTTACCATAGTTTACCATGATTTACCATAGTTTACCACGATTTACCACGATTTACCATAGTTTACCATGATTTACTATAGTATACCATGATTTACTATAGTATACCATGATATACCATGTTCAATTATGATTTACTGATTCTAGCATGATTTATCATAGTTTACCATGATTTACCATAGTTTACCATGATTTACCATAGTTTACCATGATTTACCATGTTCAAGTATGATTTACTATGATTCTAGCATGATTTACCATAGTTTACCATGATTTACCACGATTTACCATAGTGTACTATGATTTACTATAGTATACCATGATTTACCATGTTTTAGTATGATTTACTATGATTCAAGGTTGATTTACCATAGTTTACCATGATTTAGTCAAAAGAGCCAAGTCCCATCTCTATACTATGTTTTGATGCAGAGATATACGTTTTGCTAAACGGTTGCTAGGATACTCTCTTTGGTTGCTATGGAGTTACTTGGCAGCTGCCAATGATGAAATTCCAAAGGCTTCTTGTCAGTATGAATGATATAAACCAACTCCCATGCCTCTGTGACATTCAGAATGGAAGATATCCCTCTTTGGATTTTGGTTGCTAAGGTGCTCGACAATGGTTGCTAGGGAGGGGCTTGGAAGTGTTGAGGTGATTCATGATTGGCTGTTTACTGCCCCGAGTCAAATGAGACCACCCCCATGTTTCTATGACAATTCAGTCTGGAGATATCTCTTTGAACTCTTTCAATGGAAGTCTATGGAACTTGTTGCTAAGGGGCTCTAAATGGTTGCTAGGGCATGGCTTGATAGCTTCACAATGATCCTGAGAGACTGATTGGTCGTCTGAGTAAAATGAGCCCTCCCCCTTGTCTCTATGACACTGTGATCCAGAGCTACGTTCAATACAAAGTCCCTATGCAATTTACCATAGTAGGAAAAGCATGTGTGTTTCACGGGACGTTCCTTCCCCATAGTAAGTCAATGGGGCAACTTTGGGCATCTCCTGCCCCCCAGGGGTGCAACTTTTACCCCATTGTGAGGTATGTTCTTACAGAGCCTGTCAGCCTCTTCAAATGTGGCAAATCACACATTTCTGCGAAATCCTCGCTCAGAGCTACGTGTGGTCAAAGTTCGTCGCAATGTTAAGTCAATGGGACTTTTTTGGCCGCTTTTTCGCCCCTGGGGCGAACACCGCACCCCCGATCGCTTATAAAAGTCATAGCACACCTCTCCTTAATGAGCCGGTCGATTTGACACCTCATTCATGGCTCTGAGACAAACGGTGCGGGGCGAGTTACGCGCCAAACTTTTGTGTGGAAGAATAATAATAATAAAAATAATAATAAGTATGCAAGAGAACACTAATGATGCCTTGCTTTCAGCAAGCACCATTAACTAGAATGTACATTTCCTGAAGAAAATGTGAAGTGGTGCTTGCAGTGGCAAAATTCGGCACGGTTGCTAGGGTTTTACTAGGTGGTTGCTATGGTGTTCTGGGAGGTTTCCAAGGTATTCTGGGTGGTTGCTAGGGCGTTGCTAAGTGGTTGCTAGGGTATTCAGTGTGGTTGCTAGGCAGTTGCTAAGGTATTTACCATAGTTTACCATGATTTACCACGATTTACTATAGTTTACCATGATTTACTATAGTATGCCATGATTTACCATGTTCAAGTATGATTTACTGATTCAAGCATGATTTACCATAGTTTACCATGATTTACCACGATTTACCATAGTTTACCATAATTTACTATAGTATACCAGGATTTACCATGTTCAAGTATGATTTACTGATTCTAGCATGATTTATCATAGTTTACCATGATTTACCACGATTTACCATAGTTTACCATGATTTATTATAGTATACCATGATTTACCATGTTCAAGTATGATTTACTGATTCTAGCATGATTTACCATAGTTTACCATGATTTACTATAGTATACCACAATTTACCATGTTCTAGTATAATTTACTGATTCTAGCATGATTTATCATAGTTACCATGATTTACCATGATTTACCATAGTTTACCATGATTTACTATAGTATACCATGATTTACCATGTTCAAGTATGATTTACTGATTCTAGCATGATTTACCATAGTTTACCATGATTTACAACGATTTACCACTAATTACCATAGTTTACCATGATTTACTATAGTATAGGGGAGAGTGGGGTGATTTGTGCCAGGGGGGAAGTAGTTCCACCCCTTGTTTCTGGAAAACCATAGAAGAAATTGGTCATGTGACCACATAATTTTGAAAAGCAATCACTTTTACTCATCCTCCAAAGAAGAGAGACACATGGCATGAGAGTTAAGCACATTTTAGTGCAAAAAACAGTTTTTTCCCTTTCAAAGTAAAATTTCTATGATTAAGGTTTTTTGATTGTAGTGTCTGACCAATTATAGACAAGATTGAAAACATTTCACACATGTTTTAGTGCTTTAGTAGGCTACACAATGAGTCTACACAGTTAGCATGATGTTAGCTCTTAACTGCTGGATCATGCTAGTTTTTCAAACTTGTGGGTCTGGGGTGATTTGTGCCAAAGGGCCTGGGTTAAGTTGTGCCAGATCCAGACCACCTAGACATACTCACAGGGGATAATCTTGAGAAGTGAGGAGATGGGCATGCCTCATCATTGTTTGACTTAGGCCTGTCTGCTATTTGTTTAATTTAGCTAACACTGATTTCAGTTTTGAGTTTGCACTATGTTATGCACTATGTAAGAGAAGTTTTATTCCGTTTTTAAGTGGCCTATGTCACAATAGGATGTTTAGACCTAGTCACTTTATTCTTATACTGTATGTTACATAATTGACAGACAGCGCTATGTCAACAGGCATTTATTGCCAAAGCCTTTTTGCCTGAAATGATTCACAAATATCATATATTGTGTTGCTATGGTGCTCTAAATGGTTGCTAGGGCGTAGCTTGATAGCTTCACAATGATCCTGAGAGACTGATTGGTCGTCTGAGTAAAATGAGCCCGCCCCCTTGTCTCTATGACACTGTGATCCAGAGTTATGTTCAATACAAAATCCCTATGCAATTGACCATAGTAGGAAAAACGCATGCTATGGTATTCCAGGGTGACAATATCTAAATAAACCTTAAATGAGTAATTTTGTATTGAATTTATCTTGCTTTCATATAGCATTACGGTTCATAACATTAAAATGTTCTGTTTTACTTCAGAAATCACTGCCACAATTTACCCCAATGTATTCCCCCAAAGGCACAACTTCCCCCGCACCAGGGGCAAGTTGTGCCATGAGACCACTTTTTTCCCAAAAGCTATATTTCTGAAACAATTAATTTCAGATCCAAAGTTGTTGTTCTCAGGGATGCACCACATCCTGAAATATATGCACATCCTTAAGTTGAAGGCATTACTGCCATGGCCTCACTTTAAAGTCACTTTGAGTAAAAACTGGCACAACTCACCCCACTTTCCCCTACCATGATTTACCATGTGCAAGTATGATTTACTGATTCAGGCATGATTTACCATAGTTTACCACAATTTACCACGATTTACTATAGTTTACCATGATTTACTATAGTATACCACGATTTACCATGTTCAATTATAATTTACTGATTCTAGCATGATTTACCATGATTTACCATAGTTTACCATGATTTACTATAGTATACCATGATTTACCATGTTCAAGTATGATTTACTATGATTCTAGCATGATTTATCATAGTTTACCATGATTTACCATAGTTTACCATGATTTACCATAGTTCACCACGATTTACCATAGTTTACCATGATTTACCATGTTCAAGTATGATTTACTGATTCTAGCATGATTTACCATAGTTTACCATGATTTACCATAGTTTACCATTATTTACCACGATTTACCATAGTTTACCATGATTTACTATAGTATACCATGATTTACCATGTTCAAATATGATTTACTGATTCTAGCATGATTTACCATAGTTTACCATGATTTACCACGATTTACCATACTTTACCATGATTTACTATAGTATACCATGATTTACCATGTTCAAGTATGATTTACTGATTCTAGCATGATTTACCATAGTTTACCATGATTTACCACGATTTACCATACTTTACCATGATTTACTATAGTATACCATGATTTACCATGTTCCAGTATGATTTACTGGTTCTAGCATGATTTATCATAGTTTACCATGATTTACCATAGTTTACCATGATTTACTATAGTATACCATGATTTACCACGATTTACCATAGTTTACTATGATTTACTATAGTATACCATGATTTACCATGTTTTAGTATGATTTACTTTGATTCTAGGATCATTTACCATAGTTTACCATGATTTACTATAGTATACTATGATTTACCATGTTCAAGTATGATTTACTGATTCTAGCATAATTTACCATAGTTTACCATGATTTACTATAGTTTACCATGATTTACCACGATTTAGCATAGTTTACCATGATTTACTATAGTATACCATGATTTACCATGTTCAAGTCTGATTTACTGATTTTAGCATGATTTACCATAGTTTACCATGATTTACTATAGTATACCATGATTTACCATGTTCAAGTATGATTTACTATGATTCTAGCATGATTTACCATAGTTTACCATGATTTACCACGATTTACTATAGTTTACCATGATTTACTATAGTATACCATGATTTACCATGTTCAAGTATGATTTACTGATTCTAGCATGATTTACCATAGTTTACCATAGTTTACCACGATTTACCACGATTTACCATAGTTTACCATGATTTACTATAGTATACCATGATTTACTATAGTATACCATGATATACCATGTTCAATTATGATTTACTGATTCTAGCATGATTTATCATAGTTTACCATGATTTACCATAGTTTACCATGATTTACCATAGTTTACCATGATTTACTATAGTATACCATGATTTACCATGTTCAAGTATGATTTACTATGATTCTAGCATGATTTACCATAGTTTACCATGATTTACCACGATTTACCATAGTGTACTATGATTTACTATAGTATACCATGATTTACCATGTTTTAGTATGATTTACTATGATTCAAGGTTGATTTACCATAGTTTACCATGATTTAGTCAAAAGAGCCAAGTCCCATCTCTATACTATGTTTTGATGCAGAGATATACGTTTTGCTAAACGGTTGCTAGGATACTCTCTTTGGTTGCTATGGAGTTACTTGGCAGCTGCCAATGATGAAATTCCAAAGGCTTCTTGTCAGTATGAATGATATAAACCAACTCCCATGCCTCTGTGACATTCAGAATGGAAGATATCCCTCTTTGGATTTTGGTTGCTAAGGTGCTCGACAATGGTTGCTAGGGAGGGGCTTGGAAGTGTTGAGGTGATTCATGATTGGCTGTTTACTGCCCCGAGTCAAATGAGACCACCCCCATGTTTCTATGACAATTCAGTCTGGAGATATCTCTTTGAACTCTTTCAATGGAAGTCTATGGAACTTGTTGCTAAGGGGCTCTAAATGGTTGCTAGGGCGTGGCTTGATAGCTTCACAATGATCCTGAGAGACTGATTGGTCGTCTGAGTAAAATGAGCCCTCCCCCTTGTCTCTATGACACTGTGATCCAGAGCTACGTTCAATACAAAGTCCCTATGCAATTTACCATAGTAGGAAAAGCATGTGTGTTTCACGGGACGTTCCTTCCCCATAGTAAGTCAATGGGGCAACTTTGGGCATCTCCTGCCCCCCAGGGGTGCAACTTTTACCCCATTGTGAGGTATGTTCTTACAGAGCCTGTCAGCCTCTTCAAATGTGGCAAATCACACATTTCTGCGAAATCCTCGCTCAGAGCTACGTGTGGTCAAAGTTCGTCGCAATGTTAAGTCAATGGGACTTTTTTGGCCGCTTTTTCGCCCCTGGGGTGAACACCGCACCCCCGATCGCTTATAAAAGTCATAGCACACCTCTCCTTAATGAGCCGGTCGATTTGACACCTCATTCATGGCTCTGAGACAAACGGTGCGGGGCGAGTTACGCGCCAAACTTTGTCCAGAATAATAATAATAATAACTAGAATGTACATTTCCTGAAGAAAATGTGAAGTGGTGCTTGCAGTGGCAAAATTCGCCACCCGGTTGCTAGGGTGTTGTACATGATTGCATACAATCCATCAACCATGTCTGTACGATGTTGTGGAGCTGAAATATGTCTTTTATATGTTGCAAAATGGTTGCTAGGTGGCTCTAAACGGTTGCTAGGGACGGGTTACACAGTTACCATGGTGATATTTACAGACTGGTTTCCCAACTGAAACAAACACACCCCCATGTCCATACAATGTTCTGGTGATGAGATATAGCCCATTCATGTGTTTGTACGATTGCTAGGGTACTCCAAATGGTTGCTAAGGTTTGTTTATACAATTTATGGGGTAATATTTAAAGAGTGTATGCGAGTCTGGGTCAAAAAATGCCCAACTCTGTGTTTTTACAATGTTTTGTTGCTGATATATGACTTGTAAATGTTGTTCAATGGTTGCTAGGGGCCTGTAACTGGTTGCTAGGGTGTGACTATAAAGTTTTTATGTTACTACTTATTGGCTGCTTGATAGGACGAATCAAAAGAGCCCAACCCAAAGCCTCTATGACCTTCTGAGCCAAAGATATGATTTTACAAATTTTGTGCCAATGTTAAGTCTATGGGACATTTTTCGGCAAATTTTTTGCCCGCCAGACAAACATCTTACACCCGATCACTTATAAAAGTCATAGCACACCTCTCCTCAATAAACCGGTCGATTTGACACCTCATTCAGGGGTCTGTGACAAACGGTGTGGGGCGAGTTACGCGCCGAAGTTTTGTCTAGGTGAATAGTAATCACAACACTAGAATGTACATTTCCTGAAGAAAATGTGAAGTGGTGCTTGCAGTGGCAAAACTCGCCACTCGGTTGCTAGGGTGGTGTACATGATTGCATACGAGCCAACAACCATGTCTGTACGATGTTGTGGAGCTGAAATATGGCTTCTATATGTTTCAATATGGTTGCTATGTGGCTCTAAACGGTTGCTAGGGTGTGAATACACAGTTACCATGGTGATATTTACAGACTGTTTCCCAACCGAAACAAAAGAGCCAATCCCCATCTCTATACAATGTTTTGATGCAGAGATATACGTTTTGCTAAACGGTTGCTAGGGTACTCTGTTTGGTTGCTATGGAGTTGCTTGGCAGCTGCCACTGATGAAACTGCAAAGTGTTCTTGTCAGTATGAATGATATAAACCAACTCCCATCTCTATACGATGTTCTGATGCAGAGATATACGTTTTGCTAAACGGTTGCTAGGGTACTCTGTTTGGTTGCTAGCGAGTGGCTTGTCAGGTGTCAATGATGAAATTCCAAAGGCTTCTTGTCACTATGAATGATATAAACCAACTCCCATGCCTCTGTGACATTCAGAATGGAAGATATCCCTCTTTGGATTTTGGTTGCTAGGGTACTCTGTTTGGTTGCTAGGGAGTGGCTTGGCAGCTGCCAATCATGAAACTCTAAAGGCTGCTTGTCAGTATGAATGATATAAACCAACTCCCATGCCTCTGTGACATTCAGAATGGAAGATATCCCTCTTTGGATTTTGGTTGCTAGGGTAGTCTGTTTGGTTGCTAGGGAGTGTCTTGGCAGCTGTCAATCATGAAACTCAAAGGCTGCTTGTCAATATGAATGATATAAACCAACTCCCATGCCTCTGTGACATTCAGACTGGAAGATATCCCTCTTTGAATTTTGGTTGCTAGGGTACTCTATTTGGTTGTTAGGCAGTGGCTTGGCAGCTGCCAATCATGAAACTCCAAAGGCTGCTTGTCATTATGAATGATATAAACCAACTCCCATGCCTCTGTGACATTCTGAATGTAAGATATCCCTCTTTGGATTTTGGTTGCTAGGGTACTCTGTTTGGTTGCTATGGAGTTGCTTGGCAGCTGCCAATGATGAAACTACAATGGCTTCTTGTCACTATGAATGAAATAAACAAACCTCCATGCCTCTGTGACATTCAGAATGGAAGATATCCCTCTTTGGATTTTGGTTGCTAGGGTACTCTATTTGGTTGCTAGGGAGTGGCTTGGCAGCTTCCAATCATGAAACACCAAAAGCTTCTTGTCAGTATGAATGACATAAACCAACTCCCATGCCTCTGTGACATTCAGAATGTAAGATATCCCTCTTTGAATTTTGGTTGCTAGGGTACTCTGTTTGGTTGCTATGGAGTTGCTTGATAGCTGCCACTGATGAAACTGCAAAGGCTTCTTTTTCAGTATGAATGATATAAACCAACTCCCATGCCTCTGTCTTATTCAGAATAGAAGATATCCCTCTAGGATTTTGGTTGCTAAGGTGCTCGATAATGGTTGCTAGGGAAGGGCTAGGAAGTGTTGAGGTGATTCATGATTGGCCATTTGATGCCCTGAGTGAAACGAGACCACCTTCGTGTTTATATGATCTACTAGAGCGTTTCTAGACGTTTCTAGGGTGTTCAGGATGGTTGCTAAGGTATTTTTGGTAGTTGCTATGGTGTTACTAGGTGGTTGGTAGTTGTCAAAGATGTGGTTACTATGGAGTTTTTATAGAGTTATTAAAATCTTTAATAACGAGTGCCTTCAGTACGGCACTCGGCCTGCGGCCTCGTGCCTATGGCCGATTAGGCACAAGCATGGAGCGATATCGCAAGGCCACGAGTGTAATATTGCTTTAAAAAATAAAAAAAAATGTAAAAATGTATTTTTTTTGGTTTAGGGTGGTTGCTAGGGAGCTCTTAGTGGTTGCTAGGGTTCTAAAACTGGTTGCTAGAGTGTGGCTATGAAGATTTTAGCCCATTACTTATTGGCTGCTTGATAATATAAATCCTCTGAGGGAGAGAGAGAGGGAGAGATGCAGGGGTGACAGGCCCTTTGGAGTCTGTGTGTGTGAAAACGTCGGTTGGGATTCAAATGTTTTTAGAACTCCCCATGTTAAGTCAATGGGATTTTTTTGGCCGCTTTTTCGTCCGCTGTGCGAACATCGTACACCCGATCGCTTAGAAAAGTCATAGCACACCTCTCCTCAATGAGCCGGTCGATTTGACACCTCACTCAGGGATCTGTGACAAACGGTGCGGGGCGAGTTACGCGCCAAACTTTGGGCGGAATAATAATAATAAGAAGAAGAAGAAGAACTAGAATGTACATTTCCTGAAGAAAATGTGAAGTGGTGCTTGCAGTGGCAAAACTCGCCACTCGGTTGCTAGGGTGTTATACATGATTGCATACGAGCCAACAACCATGTCTGTACGATGTTGTGGAGCTGAAATATGGCTTCTATATGTTGCAATATGGTTGCTAGGTGGCTCTAAATGGTTGCTAGGGTGTGAATACACAGTTACCATGGTGATATTTACAGACTGTTTTACAACTGAAACTAATGAGCCAACCCCCATCTCTATACAATATTCTGATGCAGAGATGTAGTTCTTGTAAAATGGTTGCTAGGGTACTCTGTTTGGTTGCTATGGAGTTGCTTGGCAGCTGCTAATGATGAAACTGCAAAGGCTTCTTGTCAGTATGAATGATATAAACCAACTCCCATCTCTATACGATGTTCTGATGCAGAGAAATACGTTTTGCTAAACGGTTGCTAGGGTACTCTGTTTGGTTGCTAGCGAGTGGCTTGTCAGCTGTCAATGATGAAATTCCAAAGGCTTCTTGTCAGTATGAATGATATAATCCAACTCCCATGCCTCTGTGACATTCAGAATGGAAGATATGCCTCTTTGGATTTTGGTTGCTAGGGTACTCTGTTTGGTTGCTATGGAGTTACTTGGCAGCTGCCAATGATGCAATTCCAAAGGCTTCTTGTCACTATGAATGATATAAACCAACTCCCATGCCTCTGTGACATTCAGAATGGAAGATACCCCTCTTTGGATTTTGGTTACTAGGGTACTCTGTTTGGTTGCTAGGGAATGTCTTGGCAGCTGCCAATCATGAAACTCAAAGGCTGCTTGTCAATATGAATGATATAAACCAACTCCCATGCCTCTGTGACATTCAGAATGGAAAATATCCCTGTTTGGATTTTGGTTGCTAGGGTACTCTGTTTGGTTGCTATGGAGTTGCTTGGCAGCTGCCAATGATGAAACTACAATGGCTTCTTTTCACTATGAATGAAATAAACAAACTCCCATGCCTCTGTGACATTCAGAATGGAAGATATCCCTCTTTGGATTTTAGTTGCTAGGGTAATCTGTTTGGTTGCTATGGAGTTGCTTGACAGCTGCCATTGATGAAACTGCAAAGGCTTTTTGTTACTATGAATGATATAAACCAACTCCCATGCCTATGTGACATTCAGAATGGAAGATATCCCTCTTTGGATTTTGGTTGCTAAGGTACTCTAATTGGTTGCTAGGGAGTTGCTTGGCAGCTGCCAATCATGAAACTCCAAAGGCTTCTTGTCACTATGAATTATATAAACCAACCCCCATCTCTATACGATGCTCTGATACAGAGATATAGGTCTTGCTAAATAGTTGCTAGGGTACTCTGTTTGGTTGCTATGGAGTGGCTTGGCAGCTGCTTATGATGAAACTCCAAAGGCTGCTTTTTCAGTATGAATGATATAAACCAACTCCCATGCATCTGCGGCATTCAGAATGGAAGATATCCCTCTTTGGATTTTGGTTGCTAAGGTCCTCGACAATGGTTGCTAGGGAGGGGCTTGGAAGTGTTGAGGTGATTCATGATTGGCTGTTTGCTGCCCCGAGTCAAATGAGACCACCCCCATGTTTCTATGACAATTCAGTCCGGAGATATCTCTTTGAACTCTTTCAATGGAAGTCAATGGGACTTGTTGCTAAGGTGCTCTAAATGGTTGCTAGGGCGTGGCTTGATAGCTTCACCATGATCCTGAGAGACTGATTGGTCATCTGAGTAAAATGAGCCCTCCCCCTTGTCTCTATGACACTGTGATCCAGAGCTACGTTCAATACAAAGTCCCTATGCAATTTACCATAGTAGTAAAAGCATGTGTGTTTCACGGGACGTTCCTTCCCCATAGTAAGTCAATGGGGCAACTTTGGGCATCTCCTGCCCCCCAGGGGTGCAACTTTTACCCCATTGTGAAGTATGTTCTTACAGAGCCTGTCAGCCTCTTCAAATGTGGCAAATCACACGTTTCTGCGAAATCCTCGCTCAGAGCTACGTGTGGTCAAAGTTCGTCGCAATGTTAAGTCAATGGGACTTTTTTGGCCGCTTTTTCGCCCCTGGGGCGAACACCGCACCCCCGATCGCTTATAAAAGTCATAGCACACCTCTCCTTAATCAGCCGGTCGATTTGACACCTCATTCATGGCTCTGAGACAAACGGTGCGGGGCGAGTTACGCGCCAAACTTTGTCCAGAATAATAATAATAATAATAATAAGAAGAATAATAAGTATGAGCAATAACAATAGTGATGCCTTGCTTTCAGCAAGCACCACTAATAATAAGTATGAGCAATAACAATAGTGATGCTTTTAAAAAAGCACCACTAATAATAAGAATAATAAGTATGAGCAATAACAATAGTGATGCCTTGCTTTCAGCAAGCACCACTAACTAGAATGTACATTTCCTGAAGAAAATGTGAAGTGGTGCTTGCAGTGGCAAAATTCGCCACCCGGTTGCTAGGGTGTTGTACATGATTGCATACGAGCCAACAACCATGTCTCTACGATGTTGTGGAGCTGAAATATGGCTTCTATATGTTGCAATATGGTTGCTAGGTGGCTCTA
Organism: Rutilus rutilus; assembly: GCF_951802725.1. Taxonomy (NCBI): domain Eukaryota; kingdom Metazoa; phylum Chordata; class Actinopteri; order Cypriniformes; family Leuciscidae; genus Rutilus; species Rutilus rutilus. Next base: position 12,453,241 of record NC_140224.1, read on the forward strand.
AATGGTTGCTAAGGTGTGAATACAGAGTTACCATGGTGATATATACAGACTGTTTTCCAACTGAAACTAATGAGCCAACCCCCATCTCTATACAATATTCTGATGCAGAGATGTAGGTCTTGTAAAATGGTTGCTAGTGTACTCTGTTTGGTTGCTATGGAGATGCTTGTCAGCTGCTAATGATGAAACTGCAAAGGCTTCTTGTCAGTATGAATGATATAAACCAACTCCCATCTCTATACAATGTTCTGATGCAGAGATATACGTTTTGCTAAACGGTTGCTAGGGTACTCTATTTGGTTGCTAGCGAGTGGCTTGTCAGCTGCCAATCATGAAACTCCAAAGGCTTCTTGTCACTATGAATGATATAAACCAACTCCCATGCCTGTGTGACATTCAGAATGGAAGATATGCCTCTTTGGATTTTGGTTGCTAGGGTACTCTGTTTGGTTGCTAGGGAGTGGCTTGTCAGCTGTCAATGATGAAATTCCAAAGGCTTCTTGTCAGTATGAATGATATAATCCAACTCCCATGCCTATGTGACATTCAGAATGGAAGATATGCCTCTTTGGATTTTGGTTGCTAGGGTACTCTGTTTGGTTGCTATGGAGTTACTTGGCAGCTGCCAATGATGCAATTCCAAAGGCTTCTTGTCACTATGAATGATATAAACCAACTCCCATGCCTCTGTGACATTCAGAATGGAAGATATCCCTCTTTGGATTTTGGTTGCTAGGGTACTCTGTTTGGTTGCTAGGGAGTGGCTTGTCAGCTGTCAATGATGAAATTCCAAAGGCTTCTTGTCAGTATGAATGATATAATCCAACTCCCATGCCTCTGTGACATTCAGAATGGAAGATATTCCTCTTTGGATTTTGGTTGCTAGGGTACTCTGTTTGGTTGCTATGGAGTTACTTGGCAGCTGCCAGTGATGCAATTCCAAAGGCTTCTTGTCACTATGAATGATATAAACCAACTGCCATGCCTCTGTGACATTCAGACTGGAAGATATCCCTCTTTGGATTTTGGTTGCTAGGGTACTCTGATTGGTTGCTAGGGAGTGGTTTGGCAGCTGCCAATCATGAAACTCCAAAGGCTTCTTGTCACTATGAATTATATAAACCAACCCCCATCTCTATACGATGCTCTGATAGAGAGATATAGGTCTTGCTAAATAGTTGCTAGGGTACTCTGTTTGGTTGCTATGGAGTGGCTTGGCAGCTGCTAATGATGAAACTTCAAAGGCTGCTTTTTCGGTATGAATGATATAAACCAACTCCCATGCCTCTGTCATATTCAGAATAGAAGATATCCCTCTAGGATTTTGGTTGCTAAGGTGCTCGACAATGGTTGCTAGGGAGGGGCTAGGAAGTGTTGAGGTGATTCATGATTGGCCATTTGATGCCCTGAGTGAAACGAGACCACCTTCGTGTTTATATGATCTACTAGAGCGTTTCTAGACGTTTCTAGGGTGTTCAGGATGGTTGCTAAGGTATTTTTGGTAGTTGCTATGGTGTTACTAGGTGGTTGGTAGTTGTCAAAGATGTGGTTACTATGGAGTTTTTATAGAGTTATTAAAATCTTTAATAATGAGTGCCTTCAGTACGGCACTCGGCCTGCGGCCTCGTGCCTATGGCCGATTAGGCACAAGCATGGAGCGATATCGCAAGGCCACGAGTGTAATATTGCTTTAAAAAATACAAAAAAAGTAAAAAATTATTTTTTTTGGTTTAGGGTGGTTGCTAGGGAGCTCTTAGTGGTTGCTAGGGTGATGTAATTGGTTGCTAGGGTGTGGCTATGAAGATTTTAGGCCATTACTTATTGGTTGCTTGATAATATAAATCCTCTGAGGGAGAGAGAGAGGGAGAGACGCAGGGGTGTCAGGCCCTTTGGAGTCTGTGTGTGTGAAAACGTCGGTTGGGATTCAAATGTTTTTAGAACTCCCAATGTAAAGTCAATGGGGACTTTTTTGGCCGCTTTTTCGTCCGCTGTGCGAACATCGTACACCCGATCGCTTAGAAAAATCATAGCACACCTCTCCTCAATGAGCCGGTCGATTTGACACCTCACTCAGGGATCTGTGACAAACGGTGCGGGGCGAGTTACGCGCCAAACTTTGGGCGGAATAAGAATAATAACTAGAATGTACATTTCCTGAAGAAAATGTGAAGTGGTGCTTGCAGTGGCAAAATTCGCCACCCGGTTGCTAGGGTGTTGTACATGATTGCATACGAGCCAACAACCATGTCTGTACGATGTTGTGGATCTGAAATATGGCTTCTACATGTTGCAATATGGTTGCTAGGTAGCTTTAAATGGTTGCTAAGGTGTGGTTACACAGTTACCATGATGATATTTACAGACTGGTGTCCCAACCAAAACAAACAAACACACCCCCATGTCTATACGATGTTCTGGTGCTGAGATATAGCCCATTCATGTGTTTGTACGGTTGCTAAGGTACTCCAAATGGTTGCTAAGGTTTGTTTATACAGTTTATGGGGTAATATTTAAAGAGAATTTTCAGGTCTGGGTCAAAAAATGCCCAACTCTGTGTTTTTACAATGTTTTGTTGGTGAGAAATGGCTTGTAAATGTTGTTCAATGGTTGCTAGGGGCCTGTAACTGGTTGCTAGGGCGTGGCTATGAAGTTGTTATGTCACTACTTGTTGGCTGCTTGATAGGACGAATCAAAAGAGCCCAACCCCAAGCCTCTTTGACCTTCTGAGCCAAAGATATGATTTTACAAATTTTGTACCAATGTTAAGTCTATGGGACATTTTTCGGCTTATTTTTCGCCCGCCAGACGAACATCGTTGACCCGATTGCTTATAAAAGTCATAGCACACCTCACCAAAATAAAACGGTCGATTTGACACCTCATTCATGGGTCTGTGACAAACGGTGTGGGGCGAGTTACGCGCCGAAGTTTTGTCTAGGTGAATAGTAATCACAACACTAGAATGTACATTTCCTGAAGAAAATGTGAAGTGGTGCTTGCAGTGGCAAAATTCGGCACGGTTGCTAGGGTTTTACTAGGTGGTTGCTATGGTGTTCTGGGAGGTTTCCAAGGTATTCTGGGTGGTTGCTAGGGCGTTGATAAGTGGTTGCTAGGGTATTCAGTGTGGTTGCTAGGCAGTTGCTAAGGTGTTTACCATAGTTTACCATGATTTACCACGATTTACTATAGTTTACCATGATTTACTATAGTCTGCCATGATTTACCATGTTCAAGTATGATTTACTGATTCAAGCATGATTTACCATAGTTTACCATGATTTACCACGATTTACCATAGTTTACCATAATTTACTATAGTATACCAGGATTTACCATGTTCAAGTATGATTTACTGATTCTAGCATGATTTATCATAGTTTACCATGATTTACCACGATTTACCATAGTTTACCATGATTTATTATAGTATACCATGATTTACCATGTTCAAGTATGATTTACTGATTCTAGCATGATTTACCATAGTTTACCATGATTTACTATAGTATACCACAATTTACCATGTTCTGGTATAATTTACTGATTCTAGCATGATTTATCATAGTTACCATGATTTACCATGATTTACCATAGTTTACCATGATTTACCATGTTCAAGTATGATTTACTGATTCTAGCATGATTTACCATAGTTTACCATGATTTACAACGATTTACCACTAATTACCATAGTTTACCATGATTTACTATAGTATACCATGATTTACCATGTGCAAGTATGATTTACTGATTCAGGCATGATTTACCATAGTTTACCACAATTTACCACGATTTACTATAGTTTACCATGATTTACTATAGTATACCACGATTTACCATGTTCAATTATAATTTACTGATTCTAGCATGATTTACCATGATTTACCATAGTTTACCATGATTTACTATAGTATACCATGATTTACCATGTTCAAGTATGATTTACTATGATTCTAGCATGATTTATCATAGTTTACCATGATTTACCATAGTTTACCATGATTTACCATAGTTCACCACGATTTACCATAGTTTACCATGATTTACCATGTTCAAGTATGATTTACTGATTCTAGCATGATTTACCATAGTTTACCATGATTTACCATAGTTTACCATTATTTACCACGATTTACCATAGTTTACCATGATTTACTATAGTATACCATGATTTACCATGTTCAAGTATGATTTACTATGATTCTAGCATGATTTACCATAGTTTACCATGATTTACCACGATTTACTATAGTTTACCATGATTTACTATAGTATACCATGATTTACCATGTTCAAGTATGATTTACTGATTCTAGCATGATTTACCATAGTTTACCATGATTTACCATAGTTTACCACGATTTACCACGATTTACCATAGTTTACCATGATTTACTATAGTATACCATGATTTACTATAGTATACCATGATATACCATGTTCAATTATGATTTACTGATTCTAGCATGATTTATCATAGTTTACCATGATTTACCATAGTTTACCATGATTTACCATAGTTTACCATGATTTACTATAGTATACCATGATTTACCATGTTCAAGTATGATTTACTATGATTCTAGCATGATTTACCATAGTTTACCATGATTTACCACAATTTACCATAGTGTACTATGATTTACTATAGTATACCATGATTTACCATGTTTTAGTATGATTTACTATGATTCAAGGTTGATTTACCATAGTTTACCATGATTTAGTCAAAAGAGCCAAGTCCCATCTCTATACTATGTTTTGATGCAGAGATATACGTTTTGCTAAACGGTTGCTAGGATACTCTCTTTGGTTGCTATGGAGTTACTTGGCAGCTGCCAATGATGAAATTCCAAAGGCTTCTTGTCAGTATGAATGATATAAACCAACTCCCATGCCTCTGTGACATTCAGAATGGAAGATATCCCTCTTTGGATTTTGGTTGCTAAGGTGCTCGACAATGGTTGCTAGGGAGGGGCTTGGAAGTGTTGAGGTGATTCATGATTGGCTGTTTACTGCCCCGAGTCAAATGAGACCACCCCCATGTTTCTATGACAATTCAGTCTGGAGATATCTCTTTGAACTCTTTCAATGGAAGTCTATGGAACTTGTTGCTAAGGGGCTCTAAATGGTTGCTAGGGCGTGGCTTGATAGCTTCACAATGATCCTGAGAGACTGATTGGTCGTCTGAGTAAAATGAGCCCTCCCCCTTGTCTCTATGACACTGTGATCCAGAGCTACGTTCAATACAAAGTCCCTATGCAATTTACCATAGTAGGAAAAGCATGTGTGTTTCACGGGACGTTCCTTCCCCATAGTAAGTTAATGGGGCAACTTTGGGCATCTCCTGCCCCCCAGGGGTGCAACTTTTACCCCATTGTGAGGTATGTTCTTACAGAGCCTGTCAGCCTCTTCAAATGTGGCAAATCACACATTTCTGCGAAATCCTCGCTCAGAGCTACGTGTGGTCAAAGTTCGTCGCAATGTTAAGTCAATGGGACTTTTTTGGCCGCTTTTTCGCCCCTGGGGCGAACACCGCACCGCCAATCGCTTATAAAAGTCATAGCACACCTCTCCTTAATGAGCCGGTCGATTTGACACCTCATTCATGGCTCTGAGACAAACGGTGCGGGGCGAGTTACGCGCCAAACTTTGTCCAGAATAATAATAATAATAATAAGAATAATAAGTATGAGCAATAACAATAGTGATGCCTTGCTTTCAGCAAGCACCACTAATAATAAAAAAAAGAATAATAAGTATGAGCAATAACAATAGTGATGCTTTTAAAAAAGCACCACTAACTAGAATGTACATTTCCTGAAGAAAATGTGAAGTGGTGCTTGCAGTGGCAAAATTCGCCACTGGGCAGATGCTAACACAATTGACATGTTGTGATACCATGATATACCACATTTTAGCATCATTTACCATGATTTACCATGTTTCTAAGATGATTTACTACGATTTACCACATTCCAGCATGATTTATTATGATTACCATGTTGTTAGAATGATGCTAGCAGGATTAGCATGTTGCTAGCATGATTAGCATGTTGGTTGGATGATGCTAGCATGATTAGCATGCTTTTAACAAGATGCTAGCATGATTAGCATTTTGCTAGCATGTTTTTAGCTAGATGCTAACATGATTAGCATGTTGCTAGCATTATGCTAGATTGATTAGCATGTTGCTAGCATAATGCTAGCATGATTAGCATGTTGCTAGCATGATGCTAGCTTGATTAGCATGTTGCTAGCATAATGCTAGCATGATTAGCATGTTGCTAGCATAATGCTAGCATGATTAGCATGTTGCTAGCATTATGCTAGCTTGATTAGCATGTTGCTATGCTAGCATGATTAGCATGTTGCTAGCATGATGCTAGCTTGATTAGCATGTTGCTAGCATGATGCTAGCATGATTAGCATGTTGATAGCATGTTTTTAGCAAGATGCTGTTGCCAGGTGGTTGCTAGGGTGTTCTGGGTGGTTGCTATGGTGTTGCTAGGCAGTTGCTAAGGTTGCTAGGCAGTTGCTAGGGTATTCTTGGTGGTTGCTAGGCAGTTGCTAGGGCGTTGCTAGGTGGTTGCTAGGGTGTTCTGGGTGGTTGCTATGGTGTTGCTAGGCAGTTGCTATGGTATTCTGGGTGGATGCTAGGGCATTGCTAGGCAGTTGCTAGGGTGTTCTGGGTGGTTGCTAGGCAGTTGCTAGGTGTTCTGGGTGGTTGCTAGGCAGTTGCTAGGTGTTCTGGGTGGTTGCTGGGCAGTTGCTAGGGTGTTCTGGGTGGTTGCTAGAGTTTTCTGGTGGTTACTAGAGCATTTCTAGACGTTTCTAGGGTGTTCAGGATGGTTGCTAAGGTATTTTTGGTAGTTGCTATGGTGTTACTAGGTGGTTGGTAGTTGTCAAATATGTGGTTACTATGGAGTTTTTATAGAGTTATTAAAATCTTTAATAACGAGTGCCTTCAGTACGGCACTCGGCCTGCGGCCTAGTGCCTATGGCCGATTAGGCACAAGCATGGAGCGATACGCAAGGCCACGAGTGTAATATTGCTTTAAAAAAAAAAAAAAATGTAAAAATTGATTTTTTTTGGTTTAGGGTGGTTGCTAGGGAGCTCTTAGTGGTTGCTAGGGTGCTGTAACTGGTTGCTAGGGTGTGGCTATGAAGATTTTAGGCCATTACTTATTGGTTGCTTGATCAAATAAATCCTCTGAGGGAGACAGATAGGGAGAGACGCAGGGGTGTCAGGCCCTTTTGGAGTCTGTGTGTGTGAAAACGTCGGTTTGGATTCAAATGTTTTTAGAACTCCCAATGTAAAGTCAATGGGACTTTTTTGGCCGCTTTTTCGTCCGCTGTGCGAACATCGTACACCCGATCGCTTAGAAAAGTCATAGCACACCTCTCCTCAATGAGCCGGTCGATTTGACACCTCACTCAGGGGTCTGTGACAAACGGTGCGGGGCAAGTTACGCGCCAAACTTTGTGTGGAATAATAAGAAGAAGAATAATAACTAGAATGTACATTTCCTGAAGAAAATGTGAAGTGGTGCTTGCAGTGGCAAAATTCGCCACTCGGTTGCTACGGTGTTGTACATGATTGCATAGGAGCCAACAACCATGTCTGTACGATGTTGTGGAGCTGAAATATGGCTTCTATATGTTGCAATATTGTTGCTAGGTAGCTTTAAACGGTTGCTAAGGTGTGGTTACACAGTTACCATGATGATATTTACAGATTGGTTTCCCAACCGAAACAAACAAGCACACCCCCATGTCTATACGATGTTCTGGTGCTGAGATATAGATCATTCATGTGTTTGTACGGTTGCTAGGGTACTCCAAATGGTTGCTAAGGTTTGTTTATATAGTTTATGGGGTAATATTTAAAGAGTATTTGCAGGTCTGGGTCAAAAAATGCCCAACTCCGTGTTTTTACAATGTTTTGTTGCTGATATATGGCTTGTAAATGTTGTTCAATGATTGCTAGGGGCCTGTAACTGGTTTCTAGGGCGTGGCTATGAAGTTGTTATGTCACTACTTATTGGCTGCTTGATAGGATGAATCAAAAGAGCCCAACCCCAAGGCTCTATGACCTTCTGAGCCAAAGATATGATTTTGCAAATTTTGTGCCTATGTTAAGTCTATGGGACATTTTTCGGCTAATTTTACGCCCGCCAGACGAACATCTTACACCCGATCGCTTATAAAAGTCATAGCACACCTCTCCTCAATAAACCGGTCGATTTGACACCTCATTCAGGGGTCTGTGACAAACGGTGTGGGGCGAGTTACGCGCCGAAGTTTTGTCTAGGTGAATAGTAATCACAACACTAGAATGTACATTTCCTGAAGAAAATGTGAAGTGGTGCTTGCAGTGGCAAAATTCGGCACGGTTGCTAGGGTTTTACTAGGTGGTTGCTATGGTGTTCTGGGTGGTTGCTAGGGCGTTGCTAAGTGGTTGCTAGGGTATTCAGTGTGGTTGCTAGGCAGTTGCTAAGGTGTTTACCATAGTTTACCATGATTTACCACGATTTACTATAGTTTACCATGATTTACTATAGTATGCCATGATTTACCATGTTCAAGTATGATTTACTGATTCAAGCATGATTTACCATAGTTTACCATGATTTACCACGATTTACCATAGTTTACCATAATTTACTATAGTATACCAGGATTTACCATGTTCAAGTATGATTTACTGATTCTAGCATGATTTATCATAGTTTACCATGATTTACCACGATTTACCATAGTTTACCATGATTTATTATAGTATACCATGATTTACCATGTTCAAGTATGATTTACTGATTCTAGCATGATTTACCATAGTTTACCATGATTTACTATAGTATACCACAATTTACCATGTTCTAGTATAATTTACTGATTCTAGCATGATTTATCATAGTTACCATGATTTACCATGATTTACCATAGTTTACCATGATTTACTATAGTATACCATGATTTACCATGTTCAAGTATGATTTACTGATTCTAGCATGATTTACCATAGTTTACCATGATTTACAACGATTTACCACTAATTACCATAGTTTACCATGATTTACTATAGTATACCATGATTTACCATGTGCAAGTATGATTGACTGATTCAGGCATGATTTACCATAGTTTACCACAATTTACCACGATTTACTATAGTTTACCATGATTTACTATAGTATACCACGATTTACCATGTTCAATTATAATTTACTGATTCTAGCATGATTTACCATGATTTACCATAGTTTACCATGATTTACCATGTTCAAGTATGATTTACTATGATTCTAGCATGATTTATCATAGTTTACCATGATTTACCATAGTTTACCATGATTTACCATAGTTCACCACGATTTACCATAGTTTACCATGATTTACCATGTTCAAGTATGATTTACTGATTCTAGCATGATTTACCATAGTTTACCACGATTTACCATAGTTTACCATGATTTACTATAGTATACCATGATTTACCATGTTCAAATATGATTTACTGATTCTAGCATGATTTACCATAGTTTACCATGATTTACCACGATTTACCATACTTTACCATGATTTACTATAGTATACCATGATTTACCATGTTCAAGTATGATTTACTGATTCTAGCATGATTTACCACGATTTACCATACTTTACCATGATTTACTATAGTATACCATGATTTACCATGTTCCAGTATGATTTACTGATTCTAGCATGATTTATCATAGTTTACCATGATTTACCATAGTTTACCATGATTTACTATAGTATACCATGATTTACCACGATTTACCATAGTTTACTATGATTTACTATAGTATACCATGATTTACCATGTTTTAGTATGATTTACTATGATTCTAGCATAATTTACCATAGTTTACCATGATTTACTATAGTATACCATGATTTACCATGTTCAAGTCTGATTTACTGATTTTAGCATGATTTACCATAGTTTACCATGATTTACTATAGTATACCATGATTTACCATGTTCAAGTATGATTTACTATGATTCTAGCATGATTTACCATAGTTTACCATGATTTACCACGATTTACTATAGTTTACCATGATTTACTATAGTATACCATGATTTACCATGTTCAAGTATGATTTACTGATTCTAGCATGATTTACCATAGTTTACCATGATTTACCATAGTTTACCACGATTTACCACGATTTACCATAGTTTACCATGATTTACTATAGTATACCATGATTTACTATAGTATACCATGATATACCATGTTCAATTATGATTTACTGATTCTAGCATGATTTATCATAGTTTACCATGATTTACCATAGTTTACCATGATTTACCATAGTTTACCATGATTTACTATAGTATACCATGATTTACCATGTTCAAGTATGATTTACTATGATTCTAGCATGATTTATCATAGTTTACCATGATTTACCACGATTTACCATAGTGTACTATGATTTACTATAGTATACCATGATTTACCATGTTTTAGTATGATTTACTATGATTCAAGGTTGATTTACCATAGTTTACCATGATTTAGTCAAAAGAGCCAAGTCCCATCTCTATACTATGTTTTGATGCAGAGATATACGTTTTGCTAAACGGTTGCTAGGATACTCTCTTTGGTTGCTATGGAGTTACTTGGCAGCTGCCAATGATGAAATTCCAAAGGCTTCTTGTCAGTATGAATGATATAAACCAACTCCCATGCCTCTGTGACATTCAGAATGGAAGATATCCCTCTTTGGATTTTGGTTGCTAAGGTGCTCGACAATGGTTGCTAGGGAGGGGCTTGGAAGTGTTGAGGTGATTCATGATTGGCTGTTTACTGCCCCGAGTCAAATGAGACCACCCCCATGTTTCTATGACAATTCAGTCTGGAGATATCTCTTTGAACTCTTTCAATGGAAGTCTATGGAACTTGTTGCTAAGGGGCTCTAAATGGTTGCTAGGGCGTGGCTTGATAGCTTCACAATGATCCTGAGAGACTGATTGGTCGTCTGAGTAAAATGAGCCCTCCCCCTTGTCTCTATGACACTGTGATCCAGAGCTACGTTCAATACAAAGTCCCTATGCAATTTACCATAGTAGGAAAAGCATGTGTGTTTCACGGGACGTTCCTTCCCCATAGTAAGTCAATGGGGCAACTTTGGGCATCTCCTGCCCCCCAGGGGTGCAAATTTTACCCCATTGTGAGGTATGTTCTTACAGAGCCTGTCAACCTCTTCAAATGTGGCAAATCACACATTTCTGCGAAATCCTCGCTCAGAGCTACGTGTGGTCAAAGTTCGTCGCAATGTTAAGTCAATGGGACTTTTTTGGCCGCTTTTTCGCCCCTGGGGCGAACACCGCACCCCCGATCGCTTATAAAAGTCATAGCACACCTCTCCTTAATGAGCCGGTCGATTTGACACCTCATTCATGGCTCTGAGACAAACGGTGCGGGGCGAGTTACGCGCCAAACTTTGTCCAGAATAATAATAAGAATAACTAGAATGTACATTTCCTGAAGAAAATGTGAAGTGGTGCTTGCAGTGGCAAAACTCGCCACTCGGTTGCTTGGGTGTTGTACATGATTGCATACGAGCCAACAACCATGCCTCTACGATGTTGTGGAGCTGAAATATGGCTTCTATATGTTGCAATATGGTTGCTAGGTGGCTCTAAATGGTTGCTAGGGTGTGAATACACAGTTACCATGGTGATATTTACAGACTGTTTTCCAACTGAAACTAATGAGCCAACCCCCATCTCTATACAATATTCTGATGCAGAGATGTAGGTCTTGTAAAATGGTTGCTAGGGTACTCTGTTTGGTTGCTATGGAGATGCTTGTCAGCTGCTAATGATGAAACTGCAAAGGCTTCTTGTCAGTATGAATGATATAAACCAACTCCCATCTCTATACGATGTTCTGATGCAGAGATATACATTTTGCTAAACGGTTGCTAGGGTACTCTATTTGGTTGCTAGCGAGTGGCTTGTCAGCTGCCAATCATGAAACTCCAAAGGCTTCTTGTCACTATGAATGATATAAACCAACTCCCATGCCTCTGCGACATTCAGAATGGAAGATATGCCTCTTTGGATATTGGTTGCTAGGGTACTCTGTTTGGTTGCTAGGGAGTGGCTTGTCAGCTGTCAATGATGAAATTCCAAAGGCTTCTTGTCAGTATGAATTATATAATCCAACTCCCATGCCTCTGTGACATTCAGAATGGAAGATATGCCTCTTTGTATTTTGGTTGCTAGGGTACTCTGTTTGGTTGCTATGGAGTTACTTGGCAGCTGCCAATGATGCAATTCCAAAGGCTTCTTGTCACTATGAATGATATAAACCAACTCCCATGCCTCTGTGACATTCAGAATGGAAGATATCCCTCTTTGGATTTTGGTTGCTAGGGTACTCTGTTTGGTTGCTAGGGAGTGTCTTGGCAGCTGTCAATCATGAAACTCAAAGGCTGCTTGTCAATATGAATGATATAAACCAACTCCCATGCCTCTGTGACATTCTGAATGGAAGATATCCCTCTTTGGATTTTGGTTGCTAAGGTGCTCGACAATTGTTGCTAGGGAGGGGCTTGGAAGTGTTGAGGTGATTCATGATTGGCTGTTTGCTGCCCTGAGTCAAATGAGACCACCCCCATGTTTCTATGACAATTCAGTCCGGAGATATCTCTTTGAACTCTTTCAATGGAAGTCTATGGAACTTGTTGCTAAGGGGCTCTAAATGGTTGCTAGGGCGTGGCTTGATAGCTTCACAATGATCCAGAGAGACTGATTGGTCATCTGAGTAAAATGAGCCCTCCCCCTTGTCTCTATGACACTGTGATCCAGAGCTACGTTCAATACAAAGTCCCTATGCAATTTACCATAGTAGGAAAAGCATGTGTTTCACGGGACGTTCCTTCCCCATAGTAAGTCAATGGGGCAACTTTGGGCATCTCCTGCCCCCCAGGGGTGCAACTTTTACCCCATTGTGAGGTATGTTCTTACAGAGCCTATCAGCCTCTTCAAATGTGGCAAATCACACGTTTCTGCGAAATCCTTGCTCAGAGCTACGTGTGGTCAAAGTTCGTCGCAATGTTAAGTCAATGGGACTTTTTTGGCCGCTTTTTCGCCCCTGGGGCGAACACCGTACCCCCGATCACTTATAAAAGTCATAGCACACCATTCCCGAATAATCCGCACGATTTGACGCCTCATTCGTGTGTCTGTGTCAAAAGCTGCGGGACGAGTTACGCGCCAAACTTTGTCCAGAATAATAATAATAAGAAGAACTAGAATGTACATTTCCTGAAGAAAATGTGAAGTGGTGCTTGCAGTGGCAAAATTCACCACCCGGTTGCTAGGGTGTTGTAAATGATTGCATACGAGCCAACAACCAAGTCTGTACGATGTTGTGGAGCTGTAATATGGCTTCTATATGTTGCAGTATGGTTGCTAGGTAGCTTTAAAAGGTTGCTAAGGTGTGGTTACACAGTTACCATGATGATATTTACAGACTGGTGTCCCAACCAAAACAAACAAGCACACCCCCATGTCTATACGATGTTCTGGTGCTGAGATATGGCTTGTAAATGTTGTTCAATGGTTGCTAGGGGCCTGTAACTGGTTTCTAGGGCGTGGCTATGAAGTTTTTATGTCACTACTTATTGGCTGCTTGATAGGACGAATCAAAAGAGCCCAACCCCAAAGCTCTATGACCTTCTGAGCCAAAGATATGATTTAGCAAATTTTGTGCCAATGTTAAGTCTATGGGACATTTTTCGGCTAATTTTTCGCCCGCCAGACAAACATCTTACACCCGATCGCTTATAAAAGTCATAGCACACCTTTCCTCAATAAACCGGTCGATTTGACACCTCATTCAGGGGTCTGTGACAAACGGTGTGGGGCGAGTTACGCGCCGAAGTTTTGTCTAGGTGAATAGTAATCACAACACTAGAATGTACATTTCCTGAAGAAAATGTGAAGTGGTGCTTGCAGTGGCAAAATTCGGCACTCGGTTGCTAGGGTGTTGTACATGATCGCATACGAGCCAACAACCATGTCTGTACGCTGTTGTGGAGCTGAAATATGGCTTCTATATGTTGCAATATGGTTGCTAGGTAGCTTTAAACGGTTGCTAAGGTGTGGTTACACTGTTACCATGATGATATTTACAGACTGGTTTCCCAACCTAAACAAACAAACACACCCCCTTGTCTATACAATGTTCTGGTGATGAGATATTGCCCTTTAATGTGTTTGTACGGTTGCTAGGGTACTCCAAATGGTTGCTAAGGTTTGTTTATACAGTTTATGGGGTAATGTTTAAAGAGTGTTTGCGAGTCTGGGTCAAAAAATGCCCAACTCTGTGTTTTTACAATGTTTTGTTGCTGAGATATGGCTTGTAAATGTTGTTCAATGGTTGCTAGGGGCCTGTAACTGGTTGCTAGGGCATGACTATGAAGTTGTTATGTCACTACTTATTGGCTGCTTGATAGGACGAATCAAAAGAGCCCAACCCCAAGCCTCTATGACCTTCTGAGCCAAAGATATGATTTTACAAATTTTGTGCCAATGTTAAGTCTATGGGACATTTTTCGGCTAATTTTTCGCCCGCCAGACGGACATCATAAACCTGATCGCTTATAAAAGTCATAGCACACCTCTCCTCAATAAACCGGTCAATTTGACACCTCATTCAGGGGTCTTTGACAAACGGTGTGGGGCAAGTTACGCGCCGAAGTTTTGTCTAGGTGAATAGTAATCACAACACTAGAATGTACATTTCCTGAAGAAAATGTGAAGTGGTGCTTGCAGTGGCAAAATTCGCCACTGGGCAGATGCTAACACAATTGACATGTTGTGATACCATGATATACCACATTTTAGCATCATTTACCATGATTTACCATGTTTCTAAGATGATTTACTACGATTTACCACATTCCAACATGATTTATTATGATTAACTTGTTGTTAGAATGATGCTAGCAGGATTAGCATGATGCTAGCATGATTAGCATGTTGGTTGGATGATGCTAGCATGATTAGCATGCTTTTAACAAGATGCTAGCATGATTAGCATTTTGCTAGCATGTTTTTAGCTAGATGCTAACATGATTAGCATGTTGCTAACATAATGCTAGCATGATTAGCATGTTGCTAGCATGATGCTAGCTTGATTAGCATGTTGCTAGCATAATGCTAGCATGATTAGCACAATGCTAGCACGATTAGCATGTTGCTAGCATAATGCTAGCACGATTAGCATGTTGCTAGCATAATGCTAGCATGATTAGCATGTTGCTAGCATGTTTTTAGCAAGATGTTAACATGATTAGCATGTTGCTAGCATTATTCTAGCTTGATTAGCATGTTACTAGCATAATGCTAGCATGATTAGCATGTTGCTAGCTTGATTAGCATGTTGCTAGCATAATGCTAGCATGATTAGCATGTTGCTAGCATTATGCTAGCTTGATTAGCATGTTGCTAGCATAATGCTAGCATGATTAGCATGTTGCTAGAATTATGCTAGCATGATTAGCATGTTGATAGAATTATGCTAGCATGATTAGCATGTTGATAGCATGTTTTTAGCAAGATGCTGAATGTTCTGGGTGGTTGCTAGGCAGTTGCTAGGGTGTTCTGGGTGGTTGCTAGAGTTTTTTGGTGGTTACTAGAGCATTTCTAGACGTTGCTAGGGTGTTCAGGGTGGTTGCTAAGGTATTTTTGTTAGTTGCTATGGTGTTACTAGGTGGTTGGTAGTTGTCAAATATGGTTACTATGGAGTTTTTATAGAGTTCTTAAAATCTTTAATAACAAGTGCCTTCAGTACGGCACTCGGCCTGCGGCCTCGTGCCTATGGCCGAATAGGCACATGCATGGAGCGATATCGCAAGGCCACAAGAGTAAAATTGCTTTAAAAAATACAAAAAATGTAAAAAAATGTTTTTTTTTGGTTTAGGGTGGTTGCTAGGGAGCTCTTAGTGGTTGCTAGGGTGCTAAAACTGGTTGCTAGGGTGTGGCTATGAAGATTTTAGGCCATTACTTATTGGCTGCTTGATAATATAAATCCTCTGAGGGAGAGAGAGAGGGAGAGATGCAGGGGTGACAGGCCCTTTGGAGTCTGTGTGTGTGAAAACGTCGGTTGGGATTCAAATGTTTTTAGAACTCCCCATGTAAAGTCAATGGGATTTTTTTGGCCGCTTTTTCGTCCGCTGTGCGAACATCGTACACCCGATCGCTTAGAAAAGTCATAGCACACCTCTCCTCAATGAGCCGGTCGATTTGACACCTCACTCAGGGGTCTGTGACAAACGGTGCGGGGCGAGTTACGCGCCAAACTTTTGTCCAGAATAATAAGAAGAAGAAGAAGAAGAATAATAAGTATGAGCAATAACAATAGTGATGCTTTTAAAAAAGCACCACTAACTAGAATGTACATTTCCTGAAGAAAATGTGAAGTGGTGCTTGCAGTGGCAAAATTCGCCACCCGGTTGCTAGGGTGTTGTACATGATTGCATACAATCCATCAACCATGTCTGTACGATGTTGTGGAGCTGAAATATGTCTTTTATATGTTGCAAAATGGTTGCTAGGTGGCTCTAAACGGTTGCTAGGGACGGGTTACACAGTTACCATGGTGATATTTACAGACTGGTTTCCCAACTGAAACAAACACACCCCCATGTCCATACAATGTTCTGGTGATGAGATATAGCCCATTCATGTGTTTGTACGATTGCTAGGGTACTCCAAATGGTTGCTAAGGTTTGTTTATACAATTTATGGGGTAATATTTAAAGAGTGTATGCGAGTCTGGGTCAAAAAATGCCCAACTCTGTGTTTTTACAATGTTTTGTTGCTGATATATGACTTGTAAATGTTGTTCAATGGTTGCTAGGGGCCTGTAACTGGTTGCTAGGGTGTGACTATAAAGTTTTTATGTTACTACTTATTGGCTGCTTGATAGGACGAATCAAAAGAGCCCAACCCAAAGCCTCTATGACCTTCTGAGCCAAAGATATGATTTTACAAATTTTGTGCCAATGTTAAGTCTATGGGACATTTTTCGGCAAATTTTTTGCCCGCCAGACAAACATCTTACACCCGATCACTTATAAAAGTCATAGCACACCTCTCCTCAATAAACCGGTCGATTTGACACCTCATTCAGGGGTCTGTGACAAACGGTGTGGGGCGAGTTACGCGCCGAAGTTTTGTCTAGGTGAATAGTAATCACAACACTAGAATGTACATTTCCTGAAGAAAATGTGAAGTGGTGCTTGCAGTGGCAAAACTCGCCACTCGGTTGCTAGGGTGGTGTACATGATTGCATACGAGCCAACAACCATGTCTGTACGATGTTGTGGAGCTGAAATATGGCTTCTATATGTTTCAATATGGTTGCTATGTGGCTCTAAACGGTTGCTAGGGTGTGAATACACAGTTACCATGGTGATATTTACAGACTGTTTCCCAACCGAAACAAAAGAGCCAATCCCCATCTCTATACAATGTTTTGATGCAGAGATATACGTTTTGCTAAACGGTTGCTAGGGTACTCTGTTTGGTTGCTATGGAGTTGCTTGGCAGCTGCCACTGATGAAACTGCAAAGTGTTCTTGTCAGTATGAATGATATAAACCAACTCCCATCTCTATACGATGTTCTGATGCAGAGATATACGTTTTGCTAAACGGTTGCTAGGGTACTCTGTTTGGTTGCTAGCGAGTGGCTTGTCAGGTGTCAATGATGAAATTCCAAAGGCTTCTTGTCACTATGAATGATATAAACCAACTCCCATGCCTCTGTGACATTCAGAATGGAAGATATCCCTCTTTGGATTTTGGTTGCTAGGGTACTCTGTTTGGTTGCTAGGGAGTGGCTTGGCAGCTGCCAATCATGAAACTCTAAAGGCTGCTTGTCAGTATGAATGATATAAACCAACTCCCATGCCTCTGTGACATTCAGAATGGAAGATATCCCTCTTTGGATTTTGGTTGCTAGGGTAGTCTGTTTGGTTGCTAGGGAGTGTCTTGGCAGCTGTCAATCATGAAACTCAAAGGCTGCTTGTCAATATGAATGATATAAACCAACTCCCATGCCTCTGTGACATTCAGACTGGAAGATATCCCTCTTTGAATTTTGGTTGCTAGGGTACTCTATTTGGTTGTTAGGCAGTGGCTTGGCAGCTGCCAATCATGAAACTCCAAAGGCTGCTTGTCATTATGAATGATATAAACCAACTCCCATGCCTCTGTGACATTCTGAATGTAAGATATCCCTCTTTGGATTTTGGTTGCTAGGGTACTCTGTTTGGTTGCTATGGAGTTGCTTGGCAGCTGCCAATGATGAAACTACAATGGCTTCTTGTCACTATGAATGAAATAAACAAACCTCCATGCCTCTGTGACATTCAGAATGGAAGATATCCCTCTTTGGATTTTGGTTGCTAGGGTACTCTATTTGGTTGCTAGGGAGTGGCTTGGCAGCTTCCAATCATGAAACACCAAAAGCTTCTTGTCAGTATGAATGACATAAACCAACTCCCATGCCTCTGTGACATTCAGAATGTAAGATATCCCTCTTTGAATTTTGGTTGCTAGGGTACTCTGTTTGGTTGCTATGGAGTTGCTTGATAGCTGCCACTGATGAAACTGCAAAGGCTTCTTTTTCAGTATGAATGATATAAACCAACTCCCATGCCTCTGTCTTATTCAGAATAGAAGATATCCCTCTAGGATTTTGGTTGCTAAGGTGCTCGATAATGGTTGCTAGGGAAGGGCTAGGAAGTGTTGAGGTGATTCATGATTGGCCATTTGATGCCCTGAGTGAAACGAGACCACCTTCGTGTTTATATGATCTACTAGAGCGTTTCTAGACGTTTCTAGGGTGTTCAGGATGGTTGCTAAGGTATTTTTGGTAGTTGCTATGGTGTTACTAGGTGGTTGGTAGTTGTCAAAGATGTGGTTACTATGGAGTTTTTATAGAGTTATTAAAATCTTTAATAACGAGTGCCTTCAGTACGGCACTCGGCCTGCGGCCTCGTGCCTATGGCCGATTAGGCACAAGCATGGAGCGATATCGCAAGGCCACGAGTGTAATATTGCTTTAAAAAATAAAAAAAAATGTAAAAATGTATTTTTTTTGGTTTAGGGTGGTTGCTAGGGAGCTCTTAGTGGTTGCTAGGGTTCTAAAACTGGTTGCTAGAGTGTGGCTATGAAGATTTTAGCCCATTACTTATTGGCTGCTTGATAATATAAATCCTCTGAGGGAGAGAGAGAGGGAGAGATGCAGGGGTGACAGGCCCTTTGGAGTCTGTGTGTGTGAAAACGTCGGTTGG
Source organism: Rutilus rutilus (assembly GCF_951802725.1). Classification (NCBI taxonomy): domain Eukaryota; kingdom Metazoa; phylum Chordata; class Actinopteri; order Cypriniformes; family Leuciscidae; genus Rutilus; species Rutilus rutilus. The sequence goes on from NC_140224.1 coordinate 12,472,598, forward strand.
GATTCAAATGTTTTTAGAACTCCCCATGTTAAGTCAATGGGATTTTTTTGGCCGCTTTTTCGTCCGCTGTGCGAACATCGTACACCCGATCGCTTAGAAAAGTCATAGCACACCTCTCCTCAATGAGCCGGTCGATTTGACACCTCACTCAGGGATCTGTGACAAACGGTGCGGGGCGAGTTACGCGCCAAACTTTGGGCGGAATAATAATAATAAGAAGAAGAAGAAGAACTAGAATGTACATTTCCTGAAGAAAATGTGAAGTGGTGCTTGCAGTGGCAAAATTCGGCACGGTTGCTAGGGTTTTACTAGGTGGTTGCTATGGTGTTCTGGGAGGTTTCCAAGGTATTCTGGGTGGTTGCTAGGGCGTTGCTAAGTGGTTGCTAGGGTATTCAGTGTGGTTTCTAGGCAGTTGCTAAGGTGTTTACCATAGTTTACCATGATTTACCACGATTTACTATAGTTTACCATGATTTACTATAGTATGCCATGATTTACCATGTTCAAGTATGATTTACTGATTCAAGCATGATTTACCATAGTTTACCATGATTTACCACGATTTACCATAGTTTACCATGATTTATTATAGTATACCATGATTTACCATGTTCAAGTATGATTTACTGATTCTAGCATGATTTACCATAGTTTACCATGATTTACTATAGTATACCACAATTTACCATGTTGTAGTATAATTTACTGATTCTAGCATGATTTATCATAGTTACCATGATTTACCATGATTTACCATAGTTTACCATGATTTACTATAGTATACCATGATTTACCATGTTGAAGTATGATTTACTGATTCTAGCATGATTTACCATAGTTTACCATGATTTACCATAGTTTACCATGATTTACCACGATTTACCATAGTTTACCATGATTTACTATAGTATACCATGATATACCATGTTCAAGTATGATTTACTGATTCTAGCATGATTTATCATAGTTTACCACGATTTACCATAGTTTACCATGATTTACTATAGTATACCATGATTTACCATGTTCAAGTATGATTTACTGATTCTAGCATGATTTACCATAGTTTACCATGATTTACTATAGTATACCACAATTTACCATGTTCTAGTATAATTTACTGATTCTAGCATGATTTATCATAGTTACCATGATTTACCATGATTTACCATAGTTTACCATGATTTACTATAGTATACCATGATTTACCATGTTCAAGTATGATTTACTGATTCAAGCATGATTTACCATAGTTTACAATGATTTACCACGATTTACCATAGTTTACCATAATTTATTATAGTATACCATGATTTACCATGTTCAAGTATGATTTACTGATTCTAGCATGATTTACCATAGTTTACCATGATTTACTATAGTATACCATGATTTACCATGTGCAAGTATGATTTACTGATTCAGGCATGATTTACCATAGTTTACCACAATTTACCACGATTTACTATAGTATACCACGATTTACCATGTTCAATTATAATTTACTGATTCTAGCATGATTTACCATGATTTACCATAGTTTACCATGATTTACCATGTTCAAGTATGATTTACTATGATTCTAGCATGATTTATCATAGTTTACCATGAATTACCATAGTTTACCATGATTTACCATAGTTCACCACGATTTACCATAGTTTACCATGATTTACCATGTTCAAGTATGATTTACTGATTCTAGCATGATTTACCATAGTTTACCATGATTTACCATAGTTTACCATTATTTACCACGATTTACCATAGTTTACCATGATTTACTATAGTATACCATGATTTACCATGTTCAAATATGATTTACTGATTCTAGCATGATTTACCATAGTTTACCATGATTTACCACGATTTACCATACTTTACCATGATTTACTATAGTATACCATGATTTACCATGTTCCAGTATGATTTACTGATTCTAGCATGATTTATCATAGTTTACCATGATTTACCATAGTTTACCATGATTTACTATAGTATACCATGATTTACCACGATTTACCATAGTTTACTATGATTTACTATAGTATACCATGATTTACCATGTTTTAGTATGATTTACTATGATTCTAGGATCATTTACCATAGTTTACCATGATTTACTATAGTATACTATGATTTACCATGTTCAAGTATGATTTACTGATTCTAGCATAATTTACCATAGTTTACCATTATTTACCATATTTTACCACGATTTACCATAGTTTACCATGATTTACTATAGTATACCATGATTTACTATAGTATACCATGATATACCATGTTCAATTATGATTTACTGATTCTAGCATGATTTATCATAGTTTACCATGATTTACCATAGTTTACCATGATTTACTATAGTATACCATGATTTACCACGATTTACCATAGTTTACTATGATTTACTATAGTATACCATGATTTACCATGTTTTAGTATGATTTACTATGATTCTAGGATCATTTACCATAGTTTACCATGATTTACTATAGTATACTATGATTTACCATGTTCAAGTATGATTTACTGATTCTAGCATGATTTACCATAGTTTACCATGATTTACCATATTTTACCACGATTTACCATAGTTTACCATGATTTACTATAGTATACCATGATTTACTATAGTATACCATGATATACCATGTTCAATTATGATTTACTGATTCTAGCATGATTTATCATAGTTTACCATGATTTACCATAGTTTACCATGATTTACCATAGTTTACCATGATTTACTATAGTATACCATGATTTACCATGTTCAAGTATGATTTACTATGATTCTAGCATGATTTACCATAGTTTACCATGATTTACCACGATTTACCATAGTGTACTATGATTTACTATAGTATACCATGATTTACCATGTTTTAGTATGATTTACTATGATTCAAGGTTGATTTACCATAGTTTACCATGATTTAGTCAAAAGAGCCAAGTCCCATCTCTATACTATGTTTTGATGCAGAAATATACGTTTTGCTAAACGGTTGCTAGGATACTCTCTTTGGTTGCTATGGAGTTACTTGGCAGCTGCCAATGATGAAATTCCAAAGGCTTCTTGTCAGTATGAATGATATAAACCAACTCCCATGCCTCTGTGACATTCAGAATGGAAGATATCCCTCTTTGGATTTTGGTTGCTAAGGTGCTCGACAATGGTTGCTAGGGAGGGGCTTGGAAGTGTTGAGGTGATTCATGATTGGCTGTTTACTGCCCCGAGTCAAATGAGACCACCCCCATGTTTCTATGACAATTCAGTCTGGAGATATCTCTTTGAACTCTTTCAATGGAAGTCTATGGAACTTGTTGCTAAGGGGCTCTAAATGGTTGCTAGGGCGTGGCTTGATAGCTTCACAATGATCCTGAGAGACTGATTGGTCGTCTGAGTAAAATGAGCCCTCCCCCTTGTCTCTATGACACTGTGATCCAGAGCTACGTTCAATACAAAGTCCCTATGCAATTTACCATAGTAGGAAAAGCATGTGTGTTTCACGGGACGTTCCTTCCCCATAGTAAGTCAATGGGGCAACTTTGGGCATCTCCTGCCCCCCAGGGGTGCAACTTTTACCCCATTGTGAGGTATGTTCTTACAGAGCCTGTCAGCCTCTTCAAATGTGGCAAATCACACATTTCTGCGAAATCCTCGCTCAGAGCTACGTGTGGTCAAAGTTCGTCGCAATGTTAAGTCAATGGGACTTTTTTGGCCGCTTTTTCGCCCCTGGGGCGAACACCGCACCCCCGATCGCTTATAAAAGTCATAGCACACCTCTCCTTAATGAGCCGGTCGATTTGACACCTCATTCATGGCTCTGAGACAAACGGTGCGGGGCGAGTTACGCGCCAAACTTTGTCCAGAATAATAATAATAATAACTAGAATGTACATTTCCTGAAGAAAATGTGAAGTGGTGCTTGCAGTGGCAAAATTCGCCACCCGGTTGCTAGGGTGTTGTAAATGATTGCATACGAGCCAACAACCAAGTCTGTACGATGTTGTGGAGCTGTAATATGGCTTCTATATGTTGCAATATGGTTACTATGTAGCTTTAAAAGGTTGCTAAGGTGTGGTTACACAGTTACCATGATGATATTTACAGACTGGTGTCCCAACCAAAACAAACAAGCACACCCCCATGTCTATACAATATTCTGATGCAGAGATTTAGGTCTTGTAAAATGGTTGCTAGGGTACTCTGTTTGGTTGCTATGGAGATGCTTGTCAGCTGCTAATGATGAAACTGCAAAGGCTGCTTGTCAGTATGAATGATATAAACCAACTCCCATCTCTATACAATGTTCTGATACAGAGATATTCGTTTTGCTAAACGGTTGCTAGGGTACTCTGTTTGGTTGCTATGGAGTTGCTTGGCAGCTACTAATGATGAAACTGCAAAGGCTTCTTGTCAGTATGAATGATATAAACCAACTCCAATCTCTATACGATGTTCTGATGCAGAGATATACGTTTTGCTAAACGGTTGCTAGGGTACTCTGTTTGGTTGCTATGGAGTGGCTTGGCAGCTGCCAATGATGAAATTCCAAAGGCTTCTTGTCAGTATGAATGATATAAACCAACTCCCATGCCTCTGTGACATTCAGAATGGAAGATATCCCTCTTTGGATTTTGGTTGCTAGGGTACTCTGTTTTGTTGCTAGGGAGTGGCTTGTCAGCTGCCAATCATGAAACTCCAAAGGCTGCTTGTCAGTATGAATGATATAAACCAACTCCCATGCCTCTACGACATTCAGAATGGAAGATATCCCTCTTTGGATTTTGGTTGCTAGGGTACTCTGTTTGGTTGCTATGGAGTGGCTTGGCAGCTGCCAATGATGAAACTGCAAAGGCTTCTTGTCACTATGAATGATATAAACCAACTCCCATGCCTCTGCGACATTCAGAATGGAAGATATCCATTTTGGTTGCTAAGGTGCTCAACAACGGTTGCTAGGGAGTGGCTTGGAAGTGTTGAGGTGATTCATGATTGGCTGTTTGCTACCCCGAGTCAAATGAGACCACCCCCATGTTTCTATGACAATTGAGTCTGGAGATATCTCTTTGAACTCTTTCAATGGAAGTCTATGGAACTTGTTGCTAAGGGGCTCTAAATGGTTGCCAGGGCGTGGCTTTATAGCTTCACAATGATCTTGAGAGACTGATTGGTCGTCTGAGTAAAATGAGCCCTCCCCCTTGTCTCTATGACACTGTGATCCAGAGCTACGTTCAATACAAAGTCCCTATGCAATTTACCATAGTAGGAAAAGCATGTGTGTTTCACGGGACGTTCCTTCCCCATAGTAAGTCAATGGGGCAACTTTGGGCATCTCCTGCCCCCCAGGGGTGCAACTTTTACCCCATTGTGAGGTATGTTCTTACAGAGCCTGTCAGCCTCTTCAAATGTGACAAATCACACGTTTCTGCGAAATCCTCGCTCAGAGCTACGTGTGGTCAAAGTTTGTCGCAATGTTAAGTCAATGGGACTTTTTTGGCCGCTTTTTCGCCCCTGGGGCAAACACCGCACCCCCGATCGCTTATAAAAGTCATAGCACACCTCTCCTCAATGAGCCGGTCGATTTGACACCTCTGTCAGGGGTCTGACACAAACGGTGCGGGGCGAGTTACGCGCCAAACTTTGTCCAGAATAATAATAATAAGAAGAAGAATAACTAGACTGTACATTTCCTGAAGAAAATGTGAAGTGGTGCTTGCAGTGGCAAAATTCGGCACGGTTGCTAGGGTTTTACTAGGTGGTTGCTATGGTGTTCTGGGAGGTTTCCAAGGTATTCTGGGTGGTTGCTAGGGCGTTGCTAAGTGGTTGCTAGGGTATTCAGTGTGGTTGCTAGGCAGTTGCTAAGGTGTTTACCATAGTTTACCATGATTTACCACGATTTACTATAGTTTACCATGATTTACTATAGTATGCCATGATTTACCATGTTCAAGTATGATTTACTGATTCAAGCATGATTTACCATAGTTTACCATGATTTACCACGATTTACCATAGTTTACCATAATTTACTATAGTATACCAGGATTTACCATGTTCAAGTATGATTTACTGATTCTAGCATGATTTATCATAGTTTACCATGATTTACCACGATTTACCATAGTTTACCATGATTTATTATAGTATACCATGATTTACCATGTTCAAGTATGATTTACTGATTCTAGCATGATTTACTATAGTTTACCATGATTTACTATAGTATACCACAATTTACCATGTTCTAGTATAATTTACTGATTCTAGCATGATTTACTATAGTTTACCATGATTTACTATAGTATACCACGATTTACCATGTTCAATTATAATTTACTGATTCTAGCATGATTTACCATGATTTACCATAGTTTACCATGATTTACTATAGTATACCATGATTTACCATGTTCAAGTATGATTTACTATGATTCTAGCATGATTTATCATAGTTTACCATGATTTACCATAGTTTACCATGATTTACCATAGTTCACCACGATTTACCATAGTTTACCATGATTTACCATGTTCAAGTATGATTTACTGATTCTAGCATGATTTACTATAGTTTACCATGATTTACTATAGTATACCACAATTTACCATGTTCTAGTATAATTTACTGATTCTAGCATGATTTATCATAGTTACCATGATTTACCATGATTTACCATAGTTTACCATGATTTACTATAGTATACCATGATTTACCATGTTCAAGTATGATTTACTGATTCTAGCATGATTTACCATAGTTTACCATGATTTACAACGATTTACCACTAATTACCATAGTTTACCATGATTTACTATAGTATACCATGATTTACCATGTGCAAGTATGATTTACTGATTCAGGCATGATTTACCATAGTTTACCACAATTTACCACGATTTACTATAGTTTACCATGATTTACTATAGTATACCACGATTTACCATGTTCAATTATAATTTACTGATTCTAGCATGATTTACCATGATTTACCATAGTTTACCATGATTTACTATAGTATACCATGATTTACCATGTTCAAGTATGATTTACTATGATTCTAGCATGATTTATCATAGTTTACCATGATTTACCATAGTTTACCATGATTTACCATAGTTCACCACGATTTACCATAGTTTACCATGATTTACCATGTTCAAGTATGATTTACTGATTCTAGCATGATTTACCATAGTTTACCATGATTTACCATAGTTTACCATTATTTACCACGATTTACCATAGTTTACCATGATTTACTATAGTATACCATGATTTACCATGTTCAAATATGATTTACTGATTCTAGCATGATTTACCATAGTTTACCATGATTTACCACGATTTACCATACTTTACCATGATTTACTATAGTATACCATGATTTACCATGTTCAAGTATGATTTACTGATTCTAGCATGATTTACCATAGTTTACCATGATTTACCACGATTTACCATACTTTACCATGATTTACTATAGTATACCATGATTTACCATGTTCCAGTATGATTTACTGATTCTAGCATGATTTATCATAGTTTACCATGATTTACCATAGTTTACCATGATTTACTATAGTATACCATGATTTACCACGATTTACCATAGTTTACTATGATTTACTATAGTATACCATGATTTACCATGTTTTAGTATGATTTACTATGATTCTAGGATCATTTACCATAGTTTACCATGATTTACTATAGTATACTATGATTTACCATGTTCAAGTATGATTTACTGATTCTAGCATAATTTACCATAGTTTACCATGATTTACTATAGTTTACCATGATTTACCACGATTTAGCATAGTTTACCATGATTTACTATAGTATACCATGATTTACCATGTTCAAGTCTGATTTACTGATTTTAGCATGATTTACCATAGTTTACCATGATTTACTATAGTATACCATGATTTACCATGTTCAAGTATGATTTACTATGATTCTAGCATGATTTACCATAGTTTACCATGATTTACCACGATTTACTATAGTTTACCATGATTTACTATAGTATACCATGATTTACCATGTTCAAGTATGATTTACTGATTCTAGCATGATTTACCATAGTTTACCATGATTTACCATAGTTTACCACGATTTACCACGATTTACCATAGGTTACCATGATTTACTATAGTATACCATGATTTACTATAGTATACCATGATATACCATGTTCAATTATGATTTACTGATTCTAGCATGATTTATCATAGTTTACCATGATTTACCATAGTTTACCATGATTTACCATAGTTTACCATGATTTACTATAGTATACCATGATTTACCATGTTCAAGTATGATTTACTATGATTCTAGCATGATTTACCATAGTTTACCATGATTTACCACGATTTACCATAGTTTACCATGATTTATTATAGTATACCATGATTTACCATGTTCAAGTATGATTTACTGATTCTAGCATGATTTACCATAGTTTACCATGATTTACTATAGTATACCACAATTTACCATGTTCTAGTATAATTTACTGATTCTAGCATGATTTATCATAGTTACCATGATTTACCATGATTTACCATAGTTTACCATGATTTACTATAGTATACCATGATTTACCATGTTCAAGTATGATTTACTGATTCTAGCATGATTTACCATAGTTTACCATGATTTACAACGATTTACCACTAATTACCATAGTTTACCATGATTTACTATAGTATACCATGATTTACCATGTGCAAGTATGATTTACTGATTCAGGCATGATTTACCATAGTTTACCACAATTTACCACGATTTACTATAGTTTACCATGATTTACTATAGTATACCACGATTTACCATGTTCAATTATAATTTACTGATTCTAGCATGATTTACCATGATTTACCATAGTTTACCATGATTTACTATAGTATACCATGATTTACCATGTTCAAGTATGATTTACTGATTCTAGCATGATTTACCATAGTTTACCATGATTTACCATAGTTTACCATTATTTACCACGATTTACCATAGTTTACCATGATTTACTATAGTATACCATGATTTACCATGTTCAAGTATGATTTACTATGATTCTAGCATGATTTATCATAGTTTACCATGATTTACCATAGTTTACCATGATTTACCATAGTTCACCATGATTTACTATAGTATACCATGATTTACCATGTTCAAATATGATTTACTGATTCTAGCATGATTTACCATAGTTTACCATGATTTACCACGATTTACCATACTTTACCATGATTTACTATAGTATACCATGATTTACCATGTTCAAGTATGATTTACTGATTCTAGCATGATTTACCATAGTTTACCATGATTTACCACGATTTACCATACTTTACCATGATTTACTATAGTATACCATGATTTACCATGTTCCAGTATGATTCACTGATTCTAGCATGATTTATCATAGTTTACCATGATTTACCATAGTTTACCATGATTTACTATAGTATACCATGATTTACCACGATTTACCATAGTTTACTATGATTTACTATAGTATACCATGATTTACCATGTTTTAGTATGATTTACTATGATTCTAGGATCATTTACCATAGTTTACCATGATTTACTATAGTATTCTATGATTTACCATGTTCAAGTATGATTTACTGATTCTAGCATAATTTACCATAGTTTACCATGATTTACCACGATTTAGCATAGTTTACCATGATTTACTATAGTATACCATGATTTACCATGTTCAAGTCTGATTTACTGATTTTAGCATGATTTACCATAGTTTACCACGATTTACCATAGTTTACCATGATTTACTATAGTATACCATGATTTACTATAGTATACCATGATATACCATGTTCAATTATGATTTACTGATTCTAGCATGATTTATCATAGTTTACCATGATTTACCATAGTTTACCATGATTTACCATAGTTTACCATGATTTACTATAGTATACCATACCATGATTTACCATGTTCAAGTATGATTTACTATGATTCTAGCATGATTTACCATAGTTTACCACGATTTACCACGATTTACCATAGTGTACTATGATTTACTATAGTATACCATGATTTACCATGTTTTAGTATGATTTACTATGATTCAAGGTTGATTTACCATAGTTTACCATGATTTAGTCAAAAGAGCCAAGTCCCATCTCTATACTATGTTTTGATGCAGAGATATACGTTTTGCTAAACGGTTGCTAGGATACTCTCTTTGGTTGCTATGGAGTTACTTGGCAGCTGCCAATGATGAAATTCCAAAGGCTTCTTGTCAGTATGAATGATATAAACCAACTCCCATGCCTCTGTGACATTCAGAATGGAAGATATCCCTCTTTGGATTTTGGTTGCTAAGGTGCTCGACAATGGTTGCTAGGGAGGGGCTTGGAAGTGTTGAGGTGATTCATGATTGGCTGTTTACTGCCCCGAGTCAAATGAGACCACCCCCATGTTTCTATGACAATTCAGTCTGGAGATATCTCTTTGAACTCTTTCAATGGAAGTCTATGGAACTTGTTGCTAAGGGGCTCTAAATGGTTGCTAGGGCGTGGCTTGATAGCTTCACAATGATCCTGAGAGACTGATTGGTCGTCTGAGTAAAATGAGCCCTCCCCCTTGTCTCTATGACACTGTGATCCAGAGCTACGTTCAATACAAAGTCCCTATGCAATTTACCATAGTAGGAAAAGCATGTGTGTTTCACGGGACGTTCCTTCCCCATAGTAAGTCAATGGGGCAACTTTGGGCATCTCCTGCCCCCCAGGGGTGCAACTTTTACCCCATTGTGAGGTATGTTCTTACAGAGCCTGTCAGCCTCTTCAAATGTGGCAAATCACACATTTCTGCGAAATCCTCGCTCAGAGCTACGTGTGGTCAAAGTTCGTCGCAATGTTAAGTCAATGGGACTTTTTTGGCCGCTTTTTCGCCCCTGGGGCGAACACCGCACCCCCGATCGCTTATAAAAGTCATAGCACACCTCTCCTTAATGAGCCGGTCGATTTGACACCTCATTCATGGCTCTGAGACAAACGGTGCGGGGCGAGTTACGCGCCAAACTTTGTCCAGAATAATAATAATAATAATAAGAATAATAAGTATGAGCAATAACAATAGTGATGCCTTGCTTTCAGCAAGCACCACTAATAATAATAATAAGAAGAAGAAGAATAATAAGTATGAGCAATAACAATAGTGATGCCTTGCTTTCAGCAAGCACCACTAATAATAAGTATGAGCAATAACAATAGTGATGCCTTGCTTTCAGCAAGCACCACTAATAACTAGAATGTACATTTCCTGAAGAAAATGTGAAGTGGTGCTTGCAGTGGCAAAATTCGCCACTGGGCAGATGCTAACACAATTGACATGTTGTGATACCATGATATACCACATTTTAGCATCATTTACCATGATTTACCATGTTTCTAAGATGATTTACTACGATTTACCACATTCCAGCATGATTTATTATGATTAACATGTTGTTAGAATGATGCTAGCAGGATTAGCATGTTGCTAGCATGATTAGCATGTTGGTTGGATGATGCTAGCATGATTAGCATGCTTTTAACAAGATGCTAGCATGATTAGCATTTTGCTAGCATGTTTTTAGCTAGATGCTAACATGATTAGCATGTTGCTAGCATAATGCTAGCATGATTAGCATGTTGCTAGCATGATGCTAGCTTGATTAGCATGTTGCTAGCATAATGCTAGCATGATTAGCACAATGCTAGCACGATTAGCATGTTGCTAGCATAATGCTAACATGATTAGCATGTTTTAGCTAGATGCTAACATGATTAGCATGTTGCTAGCATGTTGCTAGCATAATTAGCATGTTGCTAGCATGATGCTAGCTTGATTAGCATGTTGCTAGCATAATGCTAGCATGATTAGCACAATGCTAGCACGATTAGCATGTTGTTAGCATAATGCTAGCATGATTAGCATGTTGCTAGCATGTTTTTAGCTAGATGCTAACATGATTAGCATGTTTTGCTAGCATTATGTTAGCTTGATTAGCATGTTGCTAGCATGATTAGCATTTTGCTAGCATGATTAGCATGTTGCTAGCTTGATTAGCATGTTGCTAGCATAATGCTAGCATGATTAGCATGTTGCTAGCATGATGCTAGCTTGATTAGCATGTTGCTAGCATCATGCTAGCATGATTAGCATGTTGATAGCATGTTTTTAGCAAGATGCTGAATGTTCTGGGTGGTTGCTAGGCAGTTGCTAGGGTGTTCTGGGTGGTTGCTAGAGTTTTTTGTTAGTTGCTATGGTGTTACTAGGTGGTTGGTAGTTGTCAAATATGGTTACTATGGAGTTTTTATAGAGTTCTTAAAATCTTTAATAACGAGTGCCTTCAGTACGGCACTCGGCCTGCGGCCTCGTGCCTATGGCCGAATAGGCACAAGCATGGAGCGATATCGCAAGGCCACGAGAGTAAAATTGCTTTAAAAAATACAAAAAATGTAAAAAAATGTTTTTTTTTGGTTTAGGGTGGTTGCTAGGGAGCTCTTAGTGGTTGCTAGGGTGCTAAAACTGGTTGCTAGGGTGTGGCTATGAAGATTTTAGGCCATTACTTATTGGCTGCTTGATAATATAAATCCTCTGAGGGAGAGAGAGAGGGAGAGATGCAGGGGTGACAGGCCCTTTGGAGTCTGTGTGTGTGAAAACGTCAGTTGGGATTCAAATGTTTTTAGAACTCCCCATGTTAAGTCAATGGGACTTTTTTGGCCGCTTTTTCGTCCGCTGTGCGAAAATCGTACACCCGATCGCTTAGAAAAGTCATAGCACACCTCTCCTCAATGAGCCGGTCGATTTGACACCTCACTCAGGGGTCTGTGACAAACGGTGCGGGGCGAGTTACGCGCCAAACTTTGGGCGGAATAATAATAATAATAAGAAGAAGAATAATAAGTATGAGCAATAACAATAGTGATGCTTTTAAAAAAGCACCACTAATAAGTATGAGCAATAACAATAGTGATGCTTTTAAAAAAGCACCACTAACTAGAATGTACATTTCCTGAAGAAAATGTGAAGTGGTGCTTGCAGTGGCAAAATTCGGCACGGTTGCTAGGGTTTTACTAGGTGGTTGCTATGGTGTTCTGGGAGGTTTCCAAGGTATTCTGGGTGGTTGCTAGGGCGTTGCTAAGTGGTTGCTAGGGTATTCAGTGTGGTTGCTAGGCAGTTGCTAAGGTGTTTACCATAGTTTACCATGATTTACCACGATTTACTATAGTTTACCATGATTTACTATAGAATGCCATGATTTACCATGTTCAAGTATGATTTACTGATTCAAGCATGATTTACCATAGTTTACCATGATTTACCACAATTTACCATAGTTTACCATAATTTACTATAGTATACCAGGATTTACCATGTTCAAGTATGATTTACTGATTCTAGCATGATTTATCATAGTTTACCATGATTTACCACGATTTACCATAGTTTACCATGATTTATTATAGTATACCATGATTTACCATGTTCAAGTATGATTTACTGATTCTAGCATGATTTACCATAGTTTACCATGATTTACTATAGTATACCACAATTTACCATGTTCTAGTATAATTTACTGATTCTAGCATGATTTATCATAGTTACCATGATTTACCATAATTTACCATAGTTTACCATGATTTACTATAGTATACCATGATTTACCATGTTGAAGTATGATTTACTGATTCTAGCATGATTTACCATAGTTTACCATGATTTACCATAGTTTACCATGATTTACCACGATTTACCATAGTTTACCATGATTTACTATAGTTTACCATGATTTACCACGATTTACCATAGTTTACCATGATTTACTATAGTATACCATGATATACCATGTTCAAGTATGATTTACTGATTCTAGCATGATTTATCATAGTTTACCATGATTTACCATAGTTTACCATGATTTACTATAGTATACCATGATTTACCATGTTGAAGTATGATTTACTGATTCTAGCATGATTTACCATAGTTTACCATGATTTACCATAGTTTACCATGATTTACCACGATTTACCATAGTTTACCATGATTTACTATAGTATACCATGATATACCACGTTCAAGTATGATTTACTGATTTTAGCATTATTTATCATAGTTTACCATGATTTACCATAGTTTACCATGATTTACCATAGTTTACCATGATTTACCATACTTTACCATGATTTACCATAGTTTACCATGATTTACTATAGTATACCATAATTTACCATGTTGAAGTATGATTTACTGATTCTAGCATGATTTACCATAGTTTACCATGATTTACCATAGTTTACCATGATTTACCATAGTTTACCATGATTTACCACAATTTACCATGATTTACCATAATTTACCATAGTTTACCATAATTTACCATAGTTTACCATGATTTACCATAGTTTACCATGATTTACCACGATTTACCATAGTTTACCATGATTTACTATAGTATACCATGATATACCATGTTCAAGTATGATTTACTGATTCTAGCATGATTTATCATAGTTTACCATGATTTACCATAGTTTACCATGATTTACCATAGTTTACCATGATTTACTATAGTATACCATGATTTACCATGTTGAAGTATGATTTACTGATTCTAGCATGATTTACCATAGTTTACCATGATTTACCATACTTTACCATGATTTACCATAGTTTACCATGATTTACTATAGTATACCATAATTTACCATGTTGAAGTATGATTTACTGATTCTAGCATGATTTACCATAGTTTACCATGATTCACCATAGTTTACCATGATTTACCACAATTTACCATAGTTTACCATGATTTACCATAATTTACCATAGTTTACCATAATTTACCATAGTTTACCATGATTTACCATAGTTTACCATGATTTACCACGATTTACCATAGTTTACCATGATTTACTATAGTATACCATGATATACCATGTTCAAGTATGATTTACTGATTCTAGCATGATTTATCATAGTTTACCATGATTTACCATAGTTTACCATGATTTACCATGATTTACTATAGTATACCATGATTTACCATGTTGAAGTATGATTTACTGATTCTAGCATGATTTACCATAGTTTACCATGATTTACCATAGTTTACCATGATTTACCACGATTTACCATAGTTTACCATGATTTACCATAGTTTACCATGATTTACCATGATTTACCATAGTTTACTATGATTTACTATAGTATACCATGATTTACCATGTTTTAGTATGATTTACTATGATTCTAGGATGATTTACCATAGTTTACCATGATTTACCACGATTTACCATAGTTTACTATGATTTACTATAGTATACCATGATTTACCATGTTTTAGTATGATTTACTATGATTCTAGGATGATTTACCATAGTTTACCATGATTTAGTCAAAAGAGCCAAGTTCCATCTCTATACTATGTTTTGATGCAGAGATATACGTTTTGCTAAACGGTTGCTAGGGTACTCTTTTTGGTTGCTATGGAGTTACTTGGCAGCTGCCAATGATGAAATTCCAAAGGCTTCTTGTCACTATGAATGATATAAACCAACTCCCATGCCTCTGTGACATTCAGAATGGAAGATATCCCTCTTTGGATTTTGGTTGCTAGGGTACTCTGTTTGGTTGCTAGGGAGTGGCTTGTCAGCTGCCAATCATGAAACTCCAAAGGCTGCTTGTCAGTATGAATGATATAAACCAACTCCCATGCCTCTGCGACATTCAGAATGGAAGATAACCCTCTTTGAATTTTGGTTGCTAGGGTACTCTGTTTGGTTGCTAGGGAGTGGCTTGTCAGCTGCCAATCATGAAACTCCAAAGGCTTCTTGTCAGTATGAATGATATAAACCAACTCCCATGCCTCTGTGACATTCAGAATGGAAGATATCCCTCTATGGTTTTGGTTGCTAAGGTGCACGACAATGGTTGCTAGGGAGGGGCTTGGAAGTGTTTAGGTGATTCATGATTGGCTGTTTGCTGCCCCGAGTCAAATGAGACCACCCCCATGTTTCTATGACAATTCAGTCTGGAGATATCTCTTTGAACTCTTTCAATGGAAGTCTATGGAACTTGTTGCTAAGGGGCTCTAAATGGTTGCTAGGGCGTGGCTTGATAGCTTAACAACGATCCTGAGAGACTGAATGGTCGTCTGAGTAAAATGAGCCCGCCCCCTTGTCTCTATGACACTGTGATCCAGAGCTACGTTCAATACAAAATCCCTACACCATTGTAAGTCAATGGGAAACTTTGGGACGCTCCTGCCCCCCAGGGGTGCAACTTTTACCCCATTGTGAGGTATGTTCTTACAGAGCCTGTCAGCCTCTTGAAATGTGGCAACTCACACGTTTCTGCGAAATCCTCGCTCAGAGCTATGACTCGTCAAAGTTTTTTGCAATGTTAAGTCTATGCGTTTTTTTTGGCCCGTTTTTTGCCCCTGGGGCGAACGCCGTACCCCCGATCGCTTATAAAAGTCATAGCACACCTCTCCTCAATGAGCCGGTCGATTTGACACCTCATTCATGGGTCTGTGACAAACGGTGCGGGACGAGTTACGCGCCGAAAAAAAAGTGGAATAAAAATAATAATAATAATAAGTATGGAGGATAACAATAGTGATGCCTTGCTTTCAGCAAGCACCACTAACTAGAATGTACATTTCCTGAAGAAAATGTGAAGTGGTGCTTGCAGCGGCAAAACTCGCCACTCGGTTGCTTGGGTGTTGTACATGATTGCATACGAGCCAACAACCATGTCTGTACGATGTTGTGGAGCTAAAATATGGCTTCTATATGTTGCAATAGGTGGCTCTAAACGGTTGCTAGGGTGTGAATACACAGTTACCATGGTGATATTTACAGACTGTTTTCCAACCGAAACTAATGAGCCAACCCCCATCTCTATACAATATTCTGATGCAGAGATGTAGGTCTTGTAAAATGGTTGCTAGGGTACTCTATTTGGTTGCTATGGAGTTGCTAGGCAGCTGCCAATGATGAAACTCCAAAGTCTTCTTGTCACTATGAATGATATAAACCAACTCCCATGCCTCTGTGACATACAGAATGGAAGATATCCCTCTTTGGATTTTGGTTGCTAGAGTACTCTATTTGGTTGCTAGGGAGTGGCTTGGCAGCTGCCAATCATGAAACTCCAAAGGCTGCTTGTCAGTATGAATGATATAATCCAACTCCCATGCCTCTGTGACATACAGAATGGAAGATATCCCTCTTTGAATTTTGGTTGCTAGGGTACTCTATTTGGTTGCTAGGGAGTGGCTTGGGAGCTGTCAATAATGAAACCACAAAGGCTGCTTGTCAGTATGAATGATATAAACCAACTTCCATGCCTGTGTGACATTCAGAATGGAAGATATCCCTCTTTTGATTTTGGTTGCTAGGGTACTCTGTTTGGTTGCTATGAAGTTGCTTGGCAGCTGCTAATGATACAACTCCAAAGGTTTCTTGTCAGTATGAATGATATAAACCAACTCCCATCTCTATACGATGTTCTGATGCAGTGATATAGGTCTTGCTAAACGGTTGCTAGGGTATTCTGTTTGGTTGCTATGGAGTGGCTTGGCAGCTGCTAATGATGAAACTGCAAAGGCTTCTTGTCAGTATGAATGATATAAACCAACTCCCATCTCTATACGATGTTCTGATGCAGAGATATACGTTTTGCTAAACGGTTGCTAGGGTACTCTGTTTGGTTGCTAGCGAGTGGCTTGTCAGCTGTCAATGATGAAATTCCAAAGGCTTCTTGTCAGTATGAATGATATAATCCAACTCCCATGCCTCTGTGACATTCAGAATGGAAGATATGCCTCTATGGATTTTGGTTGCAAGGGTACTCTGTTTGGTTGCTATGGAGTTACTTGGCAGCTGCCAATGATGCAATTCCAAAGGCTTCTTGTCACTATGAATGATATAAACCAACTCCCATGCCTCTGTGACATTCAGAATGGAAGATATCCCTCTTTGGATTTTGGTTGCTAGGGTACTCTGCTTGGTTGCTAGGGAGTGTCTTGGCAGTTGCCAATCATGAAACTCATAGGCTGCTTGTCAATATGAATTATATAAACCAACTCCCATGCCTCTGCGACATTCAGAATGGAAGATATCCCTCTTTGGATTTTGGTTGCTAGGGTACTCTGTTTGGTTGCTAGGGAGTGGCTTGTCAGCTGCCGATCATGAAACTCCAAAGGCTGCTTGTCAGTATGAATGATATAAACCAACTCCCATGCCTCTGCGACATTCAGAATGGAAGTTATCCCTCTTTGGATTTTGGTTGCTAGGGTACTCTGTTTGGTTGCTAGGGAGTGGCTTGTCAGCTGCCGATCATGAAACTCTAAAGGCTTCTTGTCACTATGAATGATATAAAGCAACTCCCATGCCTCTGCGACATTCAGAATGGAAGATATCCCTCTTTGGATTTTGGTTGCTAGGGTACTCTGTTTGGTTGCTAGGGAGTGGCTTGTTAGCTGCCAATCATGAAACTCCAAAGGCTGCTTGTCAGTACGAATGATATAAACCAACTCCCATGCCTCTGCGACATACAGAATGGAAGATATCCCTCTTTGGATTTTGGTTGCTAGGGTACTCTGTTTGGTTGCTATGGAGTTGCTTGGCAGCTGCCAATGATGAAACTGCAAAGGCTTCTTGTCACTATGAATGATATAAACCAACTCCCATGCCTCTGTGACATTCAGAATGGAAGATATCCCTCTTTGGATTTTGGTTGCTAAGGTGCTCGACAATGGTTGCTAGGGAGGGGCTAGGAAGTGTTGAGGTGATTCATGATTGGCTGTTTGCTTCCCCGAGTCAACTGAGACCACCCCCATGTTTCTATGACAATTCAGTCCAGAGATATCCCTTTGATCTCTTTCAATGGAAGTCTATGGGACTTGTTGCTAAGGTGCTCTAAATGGTTGCTAGGGCGTGGCTTGATAGCTTCACAATGATCCTGAGAGACTGATTGGTCGTCTGAGTAAAATGAGCCCTCCCCCTTGTCTCTATGACACTGTGATCCAGAGCTACGTTCAATACAAAGTCCCTAAGCAATTTACCATAGTAGGAAAAGCATGTGTGTTTCACGGGATGTTCCTTCCCCATAGTAAGTCAATGGGGCAACTTTGGGCATCTCCTGCCCCCCAGGGGTGCAACTTTTACCCCATTGTGAGGTATGTTCTTACAGAGCCTGTCAGCCTCTTCAAATGTGGCAAATCACACGTTTCTGCGAAATCCTTGCTCAGAGCTACGTGTGGTCAAAGTTCGTCGCAATGTTAAGTCATTGGGACTTTTTTGGCCGCTTTTTCGCCCCTGGGGCGAACACCGTACCCCCGATCGCTTATAAAAGTCATAGCACACCATTCCCGAATAATCCGCACGATTTGACGCCTCATTCGTGTGTCTGTGTCAAAAGCTGCGGGACGAGTTACGCGCCAAACTTTGGGCGGAATAATAATAATAATAATAATAAGTATGAGCAATAACAATAGTGATGCTTTTAAAAAAGCACCACTAACTAGAATGTACATTTCCTGAAGAAAATGTGAAGTGGTGCTTGCAGTGGCAAAATTCGCCACTCGGTTGCTACGGTGTTGTACATGATTGCATAGGAGCCAACAACCATGTCTGTACGATGTTGTGGAGCTGAAATATGGCTTCTATATGTTGCAATATTGTTGCTAGGTAGCTTTAAACGGTTGCTAAGGTGTGGTTACACAGTTACCATGATGATATTTACAGATTGGTTTCCCAACCGAAACAAACAAGCACACCCCCATGTCTATACGATGTTCTGGTGCTGAGATATAGATCATTCATGTGTTTGTACGGTTGCTAGGGTACTCCAAATGGTTGCTAAGGTTTGTTTATATAGTTTATGGGGTAATATTTAAAGAGTATTTGCAGGTCTGGGTCAAAAAATGCCCAACTCCGTGTTTTTACAATGTTTTGTTGCTGAGATATGGCTTGTAAATGTTGTTCAATGATTGCTAGGGGCCTGTGACTGGTTTCTAGGGCGTGGCTATGAAGTTGTTATGTCACTACTTATTGGCTGCTTGATAGGATGAATCAAAAGAGCCCAACCCCAAGGCTCTATGACCTTCTGAGCCAAAGATATGATTTTGCAAATTTTGTGCCTATGTTAAGTCTATGGGACATTTTTCGGCTAATTTTACGCCCGCCAGACGAACATCTTACACCCGATCGCTTATAAAAGTCATAGCACACCTCTCCTCAATAAACCGGTCGATTTGACACCTCATTCAGGGGTCTGTGACAAACGGTGTGGGGCGAGTTACGCGCCGAAGTTTTGTCTAGGTGAATAGTAATCACAACACTAGAATGTACATTTCCTGAAGAAAATGTGAAGTGGTGCTTGCAGTGGCAAAACTCGCCACTCGGTTGCTAGGGTGTTGTACATGATTGCATACGAGCCAACAACCATGTCTGTACGATGTTGTGGAGCTGAAATATGGCTTCTATATGTTTCAACATGGTTGCTAGGTGGCTCTAAACGGTTGCTAGGGTGTGAATACACAGTTACCATGGTGATATTTACAGACTGTTTCCCAACCGAAACAAAAGAGCCAACCCCCATCTCTATACGATGTTCTGATGCAGAAACATGGGTCTTGATAAACGGTTGTTAGGGTCCTCTGTTTGGTTGCTAGGGAGTGACTTGGCAGGTGCCAATCATGAAACTCCAAAGGCTGCTTGTCAGTATGAATGATATAAACCAACTCCCATGCCTCTGTGACATTCAGAATGGAAGATATCCCTCTTTGGATTTTGGCTGCTAGGGTACTCTGTTTGTTTGCTATGGAGTTGCTTGGCAGCTGCCAATGATGAAACTGCAAAGGCTGCTTTTCAGTATGAATGATATAAACCAACTCCCATGCCTCTGTGACATTCAGAATGGAAGATATCCCTCTTTGAAGTTTGGTTGCTAGGGTAATCTATTTGGTTGCTATGGAGTTGCTTGACAGCTGCCAATGATGAAACTGCAAAGGCTTCTTGTCACTATGAATGAAATAAACCAACTCCCATGCCTCTGTGACATTCAGAATGGAAGATATCCCTATTTTGATTTTGGTTGCTAGGGTACTCTATTTGGTTGCTAGTGGGTGGCTTGATAGCTGCCAATGATGAAACTTCAAAGGCTTCTTGTCACTATGAATGATATAAACCAACCCCCATCTTTATACGATGCTCTGATACAGAGATATAGGTCTTGCTAAATAGTTGCTAGGGTACTCTGTTTGGTTGCTATGGAGTGGCTTGGCAGCTGCCAATGATGAAACTCCAAAGGCTGATTTTCAGTATGAATGATATAAACCAACTCCCATGCCTCTGTGACATTCAGAATGGAAGATATCCCTCTTTGGATTTTGGTTGCTAAGGGGCTCGACAATGGTTGCTAGGGAGGGGCTAGGAAGTGTTGAGGTGATTCATGATTGGCTGTTTGCTGCCCCGAGTCAAACGAGACCACCTTCATGTTTCTATGACAATTCAGTCCGGAGATATCCCTTTGATCTCTTTCAATGGAAGTCTATGGGACTTGTTGCTAAGGTGCTCTAAATGGTTGCTAGGGCATGGCTTGATAGCTTCACAATGATCCTGAGAGACTGATTGGTCATCTGTGTAAAATGAGCCCGCCCCCTTGTCTCTATGACACTGTGATCCAGAGCTATGTTCAATACAAAATCCCTATGCAATTTACCATAGTAGGAAAAACACATGCTGGGCCGTCCTACACCATAGTAAGTCAATGGGAAACTTTGGGCAGCTCCTGCCCCCCAGGGGTGCAACTTTTACCCCATTGTGAGGTATGGTCTCACACAGCCTGCCATCCTCTTCAAATGTGGCAAATCACACATTTCTGCGAAATCCTCGCTCGGAGCTATGACTCGTCAAAGTTTGTTGCAATGTTAAGTCAATGGGATTTTTCGGCTGCTTTTTCGCCCCTGGGGCGAACACCGTACCCCCGATCGCATATAAAAGTCATAGCACACCATTCCCGAATAATCCGCACGATTTGACACCTCATTCGTGGGTCTGTGACAAAAGCTGCGGCACGAGTTACGCGCCAAACTTTTGTGTGGAAGAATAATAATAATAACTAGAATGTACATTTCCTGAAGAAAATGTGAAGTGGTGCTTGCAGTGGCAAAATTCGGCACGGTTGCTAGGGTTTTACTAGGTGGTTGCTATGGTGTTCTGGGAGGTTTCCAAGGTATTCTGGGTGGTTGCTAGGGCGTTGCTAAGTGGTTGCTAGGGTATTCAGTGTGGTTGCTAAGGTGTTTACCATAGTTTACCATGATTTACCACGATTTACTATAGTTTACCATGATTTACTATAGTATGCCATGATTTACCATGTTCAAGTATGATTTACTGATTCAAGCATGATTTACCATAGTTTACCATGATTTACCACGATTTACCATAGTTTACCATAATTTACTATAGTATACCAGGATTTACCATGTTCAAGTATGATTTACTGATTCTAGCATGATTTATCATAGTTTACCATGATTTACCACGATTTACCATAGTTTACCATGATTTATTATAGTATACCATGATTTACCATGTTCAAGTATGATTTACTGATTCTAGCATGATTTACCATAGTTTACCATGATTTACTATAGTATACCACAATTTACCATGTTCTAGTATAATTTACTGATTCTAGCATGATTTATCATAGTTACCATGATTTACCATGATTTACCATAGTTTACCATGATTTACTATAGTATACCATGATTTACCATGTTCAAGTATGATTTACTGATTCTAGCATGATTTACCATAGTTTACCATGATTTACAACGATTTACATTTACTATAGTTTACCATGATTTACTATAGTATACCATACCATGATTTACCATGTTCAAGTATGATTTACTGATTCTAGCATGATTTACCATAGTTTACCATGATTTACCATAGTTTACCACGATTTACCACGATTTACCATAGTTTACCATGATTTACTATAGTATACCATGATTTACTATAGTATACCATGATATACCATGTTCAATTATGATTTACTGATTCTAGCATGATTTATCATAGTTTACCATGATTTACCATAGTTTACCATGATTTACCATAGTTTACCATGATTTACTATAGTATACCATGATTTACCATGTTCAAGTATGATTTACTATGATTCTAGCATGATTTACCATAGTTTACCATGATTTACCACGATTTACTATAGTTTACCATGATTTACTATAGTATACCATGATTTACCATGTTCAAGTATGATTTACTGATTCTAGCATGATTTACCATAGTTTACCATGATTTACCATAGTTTACCACGATTTACCACGATTTACCATAGTTTACCATGATTTACTATAGTATACCATGATTTACTATAGTATACCATGATATACCATGTTCAATTATGATTTACTGATTCTAGCATGATTTATCATAGTTTACCATGATTTACCATAGTTTACCATGATTTACCATAGTTTACCATGATTTACCATGTTCAAGTATGATTTACTATGATTCTAGCATGATTTACCATAGTTTACCATGATTTACCACGATTTACCATAGTGTACTATGATTTACTATAGTATACCATGATTTACCATGTTTTAGTATGATTTACTATGATTCAAGGTTGATTTACCATAGTTTACCATGATTTAGTCAAAAGAGCCAAGTCCCATCTCTATACTATGTTTTGATGCAGAGATATACGTTTTGCTAAACGGTTGCTAGGATACTCTCTTTGGTTGCTATGGAGTTACTTGGCAGCTGCCAATGATGAAATTCCAAAGGCTTCTTGTCAGTATGAATGATATAAACCAACTCCCATGCCTCTGTGACATTCAGAATGGAAGATATCCCTCTTTGGATTTTGGTTGCTAAGGTGCTCGACAATGGTTGCTAGGGAGGGGCTTGGAAGTGTTGAGGTGATTCATGATTGGCTGTTTACTGCCCCGAGTCAAATGAGACCACCCCCATGTTTCTATGACAATTCAGTCTGGAGATATCTCTTTGAACTCTTTCAATGGAAGTCTATGGAACTTGTTGCTAAGGGGCTCTAAATGGTTGCTAGGGCATGGCTTGATAGCTTCACAATGATCCTGAGAGACTGATTGGTCGTCTGAGTAAAATGAGCCCTCCCCCTTGTCTCTATGACACTGTGATCCAGAGCTACGTTCAATACAAAGTCCCTATGCAATTTACCATAGTAGGAAAAGCATGTGTGTTTCACGGGACGTTCCTTCCCCATAGTAAGTCAATGGGGCAACTTTGGGCATCTCCTGCCCCCCAGGGGTGCAACTTTTACCCCATTGTGAGGTATGTTCTTACAGAGCCTGTCAGCCTCTTCAAATGTGGCAAATCACACATTTCTGCGAAATCCTCGCTCAGAGCTACGTGTGGTCAAAGTTCGTCGCAATGTTAAGTCAATGGGACTTTTTTGGCCGCTTTTTCGCCCCTGGGGCGAACACCGCACCCCCGATCGCTTATAAAAGTCATAGCACACCTCTCCTTAATGAGCCGGTCGATTTGACACCTCATTCATGGCTCTGAGACAAACGGTGCGGGGCGAGTTACGCGCCAAACTTTTGTGTGGAAGAATAATAATAATAAAAATAATAATAAGTATGCAAGAGAACACTAATGATGCCTTGCTTTCAGCAAGCACCATTAACTAGAATGTACATTTCCTGAAGAAAATGTGAAGTGGTGCTTGCAGTGGCAAAATTCGGCACGGTTGCTAGGGTTTTACTAGGTGGTTGCTATGGTGTTCTGGGAGGTTTCCAAGGTATTCTGGGTGGTTGCTAGGGCGTTGCTAAGTGGTTGCTAGGGTATTCAGTGTGGTTGCTAGGTAGTTGCTAAGGTGTTTACCATAGTTTACCATGATTTACCACGATTTACTATAGTTTACCATGATTTACTATAGTATGCCATGATTTACCATGTTCAAGTATGATTTACTGATTCAAGCATGATTTACCATAGTTTACCATGATTTACCACGATTTACCATAGTTTACCATAATTTACTATAGTATACCAGGATTTACCATGTTCAAGTATGATTTACTGATTCTAGCATGATTTATCATAGTTTACCATGATTTACCACGATTTACCATAGTTTACCATGATTTATTATAGTATACCATGATTTACCATGTTCAAGTATGATTTACTGATTCTAGCATGATTTACCATAGTTTACCATGATTTACCATAGTTTACCATGATTTACTATAGTATACCATGATTTACCATGTTCCAGTATGATTTACTGATTCTAGCATAATTTACCATAGTTTACCATGATTTACTATAGTTTACCATGATTTACCACGATTTAGCATAGTTTACCATGATTTACTATAGTATACCATGATTTACCATGTTCAAGTCTGATTTACTGATTTTAGCATGATTTACCATAGTTTACCATGATTTACTATAGTATACCATGATTTACCACGATTTAGCATAGTTTACCATGATTTACTATAGTATACCATGATTTACCATGTTCAAGTCTGATTTACTGATTTTAGCATGATTTACCATAGTTTACCATGATTTACTATAGTATACCATGATTTACCATGTTCAAGTATGATTTACTGATTCTAGCATAATTTACCATAGTTTACCATGATTTACTATAGTTTACCATGATTTACCACGATTTAGCATAGTTTACCATGATTTACTATAGTATACCATGATTTACCATGTTCAAGTCTGATTTACTGATTTTAGCATGATTTACCATAGTTTACCATGATTTACTATAGTTTACCATGATTTACCACGATTTAGCATAGTTTACCATGATTTACTATAGTATACCATGATTTACCATGTTCAAGTCTGATTTACTGATTTTAGCATGATTTACCATAGTTTACCATGATTTACTATAGTATACCATGATTTACCACGATTTAGCATAGTTTACCATGATTTACTATAGTATACCATGATTTACCATGTTCAAGTCTGATTTACTGATTTTAGCATGATTTACCATAGTTTACCATGATTTACTATAGTATACCATGATTTACCATGTTCAAGTATGATTTACTGATTCTAGCATAATTTACCATAGTTTACCATGATTTACTATAGTTTACCATGATTTACCACGATTTAGCATAGTTTACCATGATTTACTATAGTATACCATGATTTACCATGTTCAAGTCTGATTTACTGATTTTAGCATGATTTACCATAGTTTACCATGATTTACCACGATTTAGCATAGTTTACCATGATTTACTATAGTATACCATGATTTACCATGTTCAAGTCTGATTTACTGATTTTAGCATGATTTACCATAGTTTACCATGATTTACTATAGTATACCATGATTTACCACGATTTAGCATAGTTTACCATGATTTACTATAGTATACCATGATTTACCATGTTCAAGTCTGATTTACTGATTTTAGCATGATTTACCATAGTTTACCATGATTTACTATAGTATACCATGATTTACCATGTTCAAGTATGATTTACTGATTCTAGCATAATTTACCATAGTTTACCATGATTTACTATAGTTTACCATGATTTACCACGATTTAGCATAGTTTACCATGATTTACTATAGTATACCATGATTTACCATGTTCAAGTCTGATTTACTGATTTTAGCATGATTTACCATAGTTTACCATGATTTACTATAGTTTACCATGATTTACCACGATTTAGCATAGTTTACCATGATTTACTATAGTATACCATGATTTACCATGTTCAAGTCTGATTTACTGATTTTAGCATGATTTACCATAGTTTACCATGATTTACTATAGTATACCATGATTTACCATGTTCAAGTATGATTTACTATGATTCTAGCATGATTTACCATAGTTTACCATGATTTACCACGATTTACTATAGTTTACCATGATTTACTATAGTATACCATGATTTACCATGTTCAAGTATGATTTACTGATTCTAGCATGATTTACCATAGTTTACCATGATTTACCATAGTTTACCACGATTTACCACGATTTACCATAGTTTACCATGATTTACTATAGTATACCATGATTTACTATAGTATACCATGATATACCATGTTCAATTATGATTTACTGATTCTAGCATGATTTATCATAGTTTACCATGATTTACCATAGTTTACCATGATTTACCATAGTTTACCATGATTTACTATAGTATACCATGATTTACCATGTTCAAGTATGATTTACTATGATTCTAGCATGATTTACCATAGTTTACCATGATTTACCACGATTTACTATAGTTTACCATGATTTACTATAGTATACCATGATTTACCATGTTCAAGTATGATTTACTGATTCTAGCATGATTTACCATAGTTTACCATGATTTACCATAGTTTACCACGATTTACCACGATTTACCATAGTTTACCATGATTTACCATAGTTTACCATGATTTACTATAGTATACCATGATTTACCATGTTCAAGTATGATTTACTATGATTCTAGCATGATTTACCATAGTTTACCATGATTTACCACGATTTACCATAGTGTACTATGATTTACTATAGTATACCATGATTTACCATGTTTTAGTATGATTTACTATGATTCAAGGTTGATTTACCATAGTTTACCATGATTTAGTCAAAAGAGCCAAGTCCCATCTCTATACTATGTTTTGATGCAGAGATATACGTTTTGCTAAACGGTTGCTAGGATACTCTCTTTGGTTGCCATGGAGTTACTTGGCAGCTGCCAATGATGAAATTCCAAAGGCTTCTTGTCAGTATGAATGATATAAACCAACTCCCATGCCTCTGTGACATTCAGAATGGAAGATATCCCTCTTTGGATTTTGGTTGCTAAGGTGCTCGACAATGGTTGCTAGGGAGGGGCTTGGAAGTGTTGAGGTGATTCATGATTGGCTGTTTACTGCCCCGAGTCAAATGAGACCACCCCCATGTTTCTATGACAATTCAGTCTGGAGATATCTCTTTGAACTCTTTCAATGGAAGTCTATGGAACTTGTTGCTAAGGGGCTCTAAATGGTTGCTAGGGCGTGGCTTGATAGCTTCACAATGATCCTGAGAGACTGATTGGTCGTCTGAGTAAAATGAGCCCTCCCCCTTGTCTCTATGACACTGTGATCCAGAGCTACGTTCAATACAAAGTCCCTATGCAATTTACCATAGTAGGAAAAGCATGTGTGTTTCACGGGACGTTCCTTCCCCATAGTAAGTCAATGGGGCAACTTTGGGCATCTCCTGCCCCCCAGGGGTGCAACTTTTACCCCATTGTGAGGTATGTTCTTACAGAGCCTGTCAGCCTCTTCAAATGTGGCAAATCACACATTTCTGCGAAATCCTCGCTCAGAGCTACGTGTGGTCAAAGTTCGTCGCAATGTTAAGTCAATGGGACTTTTTTGGCCGCTTTTTCGCCCCTGGGGCGAACACCGCACCCCCGATCGCTTATAAAAGTCATAGCACACCTCTCCTTAATGAGCCGGTCGATTTGACACCTCATTCATGGCTCTGAGACAAACGGTGCGGGGCGAGTTACGCGCCAAACTTTTGTGTGGAAGAATAATAATAATAAAAATAATAATAAGTATGCAAGAGAACACTAATGATGCCTTGCTTTCAGCAAGCACCATTAAAAATAATAAGTATGCAAGAGAACACTAATGATGCCTTGCTTTCAGCAAGCACCATTAACTAGAATGTACATTTCCTGAAGAAAATGTGAAGTGGTGCTTGCAGTGGCAAAATTCGCCACCCGGTTGCTAGGGTGTTGTACATGATTGCATACGAGCCAACAACCATGTCTGTACGATGTTGTGGAGCTGAAATATGGCTTCTATATGTTGCAATATGGTTGCTAGATAGCTTTAAACGGTTGCTAAGGTGTGGTTACACAGTTACCATGATGATATTTACAGATTGGTTTCCCAACCAAAACAAACAAACACATCCCCATGTCTATACGATGTTTTTGTGCTGAGATATAGCCCAATTATGTGTTTGTACGGTTGCTAGGGTACTCCAAATGGTTGCTAAGGTTTGTTTATACAGTTTATGGGGTAATATTTAAAGAGTATTTGCAGGTCTGGGTCAAAAAATGCCCATCTCTGTGTTTGTACAATGTTTTGTTGCTGAGATATGGCTTGTAAATGTTGTTCAATGGTTGCTAGGGGCCTGTAACTGGTTGCTAGGGCGTGGCTATGAAGTTGTTATGTCACTACTTATTGGCTGCTTGATAGGACGAATCAAAAGAGCCCAACCCCAAGGCTCTATGACCTTCTGAGCCAAAGATATGATTTTGCAAATTTTGTGCCTATGTTAAGTCTATGGGACATTTTTCGGCAAATTTTTTGCCCGCTAGACGAACATCGTACACCCGATCGCTTATAAAAGTCATAGCACACCTCTTCTCAATAAACCGGTCGATTTGACACCTCATTCAGGGGTCTGTGACAAACGGTGTGGGGCGAGTTACGCGCCGAAGTTTTGTCTAGGTGAATAGTAATCACAACACTAGAATGTACATTTCCTGAAGAAAATGTGAAGTGGTGCTTGCAGTGGCAAATCTCGCCACTCGGTTGCTAGGGTGGTGTACATGATTGCATACGAGCCAACAACCATGTCTGTACGATATTGTGGAGCTGAAATATGGCTTCTATATGTTTCAATATGGTTGCTAGGTGGCTCTAAACGGTTGCTAGGGTGTGAATACACAGTTACCATGGTGATATTTACAGACTGTTTCCCAACAAAAACAAAAGAGCCAACCCCCATCTCTATATGATGTTCTGATGCAGAGACATGGGTCTTGATAAACGGTTGCTAGGGTCCTCTGTTTGGTTGCCAGGGAGTGACTTGGCAGGTGCCAATCATGAAACTCCAAAGGCTGATTGTCAGTATGAATGATTTAAACCAACTCCCATGCCTCTGTGATATTCAGAATGGAAGATATCCTTCTTTGGAATTTGGTTGCTAGGCTACTCTGTTTGGTTGCTAGAGAGTTGCTTGACAGCTGCCAGTCATGAAACTCCAGAGGCTGCTTGTCATTATGAATGATATAAAACAACTTCCATGCCTGTGTGACATTCAGAATGGAAGATATCCCTCTTTGGATTTTGGTCGCTAGGGTCCTCTGATTGGTTGCTATGGAGTTACGTGGCAGCTGCCAATGATAAATCTGCAAAGACTTCTTGTCACTATGAATGAAATAAACAAACTCCCATGCCTCTGTGACATTCAGAATGGAAGATATCCCTCTTTGGATTTTGGTTGCTAGGGTACTCTTCTTGGTTGCTAGGGAGTGGCTTGGCAGCTGCCAATCATGAAACTCCAAAGGCTTTTTGTTACTATGAATGATATAAACCAACTCCCATGCCTCTGTGACATTCAGAATGGAAGATATCCCTCTTTGAATTTTGGTTGCTAGGGTAATCTGTTTGGTTGCCATGGAGTTGCTTGACAGCTGCCATTGATGAAACTGCAAAGGCTTTTTGTTACTATGAATGATATAAACCAACTCCCATGCCTCTGTGACATTCAGACTGGAAGATATCCCTCTTTGGATTTTGGTTGCTAGGGTACTCTGATTGGTTGCTAGGGTGTGGCTTGGCAGCTGCCAATCATGAAACTCCAAAGGCTTCTTGTCACTATGAATTATATAAACCAACCCCCATCTCTATACGATGCTCTGATACAGAGATATATGTCTTGCTAAATAGTTGCTAGGGTACTCTGTTTGGTTGCTATGGAGTGGCTTGGCAGCTGCTAATGATGAAACTCCAAAGGCTGCTTTTTCAGTATGAATGATATAAACCAACTCCCATGCCTCTGTCATATTCAGAATAGAAGATATCCCTCTAGGATTTTGGTTGCTAAGGTGCTCGACAATGGTTGCTAGGGAGGGGCTAGGAAGTGTTGAGGTGATTCATGATTGGCCATTTGATGCCCTGAGTGAAACGGGACCACCTTCATGTTTATATGATCTACTAAAGCGTTTCTAGACGTTGCTAGGGTGTTCTGGATGGTTGCTAAGGTATTTTTTTGTAGTTGCTATGGTGTTACTAGGTGGTTGGTAGTTGTCAAAGATGTGGTTACTATGGAGTTTTTATAGAGTTATTAAAATCTTTAATAACGAGTGCCTTCAGTACGGCACTCGGCCTGCGGCCTCGTGCCTATGGCCGATTAGGCACAAGCATGGAGCGATATCGCAAGGCCACGAGTGTAATATTGCTTTAAAAAATACAAAAAAAAATACAAAAAAATTTTTTTTGGTTTAGGGTGGTTGCTAGGGAGCTCTTAGTGGTTGCTAGGGTGCTGTAACTGGTTGCTAGGGTGTGGCTATGAAGATTTTAGGCCATTACGTATTGGTTGCTTGATAATATAAATCCTCTGAGGGAGAGAGAGAGGGAGAGACGCAGGGGTGTCAGGCCCTTTTGGAGTCTGTGTGTGTGAAAACGTCGGTTTGGATTCAAATGTTTTTAGAACTCCCCATGTAAAGTCAATGGGACTTTTTTGGACGCTTTTTCGTCCGCTGTGCGAACATCGTACACCCGATCGCTTAGAAAAGTCATAGCACACCTCTCCTCAATGAGCCGGTCGATTTGACACCTCACTCAGGGGTCTGAGACAAACGGTGCGGGGCGCATTAATCGCCAAACTTTTGTCCGGAATAATAAGAAGAAGAAGAATAATAAGTATGAGCAATAACAATAGTGATGCTTTTAAAAAAGCACCACTAACTAGAATGTACATTTCCTGAAGAAAATGTGAAGTGGTGCTTGCAGTGGCAAAATTCAGCACGGTTGCTATGGTTTTACTAGGTGGTTGCTATGGTGTTCTGGGAGGTTTCCAAGGTATTCTGGGTGGTTGCTAGGGCGTTGCTAAGTGGTTGCTAGGGTATTCAGTGTGGTTGCTAGGCAGTTGCTAAGGTGTTTACCATAGTTTACCATGATTTACCACGATTTACTATAGTTTACCATGATTTACTATAGTATGCCATGATTTACCATGTTCAAGTATGATTTACTGATTCAAGCATGATTTACCATAGTTTACCATGATTTACCACGATTTACCATAGTTTACCATAATTTACTATAGTATACCAGGATTTACCATGTTCAAGTATGATTTACTGATTCTAGCATGATTTATGATAGTTTACCATGATTTACCACGATTTACCATAGTTTACCATGATTTATTATAGTATACCATGATTTACCATGTTCAAGTATGATTTACTGATTCTAGCATGATTTACCATAGTTTACCATGATTTACTATAGTATACCACAATTTACCATGTTCTAGTATAATTTACTGATTCTAGCATGATTTATCATAGTTACCATGATTTACCATGATTTACCATAGTTTACCATGATTTACTATAGTATACCATGATTTACCATGTTCAAGTATGATTTACTGATTCTAGCATGATTTACCATAGTTTACCATGATTTACAACGATTTACCACTAATTACCATAGTTTACCATGATTTACTATAGTATACCATGATTTACCATGTGCAAGTATGATTTACTGATTCAGGCATGATTTACCATAGTTTACCACATTTTACCACGATTTACTATAGTTTACCATGATTTACTATAGTATACCACGATTTACCATGTTCAATTATAATTTACTGATTCTAGCATGATTTACCATGATTTACCATAGTTTACCATGATTTACTATAGTATACCATGATTTACCATGTTCAAGTATGATTTACTATGATTCTAGCATGATTTATCATAGTTTACCATGATTTACCATAGTTTACCATGATTTACCATAGTTCACCACGATTTACCATAGTTTACCATGATTTACCATGTTCAAGTATGATTTACTGATTCTAGCATGATTTACCATAGTTTACCATGATTTACAACGATTTACCACTAATTACCATAGTTTACCATGATTTACTATAGTATACCATGATTTACCATGTGCAAGTATGATTTACTGATTCAGGCATGATTTACCATAGTTTACCACATTTTACCACGATTTACTATAGTTTACCATGATTTACTATAGTATACCACGATTTACCATGTTCAATTATAATTTACTGATTCTAGCATGATTTACCATGATTTACCATAGTTTACCATGATTTACTATAGTATACCATGATTTACCATGTTCAAGTATGATTTACTATGATTCTAGCATGATTTATCATAGTTTACCATGATTTACCATAGTTTACCATGATTTACCATAGTTCACCACGATTTACCATAGTTTACCATGATTTACCATGTTCAAGTATGATTTACTGATTCTAGCATGATTTACCATAGTTTACCATGATTTACCATAGTTTACCATTATTTACCACGATTTACCATAGTTTACCATGATTTACTATAGTATACCATGATTTACCATGTTCAAATATGATTTACTGATTCTAGCATGATTTACCATAGTTTACCATGATTTACCACGATTTACCATACTTTACCATGATTTACTATAGTATACCATGATTTACCATGTTCAAGTATGATTTACTGATTCTAGCATGATTTACCATAGTTTACCATGATTTACCACGATTTACCATACTTTACCATGATTTACTATAGTATACCATGATTTACCATGTTCCAGTATGATTTACTGATTCTAGCATGATTTATCATAGTTTACCATGATTTACCATAGTTTACCATGATTTACTATAGTATACCATGATTTACCACGATTTACCATAGTTTACTATGATTTACTATAGTATACCATGATTTACCATGTTTTAGTATGATTTACTATGATTCTAGGATCATTTACCATAGTTTACCATGATTTACTATAGTATACTATGATTTACCATGTTCAAGTATGATTTACTGATTCTAGCATAATTTACCATAGTTTACCATGATTTACTATAGTTTACCATGATTTACCACGATTTAGCATAGTTTACCATGATTTACTATAGTATACCATGATTTACCATGTTCAAGTCTGATTTACTGATTTTAGCATGATTTACCATAGTTTACCATGATTTACTATAGTATACCATGATTTACCATGTTCAAGTATGATTTACTATGATTCTAGCATGATTTACCATAGTTTACCATGATTTACCACGATTTACTATAGTTTACCATGATTTACTATAGTATACCATGATTTACCATGTTCAAGTATGATTTACTGATTCTAGCATGATTTACCATAGTTTACCATGATTTACCATAGTTTACCACGATTTACCACGATTTACCATAGTTTACCATGATTTACTATAGTATACCATGATTTACTATAGTATACCATGATATACCATGTTCAATTATGATTTACTGATTCTAGCATGATTTATCATAGTTTACCATGATTTACCATAGTTTACCATGATTTACCATAGTTTACCATGATTTACTATAGTATACCATGATTTACCATGTTCAAGTATGATTTACTATGATTCTAGCATGATTTACCATAGTTTACCATGATTTACCACGATTTACCATAGTGTACTATGATTTACTATAGTATACCATGATTTACCATGTTTTAGTATGATTTACTATGATTCAAGGTTGATTTACCATAGTTTACCATGATTTAGTCAAAAGAGCCAAGTCCCATCTCTATACTATGTTTTGATGCAGAGATATACATTTTGCTAAACGGTTGCTAGGATACTCTCTTTGGTTGCTATGGAGTTACTTGGCAGCTGCCAATGATGAAATTCCAAAGGCTTCTTGTCAGTATGAATGATATAAACCAACTCCCATGCCTCTGTGACATTCAGAATGGAAGATATCCCTCTTTGGATTTTGGTTGCTAAGGTGCTCGACAATGGTTGCTAGGGAGGGGCTTGGAAGTGTTGAGGTGATTCATGATTGGCTGTTTACTGCCCCGAGTCAAATGAGACCACCCCCATGTTTCTATGACAATTCAGTCTGGAGATATCTCTTTGAACTCTTTCAATGGAAGTCTATGGAACTTGTTGCTAAGGGGCTCTAAATGGTTGCTAGGGCGTGGCTTGATAGCTTCACAATGATCCTGAGAGACTGATTGGTCGTCTGAGTAAAATGAGCCCTCCCCCTTGTCTCTATGACACTGTGATCCAGAGCTACGTTCAATACAAAGTCCCTATGCAATTTACCATAGTAGGAAAAGCATGTGTGTTTCACGGGACGTTCCTTCCCCATAGTAAGTCAATGGGGCAACTTTGGGCATCTCCTGCCCCCCAGGGGTGCAACTTTTACCCCATTGTGAGGTATGTTCTTACAGAGCCTGTCAGCCTCTTCAAATGTGGCAAATCACACATTTCTGCGAAATCCTCGCTCAGAGCTACGTGTGGTCAAAGTTTGTCGCAATGTTAAGTCAATGGGACTTTTTTGGCCGCTTTTTCGCCCCTGGGGCGAACACCGCACCCCCGATCGCTTATAAAAGTCATAGCACACCTCTCCTTAATGAGCCGGTCGATTTGACACCTCATTCATGGCTCTGAGACAAACGGTGCGGGGCGAGTTACGCGCCAAACTTTGTCCAGAATAATAATAATAATAACTAGAATGTACATTTCCTGAAGAAAATGTGAAGTGGTGCTTGCAGTGGCAAAACTCGCCACTGGGCAGATGCTAACACAATTGACATGTTGTGATACCATGATATACCACATTTTAGCATCATTTACCATGATTTACCATGTTTCTAAGATGATTTACTACGATTTACCACATTCCAGCATGATTTATTATGATTAACATGTTGTTAGAATGATGCTAGCAGGATTAGCATGTTGCTAGCATGATTAGCATGTTGGTTGGATGATGCTAGCATGATTAGCATGCTTTTAACAAGATGCTAGCATGATTAGCATTTTGCTAGCATGTTTTTAGCTAGATGCTAACATGATTAGCATGTTGCTAGCATAATGCTAGCATGATTAGCATGTTGCTAGCATGATGCTAGCTTGATTAGCATGTTGCTAGCATAATGCTAGCATGATTAGCACAATGCTAGCACGATTAGCATGTTGCTAGCATAATGCTAACATGATTAGCATGTTTTAGCTAGATGCTAACATGATTAGCATGTTGCTAGCATGTTGCTAGCATAATTAGCATGTTGCTAGCATGATGCTAGCTTGATTAGCATGTTGCTAGCATAATGCTAGCATGATTAGCACAATGCTAGCACGATTAGCATGTTGTTAGCATAATGCTAGCATGATTAGCATGTTGCTAGCATGTTTTTAGCTAGATGCTAACATGATTAGCATGTTTTGCTAGCATTATGTTAGCTTGATTAGCATGTTGCTAGCATGATTAGCATTTTGCTAGCATGATTAGCATGTTGCTAGCTTGATTAGCATGTTGCTAGCATAATGCTAGCATGATTAGCATGTTGCTAGCATGATGCTAGCTTGATTAGCATGTTGCTAGCATCATGCTAGCATGATTAGCATGTTGATAGCATGTTTTTAGCAAGATGCTGAATGTTCTGGGTGGTTGCTAGGCAGTTGCTAGGGTGTTCTGGGTGGTTGCTAGAGTTTTTTGTTAGTTGCTATGGTGTTACTAGGTGGTTGGTAGTTGTCAAATATGGTTACTATGGAGTTTTTATAGAGTTCTTAAAATCTTTAATAACGAGTGCCTTCAGTACGGCACTCGGCCTGCGGCCTCGTGCCTATGGCCGAATAGGCACAAGCATGGAGCGATATCGCAAGGCCACGAGAGTAAAATTGCTTTAAAAAATACAAAAAATGTAAAAAAATGTTTTTTTTTGGTTTAGGGTGGTTGCTAGGGAGCTCTTAGTGGTTGCTAGGGTGCTAAAACTGGTTGCTAGGGTGTGGCTATGAAGATTTTAGGCCATTACTTATTGGCTGCTTGATAATATAAATCCTCTGAGGGAGAGAGAGAGGGAGAGATGCAGGGGTGACAGGCCCTTTGGAGTCTGTGTGTGTGAAAACGTCAGTTGGGATTCAAATGTTTTTAGAACTCCCCATGTTAAGTCAATGGGACTTTTTTGGCCGCTTTTTCGTCCGCTGTGCGAAAATCGTACACCCGATCGCTTAGAAAAGTCATAGCACACCTCTCCTCAATGAGCCGGTCGATTTGACACCTCACTCAGGGGTCTGTGACAAACGGTGCGGGGCGAGTTACGCGCCAAACTTTGGGCGGAATAATAATAATAAGAAGAAGAAGAATAATAAGTATGAGCAATAACAATAGTGATGCTTTTAAAAAAGCACCACTAACTAGAATGTACATTTCCTGAAGAAAATGTGAAGTGGTGCTTGCAGTGGCAAAACTCGCCACTCGGTTGCTAGGGTGTTGTACATGATTGCATACGAGCCAACAACCATGCCTCTACGATGTTGTGGAGCTGAAATATGGCTTCTAAATGTTGCAATATGGTTGCTAGGTGGCTCTAAATGGTTGCTAGGGTGTGAATACACAGTTACCATGGTGATATTTACAGACTGTTTTCCAACTGAAACTAATGAGCCAACCCCCATCTCTATACAATATTCTGATGCAGAGATGTAGGTCTTGTAAAATGGTTGCTAGGGTACTCTGTTTGGTTGCTATGGAGATGCTTGTCAGCTGCTAATGATGAAACTGCAAAGGCTTCTTGTCAGTATGAATGATATAAACCAACTCCCATCTCTATACGATGTTCAGATGCAGAGATATACGTTTTGCTAAACGGTTGCTAGGGTACTCTATTTGGTTGCTAGCAAGTGGCTTGTCAGCTGCCAATCATGAAACTCCAAAGGCTTCTTGTCACTATGAATGATATAAACCAACTCCCATGCCTCTGTGACATTCAGAATGGAAGATATCCCTCTTTGGATTTTGGTTGCTAGGGTACTCTGTTTGGTTGCTAGGGAGTGTCTTGGCAGCTGTCAATCATGAAACTCAAAGGCTGCTTTTCAATATGAATGATATAAACCAACTCCCATGCCTCTGTGACATTCAGAATGGAAGATATCCCTCTTTGGATTTTGGTTGCTAAGGTGCTCGACAATGGTTGCTAGGGAGGGGCTTGGAAGTGTTGAGGTGATTCATGATTGGCTGTTTGCTGCCCCGAGTCAAATGAGACCACCCCCATGTTTCTATGACAATCAGTCCGGAGATATCTCTTTGAACTCTTTCAATGGAAGTCTATGGAACTTGTTGCTAAGGGGCTCTAAATGGTTGCTAGGGCGTGGCTTGATAGCTTCACAATGATCCTGAGAGACTGATTGGTCGTCTGAGTAAAATGAGCCCTCCCCCTTGTCTCTATGACACTGTGATCCAGAGCTACGTTCAATACAAAGTCCCTATGCAATTTACTATAGTAGGAAAAGCATGTGTGTTTCACGGGATGTTCCTTCCCCATAGTAAGTCAATGGGGCAACTTTGGGCATCTCCTGCCCCCCAGGGGTGCAACTTTTACCCCATTGTGAGGTATGTTCTTACAGAGCCTGTCAGCCTCTTCAAATGTGGCAAATCACATGTTTCTGCGAAATCCTTGCTCAGAGCTATGTGTGGTCAAAGTTCGTCGCAATGTTAAGTCAATGGGACTTTTTTGGCCGCTTTTTCGCCCCTGGGGCGAACACCGTACCCCCGATCGCTTATAAAAGTCATAGCACCCCATTCCCGAATAATCCGCACGATTTGACGCCTCATTCGTGTGTCTGTGACAAAAGCTGCGGGACGAGTTACGCGCCAAACTTTTGTCCGGAATAATAAGAAAAATAACTAGAATGTACATTTCCTGAAGAAAATGTGAAGTGGTGCTTGCAGTGACAAAACTCACCACTCGGTTTGCTAAAGTGCGTTTAGCTAGTTTTTAGCAAGATTATAACAAAATTATCATCATGCTAGCATTATATGCATGTGACTAACATAATGCTAGCATGTTGCTAGCATGGTGCTAATATGATTAGCATGTTGCTAGCATCATGCTAGCATGTTTTTAGCAAAATCTAACGTGAATGTAGCTAGCATGATTAGCATGTTGTTAGCATGATGCTAACATTTTTTAACAAGATGCTAACATGAATAGCATGTTTGCTAGCATGTTTGTAGCAAGAAGCTAGCATGATTAGCATGTAGCTAGTATCAAGCTAGCATTATTAGCATGTTGCTAGCATCATGCTAGCATTATTAGCATAATGCTAGCATCATATTAGCATTATTAGCATGTAGCTAGCATGATGCTAGCTTGTTTTACCATGTTGCTAGCATGGTT
Organism: Rutilus rutilus; assembly: GCF_951802725.1. Classification (NCBI taxonomy): domain Eukaryota; kingdom Metazoa; phylum Chordata; class Actinopteri; order Cypriniformes; family Leuciscidae; genus Rutilus; species Rutilus rutilus. The sequence goes on from NC_140224.1 coordinate 12,511,978, forward strand.
TACCATGATTTACCATGATTTACCACAATTTACCATAGTTTACCATAGTTTACTATAGTATACCATGATTTACCATGTTCAAGTATGATTTACTATGATTCTACCATGATTTACCACGATTTACTATAGTTTACCATGATTTACTATAGTATACCATGATTTACCATGTTCAAGTATGATTTATTGATTCTAGCATGATTTACCATAGTTTACCATGATTTACCATAGTTTAACATGATTTACCACAATTTACTATAGTTTACCATGATTTACTATAGTATACCATGATTTACCATGTTGAAGTATGATTTACTGATTCTAGCATGATTTACCATAGTTTACCATGATTTACCATAGTTTACCATGATTTACCACGATTTACCATAGTTTACCATGATTTACTATAGTATACCATGATATACCACGTTCAAGTATGATTTACTGATTTTAGCATTATTTATCATAGTTTACCATGATTTACCATAGTTTACCATGATTTACCATAGTTTACCATGATTTACCATGATTTACCATAGTTTACTATGATTTACTATAGTATACCATGATTTACCATGTTTTAGTATGATTTACTATGATTCTAGGATGATTTACCATAGTTTACCATGATTTACCACGATTTACCATAGTTTACTATGATTTACTATAGTATACCATGATTTACCATGTTTTAGTATGATTTACTATGATTCTAGGATGATTTACCATAGTTTACCATGATTTAGTCAAAAGAGCCAAGTTCCATCTCTATACTATGTTTTGATGCAGAGATATACGTTTTGCTAAACGGTTGCTAGGGTACTCTTTTTGGTTGCTATGGAGTTACTTGGCAGCTGCCAATGATGAAATTCCAAAGGCTTCTTGTCACTATGAATGATATAAACCAACTCCCATGCCTCTGTGACATTCAGAATGGAAGATATCCCTCTTTGGATTTTGGTTGCTAGGGTACTCTGTTTGGTTGCTAGGGAGTGGCTTGTCAGCTGCCAATCATGAAACTCCAAAGGCTGCTTGTCAGTATGAATGATATAAACCAACTCCCATGCCTCTGCGACATTCAGAATGGAAGATAACCCTCTTTGAATTTTGGTTGCTAGGGTACTCTGTTTGGTTGCTAGGGAGTGGCTTGTCAGCTGCCAATCATGAAACTCCAAAGGCTTCTTGTCAGTATGAATGATATAAACCAACTCCCATGCCTCTGTGACATTCAGAATGGAAGATATCCCTCTATGGTTTTGGTTGCTAAGGTGCACGACAATGGTTGCTAGGGAGGGGCTTGGAAGTGTTTAGGTGATTCATGATTGGCTGTTTGCTGCCCCGAGTCAAATGAGACCACCCCCATGTTTCTATGACAATTCAGTCTGGAGATATCTCTTTGAACTCTTTCAATGGAAGTCTATGGAACTTGTTGCTAAGGGGCTCTAAATGGTTGCTAGGGCGTGGCTTGATAGCTTAACAACGATCCTGAGAGACTGAATGGTCGTCTGAGTAAAATGAGCCCGCCCCCTTGTCTCTATGACACTGTGATCCAGAGCTACGTTCAATACAAAATCCCTATGCAATGTGTAGGACGGCCCATGAAATGGGCCGTCCTACACCATTGTAAGTCAATGGGAAACTTTGGGACGCTCCTGCCCCCCAGGGGTGCAACTTTTACCCCATTGTGAGGTATGTTCTTACAGAGCCTGTCAGCCTCTTGAAATGTGGCAACTCACACGTTTCTGCGAAATCCTCGCTCAGAGCTATGACTCGTCAAAGTTTTTTGCAATGTTAAGTCTATGCGTTTTTTTTGGCCCGTTTTTTGCCCCTGGGGCGAACGCCGTACCCCCGATCGCTTATAAAAGTCATAGCACACCTCTCCTCAATGAGCCGGTCGATTTGACACCTCATTCATGGGTCTGTGACAAACGGTGCGGGACGAGTTACGCGCCGAAAAAAAAGTGGAATAAAAATAATAATAATAATAAGTATGGAGGATAACAATAGTGATGCCTTGCTTTCAGCAAGCACCACTAATAATAACTAGATGCGAAAGTTCGTCAAGACAAACTTTAAGTTGGCTTGAGAAAGTTTGGATCGGAACGTTTTTTGCTAGGCGGTTGTTAACCAGGTGAAGGAAATGAGGAAATTAAATTGCTACATTATGAGACACAATTGCCCTGCTTCTTAAACTTAAAAGGTTAAAAATTTCCATCTATATAGTCAACTTTGTATTTAATGAAAAAATGCATTTCTGATAAATGTGACAGTTATAACCTTTTGGTGGATTATCTTTATTAGCTGTAGGAGATTATTATCAATTACCACCTGTTGGAAGAGCAAAACCACTCTGTGTGTATGAGGACCATGTGCTGGACTTCTGGACAGATCATTTTCAAATGACAACTATGACTCAGATCATGAGACAGAGAGATGATCTTGCATATGCTGAGCTGCTCAACAGACTGAGAGTGAAAAAGAAGCACGAGAAGCTGACGGATGCAGACAGGTTCATGTTAGAAACCGTCATAAGATCCTCCCCTGAAGAGTGTCCAGCTGATGCATTACACATCTATGCAACCAATAAAGAGGTAGACAATCACAACAGCGAAGCAATTTCCTCCCGCTTTTCAAATGTCATTACCATAAATGCACATGATTACAAAAAAGATCCCAGAACTGGAGAAATGAAAAGGCAAGCGGCACCATTTAAAGGAGACAATCGTGACCTTATTGACACACTGCAGATTGCTATTGGTGCACGTGTGATGCTAACCAGAAATATTGATGTGGAAGATGGACTGGTAAATGGCACTTTTGGCAAGGTGGCAAAAATAACAACTCAGACCCGAGATGGATTGGTTCAATTAATTGGTCTTCATTTAGATAATGTGACTGCCGGTCAAAAACATCGCAACAAAGCACCTGATGGAGATGACAACATTGTCTATATTGAGAGGTCAGAGGAACCACTGAAAAGAAAAGGAACAGTTCGAAGACAATTTCCCATGAAGCTTGCTTTCGCATGTACCATCCATAAAGTGCAAGGAATGACGACTGATCGCGCTGTTGTATCTCTGAAGCACATATTCGAATCAGGCATGGCATATGTTGCACTCAGCAGAACAACATCACTCAGTGGATTGCACATTACTGACTTTGAAGAAAAGAAAATCTTCTGTGATCCAAAAATAAGTGCCTCCTTGGAGAACATGCCAAAAGCAGATTTTCAGAGTATCCAGCCCATCCTAAATATTGTACACGACTCCAACCTGAATTCAGCTCTTAAAATCATCCATCATAACACAGAGGGACTGGAGTGTCATATGGAGGATTTAAAATGCCACCATGAGCTTCTCTTGGCTGATGTTTTGTGCCTCACTGAAACACACCTGTCAGGCTCAGCTGTTCCTGCACATCTACATCTGGATGGATACACCATGTACAAACGCAACAGGCATGCATCCTACACAAACTATGCACATTTGGCAAACAAGAATGGTGGTGGAGTGGCCATTTATGTGAAGAACACCTTGCAAGTTTCTCCTCTGATGTACATACAGAATGTTACTGACTTGGAATATTTGGTTTTGAAGATAGAAGCCCCCAAACAAGCACTTCTCGCTGTAATCTACAGACCACCAACTTATAATTTGGCAGAGTTTTTGGCACACCTGAACGCCCTCTTGACATCTCTGGAGATCATCGATTTGAGGCCTCTAATAGTCTGTGGCGACTTCAATGAAGATCAGCTTTCTCGTTGCAACAAACCTATCCTGAATTTGTTTGAAGATAAAGGATACACACAGTTAATCAGCACCGGGACAACAGAAAAAAACACTCTTCTAGATCCTGTGTTCATAAGCGGCGCACACTCAAACGTCAGAGCAGGAGTTCTACAGACGTATTACAGCTATCATGATCCGGTCTATTGTGTTTTAGAGTAGAAACATCAAATATATCATCACTAATCTGCATCACACATTCAACACTGTTGTAAGATAACATCTTTATTTTAAGAAAAGAATGCTAATACAAATAAATTTATACTACAGAACTGTTCACATTGTCTACTTCTTGTGTGCATGTGTGTGTGAATGTGTTACATATAGACTGTGTTTGTTTGTTTGTTTGTTTGTTTGTTAGATAAGGAATGGATGGAGAGTGAATGTCCTTTTCCAAGGATCGCCACCTTGACGTGGTGGAAAGGCTTGAGTGTTCCAGTGATCCCAAGAGTGAGTAATTCTGGAGCTTTTTACTCCAGTTTGACTTACTTAAGGGTGAGGTTCCAGACTAAGTGCGATCCAAATTGGCATTAACTAAATAAAATAATTTTTGAAGCATAATTACTTGATTTTGTCTTTCTTGATCCACACACACATTCAGACACTCACTCACTCACACACACACACACACACTCACTCTCTCACACACACACACACACACACACACACTCACTAACTCGCTCACACACACACACACACACACACACACACACACACACACACACACACACACACACACACACACACACACACACACACACACACACACACACACACACACACATAGACACACACACTCTCCCTCTCACACACACACACTCAGAGTTTATATGAGTTTAGAGTTTATAAGTGTACAAGTTTTTGAGTTAAGAGTTTATAAGTTTAAATGAGTGTGTACGACTTTATAATAAAATAATTTTTGAAGCATAATTACTTGATTTTGTCTTTCTTGATCCACACACACATTCAGACACACTCACACACACACACGCTCACTAACTCTCTACAAGTTGCTATGGTGTTGCTAGGCGGATGCTAAGGTATTTTGGGTGGTTGCTAGGGTGTTCTGGGTGGTTGCTAGGCAGTTGCTGGGGTGTTCTGGGTGGTTGCTATGGTGTTGCTAGGCGTTGCTAAGGTATTCTGGGTGGTTGCTAGGTGGTGGCCAGGGTGTTCTGGGTGGTTGCTAGGCTGTTTTGGGTGGTTGCTAGGGTATTCTGGGTGGTTGCTAGGGTCTTTTGGGTGGTTGCTAGGTGGTTGCTAGGGTCTTTTGGGTGGTTGCTAGGCAGTTGCTAGGGTCTTTTGGGTGGTTGCTAGGGTGTTTTGGGTGGTTGCTATGGTATTCAGGGCGGTTGATATGGTGTTACTAGGTGGTTGGTAGTTGTCACAGATGGTTACTATGGAGTTTTTATAGAGTTCTTAGCATGATCTTGGCATGATTCAACACTTAACTAATTGCTATTAGCATGTAGCTATTCACTGCTAGCATGTGTAGCATGTTGGAAGTGCTGTTTGCTAGCATGAGTCAAAAGAGCCAAAACTCATCTCTATACGATGTTCTGATACAGAGATATAGGTCTTGCAAAACGGTTGCTAGGGTACTCAAGTTTGGTTGCTATGGAGTTGCTTGGGAGCTGGAAGCATTAAACTAAAGAAGTTTAAAGTGGTTTGAAGTTTAAAGTAGTTTAAAGTAGTTTGAAGTTTATGATAGATATATAAATAAGTTAGATAGATACACACAAACACACACACACACACACACATACACATACACACACACACACACACACACACACACACACACACTCAGACTACCTCACTCAGACACACACACACACACTCAGAGTTTATGAGTTTAGAGTTTATAAGTGTACGAGTTTTTGAGTTTAGAGTTTATAAGTTTAAATGAGTTTAGAGTTCAGAGTTTATTAATTTATGAGTTTAAGAGTTCATAAGTCTATGAATTCATGAGTTTATTAGTTAATTAGCTATTAAATTTAAGTTAATTAGTTTATAAATGTATGAGATTAGAGTTTATTAGTTTAAATGAGTTTCATTGGCTAATATATATAGAACGGCAGTTTGGTTTAGTCTTCAAGGTATTTAGATTTGAATTTTTGTCGGTTGGTGAGTTTGAATCTGGATTTGAATTTTTTAGAACTCCCCAATGTAAGTCAATGGGAGTTTTTCCGAGTTTTGATCGTCATTTGTAGGAAAACCGTAAGTCCGATCAGTCTGAAAAGATAAAGCAACGCGAGTCAGAACAGTGTGAGTGTCTGAGCCGAGTTTGGAGTATGTAGAGTTAAAGCTCTAGGACGAGTTTCATATAGAAATTTTAGTCTCGGAATAATAATAATAAGTTTAAATAGGATTTCAATATGTTGGCTCTCTCAAGCCAACTTAATAAGTATGAGCAATAACAATAGTGATGCCTTGCTTTCAGCAAGCACCACTAATAAGTATGAGCAATAACAATAGTGATGCCTTGCTTTCAGCAAGCACCACTAATAAGTATGAGCAATAACAATAGTGATGCCTTGCTTTCAGCAAGCACCACTAATAATAAGTATGAGCAATAACAATAGTGATGCCTTGCTTTCAGCAAGCACCACTAATAATAAGTATGAGCAATAACAATAGTGATGCCTTGCTTTCAGCAAGCACCACTAATAAGTATGAGCAATAACAATAGTGATGCCTTGCTTTCAGCAAGCACCACTAATAAGTATGAGCAATAACAATAGTGAGGCCTTGCTTTCAGCAAGCACCACTAATAAGTATGAGCAATAACAATAGTGATGCCTTGCTTTCAGCAAGCACCACTAATAAGTATGAGCAATAACAATAGTGTTGCTTTGCCTTTGGCAAGCACCACTAATAATAAGTATGAGCAATAACAATAGTGATGCCTTGCTTTCAGCAAGCACCACTAATAAGAAGAATAATAAGTATGAGCAATAACAATAGTGATGCCTTGCTTTCAGCAAGCACCACTAATAATAATAATAAGTATGAGCAATAACAATAGTGATGCCTTGCTTTCAGCAAGCACCACTAATAATAAGTTTAAGTACAATATCAGTAAGTTGGCTTTCTCAAGCCAACTTAATAATAAGTATGAGCAATAACAATAGTGTTGCTTTGAAAAGCACCACTAATAAGTATGCAAGAGAACACTAGTGATGCCTTGCTTTCAGCAAGCACCACTAATAAGTTTAAATAGGATTTCAGTAAGTTGGCTTTCTCAAGCCAACTTAATAAGTTTAAATAGGATTTCAGTAAGTTGGCTCTCTCAAGCCAACTTAATAAGTTTAAGTACAATATCAGTAAGTTGGCTTTCTCAAGTTATCTGGTCTTTGATAATGTTCTCAAAACATTAGCACAAAAAAGAAGCTACTTTTAGAGTTAAAATGCTTTGTGAATTACACTAAAATAGGAGAGACACACCCCTATTTTTTTTAAGAGTTGCTTCTAAATTTCTGCATTAGGAGCAACTTTTAGTCTAAGATTTTCTGTGAATACAGCCCCTGATTATGACATGGTGTTTAAATACAAGCTACACAATGCTAATTACAAGCTATATGCAACATGTGATCACAGTTTACCTTGTAAAACTTTTTTTTTTGACTGTTGAAGACCGTAAGCTCGCTCAGTAAGAATGGATAGATGGACTTCAGCTGAAAACGAGTAGAGGAAGTCTGAGCAGCTGACTGTTTTTCTAAGCACAGAGAGAAGAAAATAAAGAATAAGCAAAGCTTTTTGAAACAACATGCTTGTGTGAAAAAGTCATGCAGTCATTTTATTATTAATAAATATTGTGTAAAAGAGTTTGCTGTATGCAACGATTAACATTTCAAATATTTAAATGTGATTTTGTTTTTCCAAATACAACAGACCAATCAATGAGGGAAAAATGCTCTGTATCCACTGTGGTATACTGCATATTTTGGTAAATGTAGTAGGCAGGAAAATTCACAGATTTTGCACAGCATACATACTTAAGACCCCGATATACTCAAAGTTTTCGTTCCTTACTTAGGGGTACGGAAGGTTTCAAAATACCTGAGGAGGAATATAAAATCGTGCTCAAAAGTTTACATACCCCTTGCAGAATCTGCAAAATGTTAATTATTTTAACATTCAATTATAAAAAAAAAAAAAAAATCAGTTTATTTTTTATTTAGTACTGTCCTGATCAGATATTTTACATAAAAGATGTTCACATATAGTCCACAAGACAAAACATTTTGTATGAAAAATGACCCCCTTCAAAAGTTTACATACCCTTGATTTTTAATACTGTGTGTCGTTACCTGGATGATCCACGGCTGTTTTTTTGTTTTGTTTTGTTTTTTGTGATAGCTGTTCTTGAGTCCCTTGTTTGTCCTGAGCAGTTAAAAATCCTGAATCCAGAAAAATCCTTCAGGTCCTGCACATTCTTTAGTTTTCCAGCAGTGACTATGATATTGAGATCCATCTTTTCACACTGAGGACAATTGAGGGACTCAAACACAACTATTAAAAAGGTTCAAACATTCACTGATGCTCCAGAAGGAAACACAATGCATTAAGAGCTGAAAACTTTTTGAATTTGAAGGTAAATTGTACTTAATTTCTCTTCTGGGAAATATGCAAGTATTTTCTGTTGCTTCCGAAGAACAGTACCAAATTAATTTTTTGTTATATTTAAAGAAAAATGTAGGCATCCTCATCCTGTTCAAAAGTTTTATACTGAATTTGATCTTTTCACTGTCTTAGTACATTAGGGCACACCAAGCTTTTTTCACATGAAACGTTTTAGAATGTACCACTGTTTTTAGTGATTCAAATACTGCTGCAGGTGCTGGATCACAAGTTGCCAAATCTTGTAGTTTGTTCACATATATTTTTCTTCTTTTGAGAGGTGATCTAAGTATCTGTCTCTTGAAACAGATGAAAAATTGACAGGCCAGTGCTGCAGTTTTGCCTTTCAGGTCTCCGCTCCAGTCATGCGAGTGAAAACTGATGTGTACATGTTAGTATTCATTTCGGCATTCCAGTAAAATCATGTCAGGTTTGTTTATATAGCACTTTATATAATAGATTGCTGTAAAGCAAACAACTTTACCGTTTGAAAAATTAAACTAGTGTGTAAGTGTCGCTTTCAATTAGAATTACAACTCTGTGTAACTAATGGTAGTTTGAAGATTTTTACCAGTGTTTTCTGGAAACTTTGCTTTGGCAAGCTGTTTCGACCTCTCGAAACGAACTTCTCTTTGGCCTGATTTTGTTTGAAATTACGTTACACCAGTTCATTCTTCAATTTTGCTTCAAGTATAGCAGGGCCTTACGAGAATTTTAAGAGTAAATCAGTAAAACTGGAGTTCATTGAGGTGAAAATACAGTAATGCATGGTAATTTACCCTCTTCTCTCTGAACACAAAGGAGGTTTCCATTCAGAGTAACCAGTGCTGGATCAATTTGTGTTCTCAACATCAGCCAGCTCTCAAGACAGACGCCAGACCTTTATGTGACAAAGACATCTGTGATTTAAAGCACATTCAAAGGTTAATGGACACATTTAATGACAGACAGTAGCTGTTACCCCGCATCCTGGCCACAGTTGTTAAACACAGAGCTGAGGTTCAGGAGACCACAGTCCATGACATCACAACAGCATCCAATGTTACAGAAGTCAGGTGTGACATCACACAGGCAGCCTGCAAGAGCGAGAAAAGACACATTGAACTTACCAGTGTGATGAGGGTGGAATAGCTCAATAGTTAAACATGTATATCAATCTATAAATTACAGGAACGTCTGTCTGTCTGTCTGTGTGTCATATCTTGAACCGTTAGTCCGATGGATTTCAAACTTGACAGGTGTCTTGCTACGGGCACAAATAAGTGCAGTGCCAGGTTTGACATTGTTTGGATTAGAAATGCAAAAAATATCGGTAAATATATCGGTAAAAGAAGCACACATTCGCTTTTGCCGCTCTAGCCGCTGGCCACTCCCCCTCTCACACTGCACACTGAGTGAGCACAGCACAGGAGCAGAGGCCACTCCCCCTCTCACACTGCACACTGAAGGTGTGTTCGACATCGGCTGCGGCTGGATGTAACCGATCGGCGAGAGTAGCCGCGTGCAGGCGGGGAGGAGCTGCAAACAGAGACGTGAAGTCGGACACTTTCTAGTTCCCGCAGTGACCGCTCACGTGGTGTTTGCATACTTTACCACAGCTGAAGTGAAATAAATGCAATATTTGCCAAATAATACACAGATGTTTCAGAGACATTTTCAATCAATACTTTATGTACTGCTTCATACAGCGTCTGTTTGAACAAGAATAAAGTTCAACATAACGTTAGCCTCATAGTATAATTGCCTAAGTAATATTTTTTTTAAAAAGGACTTAGGCAATTATGCTATGAGACTAACGATAAGCTACTATCAATGAAGTGAAGTCTACATTTTTTAATCAGTTTTAATTTGATAAACATGACACAATATAACATTGCAAATACATGAAAAGAGTGTTTACTGTTATAAAAAAAACTGATTTGTGAGCTTTAGAGGAACTAAAGGTGTTCGAATAAACATGAAACACACGTGATCGTTGTCATGCGGTGAATCCGGCCAATCGTAGAACAGCTGTGTCGTCATCAGAGCTTGTGCAGCCGCTCTTGAGAAGCTGCGCTGGCTGAGTTCTCCGGCTAAGTACTCATTATATTATCGCAGGCGATACGTCCGTGATAATTAATGCGATATGGCTCAGCTTGTCAGTGAACTACGGCTCTGTGTAGTAAATGCCGCTCCATCTGAAAGCAGGTGATGGCGATTTACTACTAATCAAGGAACCGGCTTTACTGACGAGATGCGCATAACAATGTCATGCGATATATCGCCCAGCCCTAGTCTGGAGACATACTTGGCCACTCCATCACCTTCAGCTTCCTCAGCAAGGCAGTTGTCATCTTGGCTGTGTGTTTGGGGTCCTTATCATGCCGTTTGGCACAGTTTCTAAAGGCAGGGCATCATGTTCTGCTTCAGAATGTCGCAGTACATATTGGAATCCATGTTTTCCTCAATGAAGCACAGCTCCCCAGTACCAGCAGCACTCATGCAGCCCCAGACCATGATGCTACCACCATCATGCTTGACTGTAGGCAAGACACAATTTTCTTGGTACTCCCGCACCAGGACATCGCCACAGATGCTGGACACCATCTGAGCTAAACAAGTTTATCTTAGTCTCATCAGACCACAGGACATGGTTCCAGTAATTCATGCTCTTGGACAGGTTGCTTTGAGCAAACTGTTTGCGGGCTTTCTTGTGAGCCAGCTTCAGAAGAGGCTTCCTTCTGGGACGACGGCCATGCAAACCAACGTGTTGCAGTGTGCGGTGTATGGTCTGAGCACTGACAAGCTGACCTTCTGCTTCTGCAACATCTACAGCAATGCTGGCAGCATTCATGCGTCTGTTTTTTGAAGCAAGCTTCTGCACCTGACGCACAGCACAAGGACTCAACTTCTTTGATTGACCCTTGCGAGGCTTGTTCCAAGTGGAACCCCTCTTGGAAAACCTCTGTATGACCCTCGCCTGTACTGTAACTCAGTTTCAGGGTGTTACCTATCTTCTTATAGCCTAGGTCAACTTTGTGGAGAGCAACAATTCTAATTCTCAAATCCTTAGAGAGTTCTTTGCCATGAGGTGCCATGTTGAACATCCAGGGGTCAGTATGAGAGTATTGTTCTCAAAGCACAAATTGTAACTGCTCTAATACAAGATACACAAATTTGTATGGTCCTGTCAAGCAGACAAAAACATGAACATGATGAATAAGACATGTGGCTTTGCATGGTTAAACGACGTACAGCTATTATCACTTAGGGTGTACTCACTTTTGTTGCCAAATATTTTGACAATAATGGCTGTATGTTGAGTTATTTTCAGAGGACAGTATGCTATACAAGCAGCACATTGACTACTCTAAAATATATATATCCAAGTTTCATTTCTATAGTATTGTCCCTTGAGAAGATAAAATGTTTGCTGAAATGTGAGGGGTGTACTCACTTTCGTAAGATACTGTATACACATATATATATATATATATATATATATATATATATATATATATATATATATATATATATATATATATATATATAAATAATTGGTAAAAATATCATAAATGTTTGACCGCAAGATTTGTGAAGAGCACCCTTCGAGCCAAACACATCTATAGGAAATGCTGCCAAAGCATTGAATGAAAATCTACCTATAAACTGACTGCTAGAATGAATGTCTGTACTGCAATGTAATCTTTAATTGATTTAATTTTTTTCACACAAATTTCATAGTTACAGATGTGGCCTTTAGAAACGCGCGTTTTCTCCCGCGGCATTCGGCAATTCGTCTCGCACAGTCTCGCAGAATTCTGCAAGTGCTTTCGGGGGGGCCTACTTAAAAAATCCCTCAATGTGTTTCGCTTCACAGAATATCCACCAGGTGGCGCATAAAAAACAACTTTACATTAGATTTTTTAGTTTACTTCACATTACGTCATGATTGTGAGAAAACATCCACAATAAAATATAAATTATAAATAGTAATAGACACAAATATTTACAGTAGGCTACTGTATTATACAGAAATATTTGTAAGTGCAAAAGGTTAATCAAAGTTGTCTTAAGACAAGAAGGGGTATTGGACAACGTTTACGAATTTTTATATGCTTTGTCATTGCTGTGGTTTCCAGGAGATGAGTGCATGCAGAATATTTAACATTGCTTTTATTAAAACTCCAAAGTGACGTTATTGCCAGCGCATAACTTTTTTGTACAACTATTAAGATGATTGTGCATGCAATGCGCATTTATATAAGTGCAACAGAGAATTTAGTGTGAGCATAAAACACGTGACTCTGCCTGTAAAAACTCAGCAGTATTTAATATATATATATATATACACAAAATCATCCTAACATAATGAAAGGCTTAAATAATGCGACTTACCCAGATTCTTTATTCGTACAGATATTTCTTGTGTGATTGTTCTTGGGCAGATATTTCTTGTGAGGTAATGTTGCAGCACAACGCGTAGCATTTATATTTTGGGCGCATCTGATTTGCCATTACATTATTAATAAATATTTTAATTGAACTGTCTTAATGCATTAAGCATAAAGATTTTTCCACGTTAGTCTCAGAATGTCCGGGGTTGGTTTGAGGTCTTGCCGACAGTTTGTAAATCTTCTAAATATTCATATTCACAAATTCCATATAAAGGGTGATCAACAGTTATGACTTCTAAAATAAAATAAAAATGACCAGATAAGAGGTATCTGATTGACAGTTTGACAGATGTTGTTTTAAAAAATAATTACAACATTATGGGGAAGTGGTATTAAATATTTGGTAACACATAATACAATTATTTTAATTACGCATTTTGATCAGTTTTGCTTTTACAAAACGTTCCGTTTTTTATATAATTCATTTAACCTGAGATGTGCGTTATATTGCTTTTTGATCATTCTTTGTGTTGTCGAATTTTGACAGTTTCATTATTTGTTCATAACAATTTGGGCCCGGTTTCCCGATAACGCTCACTCTTACTCTTAGCGCGCTAAGAGAGCTCGAAAGATATATCTTACCAAAGGTGTTTATGTTCCTAAGTGTGTTCCCCGAACCATACCTTAGGAAGCTGCTTAAGATATACCTTCTTACGTGCGACGTTACCCGGCGCTGTCCGTGGCGATGCTGCTGAATCTGCTGATATCGATGGCTCGAGCATCAGTTATTCTCTCGTGCAGGGGCTGTTTATGTGAGAAAGCGGTGATCTTTATAAATGAAGCACTTCAGAAATAGTTGAAATTGCAATCTATTATGATTATTGGATATTATAAAAAATAATCCAAACTATAATAGCCTATAATAGCCTAGCCTACATATTTTAAAATTGTAACATATTGCTGCCACAATAACCTTTTCAAAAATTTACGTGCTTTCTTCTCTTTCCCATTTTTGTTCGCTGAGGTGGAGCTGCGATGAAATATTGTTCTTGTAAATACTTTCCAGCATTTCAGTAATAAAAGTTTACATCTTGCGTACGGTGCTTGGCAGTGATCAAAAAGGATTTAAACCGTGAATTTTGAATCTCTTGTAAACTCAGAGATGTGGATTCAGACGGCAATTAAATCCCCACACGACCTGTTTGTCAAAAAAACAGAAGGTACTAATTTGGCCAGGGATTTTTACGCGGGTTGGGTGAGAAAAACACTGATATTATGGATTCGGACGGCACTAAAATCACCGACTTACCCTGTAAATGTTTAAAATACCGGACGAGCCCATGAGAAACAATAGCGTCCGAATAGGACTTAACTGACAGTAGCCTATGCTTTCACTGGCCTTTAAAAGAGCGTTTTAATTAAATTAACAATATTGTATAATAATATAATTAAAAATCTAACAACAATCAGTGTAATGACAATTTTATTCTTTGCATGAAAACACTTGAATTAGCCTAATTTAATACTGTCTGGGTGTATTAAAACTTCAGAATAATATTCATATAGACCTGCAACAGTGATAAGGTAAAGCTAAGAGTGGTCCAGACCAACCTTACGAAAGTGTGACTTACAAAAGATATACTTATAGCGTACGAACGTTTCGGGAACCGTCCCATAAGGTTAAGAGAGAGGTTAAGGAATAGGTTAAGAACTACTTAGAGATAAGAACGCTTTGGGAAACCGGGCCCTGATTCATAATTATGTGATTTTTATTCAAGTAGCAATATTCTAAAGAGATACAAAGACAGTGTACGTGTACCCACCAGATTTCGTCATGAGTCATTTTGTACCCACCACTTTTAACTTCCGTTGACCGTTTTCAGTGGTTATGAGGAGCAATATGAGAGAAAAAATTGGTAATCATTGTCTGACGCAACAAAAAAAACATTATAATATTCATTTTATTTTAATTTTCGTGTTCGCATTTATGAGGGAAAAAACAATGTGTCAGTTTACGGTTACGGACGTGAGCGCTCTGAAAGCGGCACTAAAAGACTGCTTTAAAACTTGCACAGAGACCTCAAACAGAACAGCTGCCTTTCTTTAAATTGAATTTCGTTTTGTATTAATTATATCTTAATTTTAATCAATGTTTTGTGAACCAATTGCCTGGATTAAAGAAGTAAATATAGCAGACAATCACGACATTGGAGGCGCCGGCGAGTGAACTGGAGTTCGTCTCATAAATGAACCGAAACTCGCCGTATAATGCACATTCACATTCACAGCGTATTTAGACACATTTAGACGCATTCATAATCATTACTTTTAACGGTTCTTTGTGGCAAGCTTTATGCGTGCGGTCGAGCGCTTGAGTGCGGCTATATTATAGTAAACGCTCATTACTTAATACAAAGCATAAGCCTCTTCCTGGCATGCAATCTAATCTACTAGGCTACAATGTCAGTTGGTTATATCAACATATGTCAAATTAAGTTATGCGATATCAACAAATTAAGTTATAAACATTAATTTGAAACAATTTAAAGCATATGTAGATTTGCTTAAATAGCATTTAAACAAGGAACTGCAAGGGATTAACCCTCTGATGGTTTACGGGGTCTTTTTGACCCCAAATGACTTTTGCTCAAATTAAAAAAAATGCTCCCTTTGTCCAAATGGTATGAAACCTTCTACGGCTCTCAACACTTTCTAGATCTAAAAAAAAAAAAAAAAATTGGAATGATATCTGTTTTTATGTTATCGTGACAAAATTTGTGACACTCGTGGTCTTCGGGGTCTCTGGAGACCCCGCAATCAAAATAGACAAAATTCATCATCAAAATCAGAAACAACGCAGAACACATCGACAGAAATGGCACAAATAAAGTGGCACACTTCCACCAATGCAAAAAACATCCACAATGCTAAATTATATTGCTCACAACACGCGTGTACACACACACACACACACACACACACACACACACACACACACACACACACACACACACACACACACACACACACACACACACACACACACTCACACACACACACACACACACATATAGAGGAATACATTTTTGAGACTATAAAAACTGTTCTCAAATCATTTGTAAAATAAAATCATCCAAAATGCAGTACCACCACAAAAATAAATTGGTGACACTGACACATTGAAAATGTGCACACACACACACACACACACACACACACACACATTTGTAAGGCTATAATTTGTCAAATAAAATCATCCAAAATGCAGAACCAACACAAATATAAAGTGGTGACACTGACACCGACAATGTGTACTCTCACACACTCTCTCTCTCACACACACACACACACGCACACACACACGCACACACACACAGGAACATTTGTAAGGCTATAATTTGTCAAATAAAATCATCCAAAATGCAGTACCACCACAAAAATAAATTGGTGACACTGACACACTGAAAATGTAACACACACACACACACACACACACACACACACACACACACACACACACACACACACACACACACACACACAGGAACATTTGTAAGGCTATAATTTGTCAAATAAAATCATCCAAAATGCAGAACCACTACAAAAATAAAGTGGTGTGGTGACACTGGCACATCGACAATGTGTACTCACACACTCTCTCTCTCTTTATCTCTCAGACACACACACACACACACACACACACACACACACACACAATTGTGTGTGTCTAGAATCTAGAATTAGATTAAAAATAAATGATTGAAATAAATGATAAAATCTTAAGACTCCAACATTTCTCTTTGTAACATTTTGTTCAGGTTTGATTCTAATCATAATGTAACATTATTGAAAAACTGGGGGTTTTTTTGGTACATAAAAAATGCTAAACTTTGACAAAAATATTTAATTTTTATTATAATTGTGATTTTATAATATTTAGATATGAATCCAACTGAATCCAACTTGTGAAAAGATATCTTTCAGGTAGTCTAATAGCAAATAGCATATACTGGAGCTCTATAGCCATCTAGTGGTTAAAATTATAATTTTTTATTTTAAAACTGCATTTTCCAAAAAATGGGCAAAAATGTTACATTAAACCATTTAAAATTATCCATGTTATCCCCATGAATGAAAGTTAGAAATCTGGGTCTTTTATAAAGTGAATTTTACATCAAATGCTGTTTTTTTGTAAAAAGGCTATTTAAATATTTATTTATTTATTTATAGAAATTTAAAAAATATCATAAATTCTCCCAAAACTGCACAAATGTTGAGTAAAAACATTAACAAACAGAATAAAATTACATTTGTAAAAAAAAAACAACTATTATCTTGTTACAAAATTAAATGTCTAGAGACCCCAAAAGACTCGAGTGTAGACATAAACTAGATGCGAAAGTTCGTCGAGACAAACTTTAAGTTGGCTTGATAAAGTCGGACCAGAAAGTTTGAAGAAGTTTGAAGTTTAAATTAGTTTGAAGTTTAAATTAGTTTGAAGTAGTTTGAAGTTTAAAGTAGTTTGAAGTTTAAAGTAGTTTGAAGTTTAAAGTATTTAAAAGTAGTTTAAAGTATTTTGAGTGGTTGGTTAGTTGTCACAGATGGTTACTATGGAGTTTTTATAGAGTTCTTAGCATGATCTTGGCATTATTTAACACAAAGAAAGAAAGAAAGATAGGTTAGAAAGATAAAAAGGTTAGAAAGAAAGATTAGTTCGAAAGAAAGAAAGAAAGAAAGAAAGAAAGAAAGAAAGAAAGAAAGAAAGAAAGAAAGAAAAAGAGTAGTTAGAAAGAAAGAAAGAAAGAAAGAAAGAAAGAAAGAAAGAAAGAAAGAAAGAAAAAGATTAGTTAGAAAGAATGAAGGAAAGATTAGTTAGTTAGAAAGAAAGAAAGATAGGTTAGAAAGATAAAAAGGTTAGAAAGAAAGATTAGTTAGAAAGAAAGAAAGAAAGAAAGAAAGAAAGAAAGAAAGATTAGTTAGAAAGAAAGAAAGAAAGAAAGAAAGAAAGAAAGAAAGAAAGAAAGAAAGAAAGAAAGAAAAAGAGTAGTTAGAAAGAAAGAAAGAGATAAAGATTAGTTAGAAAGAATGAAGGAAAGATTAGTTAGTTAGAAAGAAAGTTAGAAAGAAAGAAAGAAAGAAAGAAAGAAAGAAAGAAAGAAAAAGAGTAGTTAGAAAGAAAGAAAGAAAGAAAGAAAGAAAGAAAGAAAAAGAGTAGTTAGAAAGAAAGAAAGAAAGAAAGAAAGAAAGAAAGAAAGAAAGAAAGAAAGAAAGAAAGAAAGAAAGAAAGAAAAAGAAAGAAAGAAAGAAAGAAAAAAAGAAAAAGAAAGAAAGAAAGAGAAAGATTAGTTAGAAAGAATGAAGGAAAGATTAGTAAGAAAGAAAGAAAGATAGGTTAGAAAGA
This sequence comes from Rutilus rutilus, assembly GCF_951802725.1. Classification (NCBI taxonomy): domain Eukaryota; kingdom Metazoa; phylum Chordata; class Actinopteri; order Cypriniformes; family Leuciscidae; genus Rutilus; species Rutilus rutilus. The sequence goes on from NC_140224.1 coordinate 12,530,157, forward strand.
TAAAAAGGTTAGAAAGAAAGAAAGAAAGAAAGAAAGAACAAAAGAAAGAAAGATGGATTAGTTAGAAAGAAAGATAGATTAATTAGAAAGAAAGAAAGATGGATAAGTTAGAAAGAAAGAAAGAAAGAAAGAAAGAAAGAAAGAAAGAAAGAAAGAAAGAAAGAGAAAGAAAAAGAGTAGTAAGAAAGAAAGAAAGAAAGAAAGATCAGTTAGAAAAGAATGAAGGAAAGATTAGTTAGAAAGAAAGAAAGAAAGAAAGATAGGTTAGAAAGATAAAAAGGTTAGAAAGAAAGATTAGTTAGAAAGAAAGAAAGAAAGAAAGAAAGAAAGAAAGAAAGAAAGAAAGAAAGAAAGAAAGAAAGAAAGAAAGAAAGAAAGAAAGAAAGAGAGTAGTTAGAAAGAAAGAAAGAAAGAAAGAAAGAAAGAAAGAAAGAAAGAAAGAAAGAAAGAAAGATAGATTAGTTAGAAAGAATGAAGGAAATATTAGTTAGTTAGAAAGAAGGAAATATTAGTTAGTTAGAAAGAAAGAAAGAAAGAAAGAAAGAAAGAAAGAAAGAAAGAAAGAAAGAAAGAAAGAAAGAAAGAAAGATGGATTAGTTAGAGAGAAAGATAGATTAATTAGAGAGAAAGAAAGATGAATAAGTTAGAAAGAAAGATAGATAGATTAGAAAGAAAGAAAGAAAGAAAGAAAGATGGATTAGTTAGAAAGAAAGATAGATTAATTAGAAAGAAAGATGGATAAGTTAGAAAGAAAGATGGATTAGTTAAAAAGAGATAGATAGATAGTTTAAAGTTTAAAGTAGTTTGAAGTAGATAGATGGATGAGTTTATTTGTTTAAATGAGTCTCAATGGCTCATATAGTATATAGAACGGCAGTTTGGTTTAGTCTTCAAGGTGTTTAGATTTAAATTTTTGTCGGTTTGAATTTTTTAGAACTCCCCAATGTAAGTCAATGGGAGTTTTTGAATGAGTTTTTTCGAGTTTTGATCGTCATTTTTAGGAAAACCGTAAGTCCGATCAGTCTGAAAATAGATAGCACACTTAGTCAGAAAAGTTTGAGTGTCTGAGCCGAGTTTGGAGTATGTAGAGTTAAAGCTCTAGGAGGAGTTACATATAGAATTTTTTAGTCTCAGAAGAATAATAATAACTAGATGCGAAAGTTCGTCGAGACAAACTTTAAGTTGGCTTGAGAAAGTTTGGACCGGAAAGTTTTTTGCTAGGCGGTTGTTAGGATGTTATGGGTGGTCGCTATGGTGTTGCTAGGCGGTTGCTAAGGTATTCTGGGTGGTTGCTAGGCGGTTGCTAGGGTATTTTGAGTGGTTGCTAGGGTGTTTTGGGTGGTTGCTAGGGTGTTTTGGGTGGTTGCTAGGCGGTTGCCAGGGTCTTTTGTGTGGTTGCTAGGCGGTTGCTAGGGTGTTCTGGGTGGTTGCTAGGATATTTTGGGTGGTTGCTAGGGTCTTTTGGGTGGTTGCTAGGGTATTTTGGGTGGTTGCTAGGCGGTTGCTAGGGTGTTTTGGGTGGTTGCTAGGCGGTTTTGGGTGGTTGCTAGGCGGTTGCTAGGGTATTTTGGGTGGTTGCTAGGGTGTTCTGGGTGGTTGCTAGGCAGTTGCTAGGGTGTTATGGGTGGTTGCTATGGTGTTGCTAGGCGTTGCTAAGGTATTCTGGGTGGTTGCTAGGTGGTGGCCAGGGTGTTCTGGGTGGTTGCTAGGCTGTTTTGGGTGGTTGCTAGGGTATTCTGGGTGGTTGCTAGGGTCTTTTGGGTGGTTGCTAGGGTCTTTTGGGTGGTTGCTAGGCGGTTGCTAGGGTCTTTTGGGTGGTTGCTACGGTGTTCTGGGTGGTTGCTAGGGTCTTTTGGGTGGTTGCTAGGCGGTTGCTAGGGTGTTCTGGGGGGTTGCTATGGTATTCAGGGCGGTTGATATGGTGTTACTAGGTGGTTGGTAGTTATCACAAATGGTTACTATGGAGTTTTTATAGAGTTCTTAGCATGATCTTGGCATGATTTAACACTTAACTAATCGCTATTAGCATGTAGCTATTCACTGCTAGCATATGTAGCATGTTGGAAGTGCTGTTTGCTAGCATGAGTCAAAAGAGCCAAACCTCATCTCTATACGATGTTCTGATACAGAGATATAGGTCTTGCAAAACGGTTGCTAGGGTACTCAAGTTTGGTTGCTATGGAGTTGCTTGGGAGCTGGGAGCTTTAAACTTAAGAAGTTTAAATTGGTTTGAAGTTTAAAGTAGTTTAAAGTAGTTTGAAGTTTATGATAGATATATAAATAAGTTAGATAGATACAAACAAACACACACACACACACACACACACACACTCACACAGACTACCTCGCTCACACACTCACTCAGACACACACACACACACACACACACTCAGAGTTTATGAGTTTAGAGTTTATAAGTGTACAAGTTTTTGAGTTTAGAGTTTATAAGTTTAAATGAGTTTAGAGTTCAGAATTTATTAATTTATGAGTTTAAGAGTTCATAAGTCTATGAATTCATGAGTTTATTAGTTAATTAGTTATTAAATTTAAGTTAATTAGTTTATAAGTGTATGAGATTAGAGTTTATTAGTTTAAATGAGTTTCATTGGCTAATATATATAGAATGGCAGTTTGAATTAGTTTTCAAGGGATTTAGATTTAAATTTTTGTCGGTTGGTGAGTTTGAATTTTTTTAGAATGCCCAATGTTAAGTCAATGGGAGTTTTTCCGAGTTTTGATCGTCATTTTTAGGAAAACCGTAAGTCCGATCAGTCTGAAAATAGATAGCACACTTAGTCAGAAAAGTTTGAGTGTCTGAGCCGAGTTTGGAGTACGTAGAGTTAAAGCTCTAGGACGAGTTTCATATAGAAATTTTAGTCTCAGAATAATAATAATAAGTTTAAATAGGATTTCAATATGTTGGCTCTCTCAAGCCAACTTAACTAGATGCGAAAGTTCGTCGAGACAAACTTTAAGTTGGCTTGAGAAAGTTTGGACCAGAACGTTTTTTTGCTAGGCGGTTGCTAGGATGTTATGGGTGGTCGCTATGGTGTTGCTAGGCGGTTGCTAGGGTATTTTGGGTGGTTGCTAGGGGGTTGCTAGGGTATTCTGGGTGGTTGCTAGGGTGTTTTGGGTGGTTGCTAGGCGGTTGCTAGGGTCTTTTGGGTGGTTGCTAGGCGGTTGCTAGGGTTTTTGGGTGGTTGCTAGGGTATTCTGGGTGGTTGCTACGGTGTTTTGGGTGGTTGCTAGGGTGTTTTGGGTGTTTTGGGTAGTTGCTAGGGTGTTTTGGGTGGTTGCTAGGCGGTTGCTAGGATATTTTGGGTGGTTGCTAGGGTCTTTTGGGTGGTTGCTAGGCGGTTGCTAGGGTCTTTTGGGTGGTTGCTAGGATATTTTGGGTGGTTGCTAGGGTCTTCTGGGTGGTTGCTAGGCGGTTGCTAGGGTATTTTGGGTGGTTGCTAGGGTGTTTTGGGTGGTTGCTAGGCGGTTGCTAGGGTATTTTGGGTGGTTGCTAGGGTGTTTTGGGTGGTTGCTAGGCAGTTGCTAGGGTATTCTGGGTGGTTGCTAGGGTGTTTTGGGTGGTTGTTAGGGTATTCTGGGTGGTTGCTAGGGTGTTTTGGGTGGTTGCTAGGCGGTTGCTAGGGTATTCTGGGTGGTTGCTAGGGTGTTTTGGGTGGTTGTTAGGGTATTCTGGGTGGTTCCTAGGGTGTTTTGGGTGGTTGCTAGGGTATTCTGGGTGGTTGCTAGGGTGTTTTGGGTGGTTGCTAGGGTGTTTTGGGTGGTTGCTAGGCGGTTGCTAGGATATTTTGGGTGGTTGCTAGGGTCTTTTGGGTGGTTGCTAGGCGGTTGCTAGGGTCTTTTGGGTGGTTGCTAGGGTGTTTTGGGTGGTTACTAGGGTATTCTGGGTGGTTGCTAGGGTGTTTTGGGTGGTTGCTAGGCGGTTGCTAGGGTATTCTGGGTGGTTGCTAGGGTGTTTTGGGTGGTTGCTAGGGTCTTTTGGGTGGTTGCTAGGCAGTTGCTAGGGTTTTTGGGTGGTTGCTAGGGTATTCTGGGTGGTTGCTAGGGTGTTTTGGGTCGTTGCTAAGGTGTTTTGGGTGGTTGCTAGGCGGTTGCTAGGGTCTTATGGGTGGTTGCTAGGTGGTTGCTAGGGTTTTCTGGGTGGTTGCTAGGCGGTTGCTAGGGTGTTATGGGTGGTTGCTAGGCTGTTCTGGGTGGTTGATAGGCGGTTGCTAGGGTGTTATGGGTGGTTGTTATGGTGTTGCTAGGCGGTTGCTAAGGTATTCAGGGCGGTTGATATGGTGTTAATAGGTGGCTGGTAGTTGTCACAGATGGTTACTATGAAGTTTTTATAGAGTTCTTAGCATGATCTTGGCATGATTTAACACTTAACTAATCACTATTAGCATGTAGCTATTCACTGCTAGCATGTGTAGTATGTTGGAAGTGCTGTTTGCTAGCATGAGTCAAAAGAGCCAAACCTCATCTCTATACGATGTTCTGATACAGAGATATAGGTCTTACAAAACGGTTGCTAGGGTACTCGAGTTTGGTTGCTATGGAGTTGCTTGGGAGCTGGAGATTTAAACTTAAGAAGTTTATAGTGGTTTGAAGTTTACAGTAGTTTACAGTAGTTTGAAGTTTATGATAGATATATAAATAAGTTAGATAGATACAAACAAACACACACACACACACACACACACACACACACTCACACAGACTACCTCGCTCACACACTCACTCAGACACACACACACACACACACACACACACACACACACTCAGAGTTTATGAGTTTAGAGTTTATAAGTGTACAAGTTTTTGAGTTTAGAGTTTATAAGTTTAAATGAGTTTAGAGTTCAGAATTTATTAATTTATGAGTTTAAGAGTTCATAAGTCTATGAATTCATGAGTTTATTAGTTAATTAGTTATTAAATTTAAGTTAATTAGTTTATAAGTGTATGAGATTAGAGTTTATTAGTTTAAATGAGTTTCATTGGCTAATATATATAGAATGGCAGTTTGAATTAGTTTTCAAGGGATTTAGATTTAAATTTTTGTCGGTTGGTGAGTTTGAATTTTTTTAGAATGCCCAATGTTAAGTCAATGGGAGTTTTTCCGAGTTTTGATCGTCATTTTTAGGAAAACCGTAAGTCCGATCAGTCTGAAAATAGATAGCACACTTAGTCAGAAAAGTTTGAGTGTCTGAGCCGAGTTTGGAGTACGTAGAGTTAAAGCTCTAGGACGAGTTTCATATAGAAATTTTAGTCTCAGAATAATAATAATAAGTTTAAATAGGATTTCAATATGTTGGCTCTCTCAAGCCAACTTAATAATAATAAGTTTAAGTACAATATCAGTAAGTTGGCTTTCTCAAGCCAACTTAATAAAGACCATCAGAGGGTTAAAACCCCGCCCACACGCTGGTGAAAACAGGAAAAAACGGTTTTCTTTTGATTCCCTGAGAGGAGATCGATTAGCATTGGGGGTTGAATCGGCAGACCTGGGGGGTGGGGGGTTGTAATTTCTTGACTCTGTGTCAGTTGGTAGCAGCTAAAACAAGCAGCTAAAACAAAGACAATTGTGTGCAATTAATTACATTTTGGAAATAACTTCCTTCATGTCGTTTTATTTATACACTGTAAACATTTTTTTTTAATTTGTAAGTAAAGTATTAAATATGTTTTACAAACAATTGGTTTACAAACTCTTGGAGGTTTGTGGTTCAGAAGAGTGGTGCTTGTGTTTAGACTTGTGTTTTACGTGATTAAATCAGGAAGATTACATTGGTTTCTGTCCACACGGAGACACATTTAAGACGGTTTAATCAGGAAATGGAGGCACCGGCGCGATATAACTCGCTTTGCTCGTGAACTGAGCTCGTCTCATAAATGAACCGAAACTCAGAAATGCATCTAGAAAGCTTGAAATGTCCACTTTTAAACAAAACAATTCAAAACGAAAAGAAACAGAGCTCTCTTGAGGTGTGCATTTCTCTCTACAGGCACGTTCACAATATCTGCGAAGATGACGAGTCAGCATTGTCAACATCTTTCACTGACACATAAAACACTACTTTATTAATAAACAATTAAAATGTCTCCTTGCTATATTTGACACCTGATTACTTTTGCCGGTTCTTTGTGGCAAGCTTTATGCGTCCGTTAACTATCGAATATCGTGACTCATATTTTGTACCAGACCATTTGGTTGTTCATATTGTTCAACAAAGTTCTTGATAAAAAAAGAAAAGAAAAAAAGAAGCTATACGGTGCCTAATAGTAGGCTATTGTTGTATACAGCGCGCAAGGTTTATGCGCATGCTTTAAGTCTTCTTCTCAGTTTTTATTGTATGTCTGTGGCAGAATTACAGCGCCTGTCTGGTATGTATACTAGGCTACATCGTTTTGAGTCGGTTTCAGTGGTTTCGCGTGTACGCAGATATTTCTTGAGACGACGCCATGTTTACGGTTTTTTTTTTTTTTCGAACGGGGGAAAAAAATATCGGATAGGGAAAGCTCTGGCTTCGTGTGGATGTGGCCTCAGTGTAGGACAGATTGTCAAAAAAATGCAAAAAAAAAAAAATAGTAGGCTAGGCTATATTTATAAACATCGCTAAACAAAGAGTGAATAAGAATTTAAAAAGTAATGACGTTTTTTGTTTTATGCACTTTTAGTTTTGTTGCAATTTCAGCAAAAACTTATAATTAGGAAATAATGCTAAAAGGTCAACACGCTAAACTTATATTCTTTATATGTCAAAAATGTTGTAAAAAAATACGTATTATTCTTATATAATAAGAATAACAATATGATACATTTATATTGCGCTCAAAATGATTTAGATATGGAAAGAGGAATTCTTCTCAACTACCACCAATAAAGTTTTAAAATTCTTCTTTAGAAAATATTATATTTTGATGATTCTGCAAGTTCAGCAGACAGTGAGGTTCAGGTTTGTTCCGATCTGGGGTGCGTTTCCCGAAAGCATCGTTGGCCAACTATGGTCGCAAGTTCCGTCGTTACCAATAGAGTTCAATGGACATTGCGATGAACTTGCGACCATAGTTGGCCAACGATGCTTTCGGGAAACGCACCCCAGAGCTCGTGAGTGGAGAGCGCAATTCTGAATATTTCGCTCCGCTCGTTCATTCCGCAGGGTCGCTCGCTCAACACAGATGTCCTGTTGCCTGGTTCGAAAATATGTGGAATAAGGGCTGCTTCCGACTAACTTTTTTTTTTTTTCTAGTAGGCTAGTTCTTCATTTAAGCAATTCGTGAACAAATCGCCCCTTTATATTAATTTAATTAGCCTACTTATATAGCCTACAGGATAATGAGCGTTTACGTAATATAGCCGCACTCAAGCGCTCGACCGCACACATAAAGCTTGCCACAAAGAACCGGTAAAAGTAATGATTATGAATGCGTCTAAATGTGTCTAAATACGCTGTGAATGTGAATGTGCATTATACGCCGAGTTTCGGTTCATTTATGAAACGAACTCCAGTTCACTCGCCGGCGCCTCCAATGTCGTGATTGTCTGCTATATTTACTTCTTAAATCCAGACAATTGGTTCACGAAACATTGATTAAAATTAAGATATAATCAAAACAAAACGAAATTCAATTTAAAGAAAGGCAGCTGTTCTGTTTGAGGTCTCTGTGAAAGTTTTAAAGCAGTCTTTTAGTGCCGCGCTCACGACACGTTGTTTTTTCCCTCATATATTTATAAATGCGAACACGGAAATTAAAATAAAATGAATATTATAATGTTTTTTTGTTGTGTCAGACAATGATTACCAATTTTTTCTCTCATATCCAGTTCACTCGCTGGTGCCTCCAATGTCGCGATTGTCTGCTATATTTACTTCTTTAATCCAGACAATTGGTTTATGAAACATTGATTAAAATTAAGATATAATTAATACAAAACGAAATTCAGTTTAAAGAAAGGCAGCTGTTCTGTTTGAGGTCTCTGTGAAAGTTTTAAAGCAGTCTTTTAGTGCCGCTTTCAGAGCGCTCACGTCCGTACCCGAGAACTGACACGTTGTTTTTTCCCTCATAAATGCGAACACGAAAAATAAAATAAAATGAATATTATAATGTTTTTTTTTGTTGGGTCAGACAATGATTACCAAATTTCATGACGAAATGTGGGTGCGTACCCACCGTCCCCACCGAAATCGACGCCTATAAGGGAAACATGATAATATAAAAAGTACTGTACAGTAGGCTAATGCAGAAAAGCGCACAACCACGTTAAAGCTATTTAAAACGTTAAGATGCAAAAAGGAACTAAATGTAAAATTAGATAATGATATTGCGCAAATGCTCTCGGTCTCTTCAAAGGTCTTCGCAAATTATTGTGTTATAAGACTCAGTTATCATATATCACGTCTCTTCTACTGTAAGTACACAGAAGAAAAAAATAAGACAAATGATGCGCGTTTGAGATTTTTATGAAGAATATGTGACTGTTTATGAAGCCTAACTGGCAAAAGAAAACATTGTCTTCGTCATACTTTGTCAACTCAGTATGGCCACATGAAACACGACTGCCATCTACAGGTTTTAGTATTTCCTGCGTCCAACACCTAATCCCCCTTCTGCACGATCCCGCAGAATTTCGGAAGTGCTTGCAGCATTCTTCTCTCTGAGACGCGCATTTTTAAAGGCCACATCTGTATTCCAATGCTTAACTTTGAGGAGAATAATGTTACATTGCAAAAATGGTTCTAAATAGGGTTAATTTATGCACAATAGCTTTATGATATTCAGCTTCTTTCGACTCACCCAACGGGCTTGTGATGGGCTCTATGATGGCATCAGTAGGCAGAACTGCACGATCATCTGTGAATGTACCCTTCGGTGTAGCAGTTGCAGATGAGTCGGTTGAGTTTGTTGGATACGAAGAGTTCATTTCTGCCCTCAAATCACTACTCGATGCTGTTGTTGATCGTGACTGGTTAGTAAGTATAGGTGCGTTATCAGTAAAAGTGAAGGGGTATGGGCTCAGATCGGTGCTCAATGGAGTCTGATCAGTGATGCTCTCAGTCACTGTAGGAAAAGAAAAAGCAAAGAGAATTAGAACGCGACATGAATGTCCGTCTGATCATGGCATCATGGCAATGGTCCTTAAAGGCTCAAACTTTTCTTTATGCAGAAGCGGCCGAATTTATTTTGATTTGGGGGGTGAAATATGATGTTGGCATGTTATTTATAGAAATTCATCCTCTTACCCGATGGACTTATGATGGGCTCTATGGTGGCATCAGTGGGGAAAACAGCACTTCCATCTGTGAATGTGGCAGTCAGTGCTGCGGCTGTAACGTTAGATGAAACCGAAGAGTTTGTTGAATCGGTTGAGTGGTGTTGTGCAGTGTTCTGAAAAGTCGCTTGAGGAAAAACAATCGCAATCAAAACTAATAGGAAACCACAAAAGGAAACCTTCGACATTTGTTGAAGATATCTGTTAATTCGGGATGACTTTAGATAGTAATCCACTTAGTATCAAAAAGATGTCTTAAAAGAAGTTTGCACTCTGTCATTTGAATAATGTATTAATGAACAATCTAACGTTAAGTTACTTTACTCCAATCACTAGACACATTAGCGTCCTTCAGACCGTCGTTGTTAAGGAAGTGTAAATTCTGTGCACATCCGGTTCTTCTTCTTTAATGACTATTCACTCTTTATGAACATTGTCGCCACCTGCTGCATTAGTCAAAGCAAAGTCCCTTTCTATAGGGACTTGGCGTCTTACAGTTTTTCTCAGTTTGGTGCATTTCTCAATGGATTATCTTCAAAAGCACCCAACATGCTTAAAATCCTTATTTTATCTCACAAAAGTATTCATGTCAATTTAACGTATCAGTGCCATCAGAATGGCTCGTCCTTGTGTCATCGTTCATAAACAAGATAATCAAAATGCTAATTAGCCATGCTGTCAATAAAACTGCTCTGACCGTTCTTCCTGATATGAACTATGGCGACGGTTTTGATGACAGTGATTGAAAATACACAAGACTTCACTTTTTTCTGTATGTCTGATTAGAGTCAGTTTTGTTTTGGTCTCACAACAAATGTGACCCTGGACCACAAAACCAGTCACATGTGTCATTTTTTTTATATTAATACATCACCTGAAAGCTGAATACATAGGCTAAGCCATTGATGTATGGTTTGTTTGGATAGGACAATATTTGAGGGAATAAATTAACTTAAATATTAACGGTAGGAAATTTACAAAATATCTTAATGGAACATGAACTTTACTTAATATCCTACTGATTCTTGGCATAAAAGAAAACTCGCTAATTTTGACCCATACAATATATTGTAACTGTGGTTTAATCTATCTGGTCTCCCCGATAGTGAAAAGTGGCGCATCGCTGGAGCGCCAGTTGAGCCCGGCCAGACTTTATTTGGTCCTGCCGTGCCGTCGCTTTAATGCAACAGTGCTGCGGTGTCAAAAATAAGTAGGACGGGTCTTTTAAACGTTGCCTTCTTAGAACGCCTGCGCCTTGCCAGACACCCTCTGTACGGCCCCCTAACCACTCTGCTACCGAACGGCATTTTCATAAAGCAGGTAGTGCTATTAAATCCTGCGGCAAGTCACCGGCTTAGCTTCATATTCCATTGTTCAAAAGATGGAGGCTATCGGTCGGCGAGGTCAGCAGCCCCTCGCCAGTGGTGCCCACCTCAAGTGCGCACTGGCTTCACTGTTCCGTGTGTTGCCCGGTGTGTGTTTCCCCGTATCAAAGTTGGTCAGATAAAGTGCACAAGTAGTCACCACACAGCTCTCTACACACGGCTCTCACTAATTTAATAAAGGTTTTTACCTCACTGGAAGAGTGCAGACTTTTACACTGGTGCTTAGTGCACTTTCCGAGCCACCTTTTTAACTGATGCATACGGGACAGTTAAAAGTGCTCTCTCGCAAGATGACGCTTTTACTCGCTTTGGTGTGTGGTAAAAGAGTAGGTGACCTGCATGCACTTTCTACGAAGACTGCTTGTTTGGAGTTTGATAGGAATGACTGTATGGTCAGGCTGACACCCAGAAGCTGTTATGTGCCCAAAGTGCTGTCAATGTCATTCAGGGTGAAAGTTATAACACTGCAGGCATTATCCCCTGTTCACGCTTTGAGTTTACACATTGAGTTTATGTGGACAGATTGAGTCAATTCAGGCTGTCAGAACAGTTGTTTGTCTGTTTCAGAGGTCACCGTAAACAGCTGCAGGTCTCGAATCAGCATTTGTTTCATTGGATTGTAGAAGCTATAGATTTAGCATACAGTATGCTTTTAAGAATGAAATTTGTCCTTTGGAGTCCACGCTCATTCTACTAATATGGCTTCTTCGTGGGCTTGGGCAAAAGGAATGTCTTCTCAGAGCACCTTTTGCTAGATTTTATTTTGTGTGTGCAAAGATGCCAGCTGACTTTCTATTGGTTGTTTGTGCACCTGACCACACCCTTCACTCTGAACTGTGTGGTTTCAACTGAGCTCTGCACTGACTCGGTCGCTCCAATTGGAGCGTTTATTCGTTGCCTTAGATAAGCGTTCGAGTTGCAGGTATTATTATCTTATCAGTGATACTTGCACGCATTAATGCTTGTTTATTTGAGTACCAGCAGTGCTGCTACTGGATTTTCTATGAATCTGTTGGCTGTCATGGTTTCTCCTAGGTCTGCTAGTTGGTATGTAAGCAGTCAACGGGCTCAAGCTTGCCCATTAATTGTGATTCTGTTCGCTATGCTTGAGTTCTTTCCACAGCGGGGTGGGGTTTAATACTGTCCCCATAGCATAGCTCGCAATGTCAAGAGACCGACTCGAAAGGGAACGTCTCCGATTACTTTAGTAAGACATTGCACACGCTGTTGTGTCCAAACCTCAGTCTTATAAATATTGCTTTTCAGTTAAAAGATTAAGAGGCAATGGCTATTTTCAGTCGAAAGATTCAGAGGCAATGGCTATGAGTGCCAAGCTATATAGCAGATGGCTCCACCCCTAGCTGGTGTGCTCAAATGTCATTGACCAGTAAAATTTACTGGCGTGGTGCAATTAGGCTTAAGGGAAGGAGGGGATAGGCTACACCCCATAGCATAGCTCGCAATGTCTCTTTCCTTCTTCTCAGGGAACCGAGGTTACGAAAGTAACTGGAGAGTGTCTTGTGTTGTTTATGCGACCAGGTGTTATTCCCTGTGATCTTCTTTGTTGTGGATTATCATCTTTGTTTTTGTTTAAAAATAAAGGTACTGCAATTGGATCCCATTCTCGATTTTACCTGACCTGTTGTGACAGCTGTAATCTAAAGTGTTAACAGTTATAATTATCTTTTTTTTTTTTTAAGCAATAATTCATCCATTCTCCAAATCATTTGACCTCGGTAAGATCACAGGAATTGTGGAGCTTATCCCTGCTTCTAAGGCGGCAGTTTGGGGAAACACAATTATTAGGGGTTCAAGCATGAAATGCTGAAACCCTATTGTAATTGTAAGGATTCGTAAAACGCATCGTGCAGGCCAAACCGTAAGGCCTAGAGACGTGAAACCTGGCCAGATGGTAGGCCTCAATTTGGGGACAACCTATCAGAGTATGACCCCGATTGGCCCATAGGTGGCGCTACAGCAACCAAAAGTTCAAAATCGCTCATAACTCTTAGACCGTTTGTCCCAGGATCAAGTGTCTTATATCGTTGGAATCATTGGCTCAAGGCGGACAAAATGGCTATCTCCGATTTGGATGTAGGCAGGGAAAATTTTCTGTTATGTCGAATTTTGTCCAAAACCTACTTTTGCGAACTAGTCCCTGGTTTTTCGCCCGATCGGAACCAGACCAGTCTAGGACAATTCTCTGGACTCTCTAGATCAATAATTATCGAAAAAAAGTTGAACTTTTGCATTTGGGTGGCTGTAACAGGGTCATTTAGAAAAGGGGCGTGGCAAAATACACTCAAAAGCCTATAAATCCCAAATGAAAACTCAGAACTTGACCAAAATTGATGAGCATATGTGTCAGAACATGGTGAGGAAGCATGCAGAGTTTGATGGAGATCGGACCACAGGTGGCGCTATAACTGGCAAAAAGCCCTCATTCTTATTAGGGGTTCAAGCATGAAATGCTGAAACCCTATTGTAATTGTAAGGATTCGTAAAACGCATCGTGCAGGCCAAACCGTAAGGCCTAGAGACGTGAAACCTGGCCAGATGGTAGGCCTCAATTTGGGGACAACCTATCAGAGTATGACCCCGATTGGCCCATAGGTGGCGCTACAGCAACCAAAAGTTCAAAATCGCTCATAACTCTTAGACCGTTTGTCCCAGGATCAAGTGTCTTATATCGTTGGAATCCTTGGCTCAAGGCGGACAAAATGACTATCTCCGATTTGGATGTAGGCAGGAAAAATGTTCTGCTATGTCGGATTTTGTCCAAAACCTACTTTTGCGAACTAGTCCCTGGTTTTTCGCCCGATCGGAACCAAACCAGTCTAGGACAATTCTCTGGACTCTCTAGATCAATAATTATTGAAAAAAAGTTGAACTTTTGCATTTGGGTGGCTGTAACAGGGTCATTTAGAAAAGGGGCGTGGCAAAATACACTCAAAAGCCTATAAATCCCAAATGAAAACTCAGAACTTCACCAAAATTGATGAGCATATGTGTCAGAACATGCTGAGGAAGCATGCAGAGTTTCATGGAGATCGGACCACAGGTGGCGCTATAACTGGCAAAAAGCCTTCATTCTTATTAGGGGTTCAAGCATGAAATGTTCAACCAAAAGTTCAAAAGTTCAAAAGTTCAAAATCGCTCCTAACTCTTAGACCGTTTGTCCCAGGATCAAGTGTCTTATATCGTTGGAATCCTTGGCTCAAGGCGGACAAAATGGCTATCTCCGATTTGCTCGCCCTTTGGCGCCAATTTTGAGTAAATTGCATTTTTTTGAAAAACCTATTTTTGCGAACTTCTCCTAGGTTTTTGGCCCGATCGGAACCAAACCACTGCAAGAATATTCTCTGGAGTCTGACAATCAATAATAATCCAAAAAATTCAAAATTTCAATTAACGGTCGATAAGGGGAACCAAAATATTTGATGGCACCAGGGCCACTTTTACTAAAACGGTTATAAATTGTGAACGGAAAGAGATTTTTTTGCTGAACTTGGGATACATCTTCCTGAGCTCAATCTGAGATCACTTGAAAAAAATCGCAACAATTGGCCACTTGGTGGCACTGTAAAATGGTTATAACTTGTGAACGGAAAGAGATATTTTCGCAAAACTTGGGACACATGTTCATGAGCTCATTCTGAGGTCATGTGAAAAAAAAATCATGACAATTGGCCACTTGGTGGCACTATAAAATGGTTATAACTTGTGAGCAGAAAGAGATATTTTCGCTAAACTTGGGACACATGTTCATAATCTCAATCTGAGTTGACATGAAAAAAATCGTGACAATTGGCCACTTGGTGGCGCTATAACAGTGAAAAAAATCATAAAAATAGCTATAAGCGCACCCAACTGTTAGTCTACTGAAAATTGGCACGCAGTGTCTTTGTCCAGGGTGCCATGATAGTCTATGAGAACATTGGTGTATCTCAAAAAACTCAGTATACGTCATTGGCACAATGCCTTGAAGGAGCCTTAGAAGTTTCAAGCCAGTGTTTTTTCACAGGTGTGACCTCCTAAGTCTCCTGAATCCTTGCCGAGTCCAACAATACCAAACATGCCAGGTTTCACCTTATGGTTTTTGTAAGTGTCATTTAGAGGTTTAAAAATTTGTGTTTATCTTCAAAGCCGTTAGTCCGATCGAGACAACAACAAAAAAACAAAGGAAATTTGAAAACATAGGTAAATAGCTAAACAATAATGCCAAAATGTTAAAATTAATATAGGAACTGACAAAAAAAATGAATTAAATCCAACCAATTTCACCCATGGATCATTTTGATGCTCTCACATGTTTGAAACGAACAATGATGGATTGTGATGAAATTTGTTTTGAATTGGGACTGGCGAATCCCCGTCCATACTGTCAATGACCATTCGCAAAGACCCGCCCACTTTAGTTACTGTTGCTATGTCTGACAAGCGACGCCACTCTCACACCACACCAAGTTCTCACGCAGTGAAAAATACATGGAAATACATGCGGATCAGAGAGGAGACTGCGCGCTGTCAGACAAGTACTTTTGATATGAAACAAATGGCGCTTTTCCACTACACAGTACCAGCTCGCCTCGACTCGACTCGACTTTGTTTGGTTTTCCACTGTGTAAAAGTTGTACCTGTACCTGCTTCCAGGTACTTTTTTTCGTACCACCTCCGGCGAGGTTCTAAGCGAGCTGGGGCAAGCTGAGGCGATACTAAAATGTAACGTGAAAACACGGCAGACTGCTGATTGGTCAGAGAGAATCATCACTATTCACTGCGTCATCATTGCACGCGCCAGACGGAGTATCCTGAATAAAAAACAGCAAAAACAAAAACATCCAAAAACAGCATACACTCGATTTCCTCCATTGTCCATTGTGTGTGGCAGCGGATGTATCTCGCGTAGAAGATTAAGTCACGGCAGTTTCCTGCGGCGTCGCTATGACGACCAGGTACTATTGTGGAGGTACTATCTGCAATGGAAAACGGAGCGAAAAGCGAGCCGAGTCGAGTCGAGTGGAGTTGAGTTGAGCTGGTACTGGTAATGGAAAAGCGCCAAAAGTCTCACCTTTCAAATGTAGTATTTTTTTAGAGACATTTAAACAATAAATACCGTTTTGTGACTCTTTAATGTGTCTGACAGATCGCTGTAGACTCAAGGCTCAGTTAAAGCTGCTCATGAACCGATCATCTCTTCCTTCTAGTTAATCTATAGCATTAAAATAAACATGAATGAACATAAAAGGAATGTTGTTTTAAAGTGCTAAGACGTCAGTACACTTTGTTTTTCAAATTTAAATCCTCCAAAGTTAATCTACTAACTCTCCTGACTGCTTTGTGGGACAAAATGGCGGATTATGATTAGTCAGATCGCCTGTCAATCAAACTCCCTGCGAAGGGTCAATTGAGAATGCCCGTACGCACAATTCTGATCTAATCGACAACTTTGCAGTTGCACATAGGAAAGCCCGGAAAATCCCGCTATAATGTAAGAGAGCATCTTTTTTATGTATTTGGACCTAGGCCTAACAATGTGTTATGGTGGTGCGCTGTCACCAGTGTTTTTTTATTGTTTTTTTTTTGGTGAGCGTAGGCTCCTCCTGATTTTGTTAGTCATCTCATCTCTTATATGCTGTGTATGATCATATCCTGCCCTATTCATGGTAGCCTACTCGCAGACATTGCGTCATCAATGTCATCAATTGCGTCATCAAGGGGCCCGCCTTGATAATCCTACTTAAGGGCCCGGTGTTGGCTCGTTACGCCACTGAATATAATTGTCTAAACTCCTTATCAAAATTACATATTTACAACAAATTTGACACATATATATATAGGCACACTTTGAGTACTACTAATAAAAGTGGTGGAGATCAGGCAAGACTGTAAGAAGACTCAGGCAAAAAGGTGCTACAACTGTAAAAACGCTTTAAAACCATATATTTCCTATGGCAAACTGCATGTATTGGCTGTAAATTGACTTTTTCATCTATGATAGCAGTTGTTAAATGCTTGCTAAATAAAACGTAATGTCTTTTGATGCTTGTGTGCTTAAAGGCCTTTAGGCCTTAACTGCTTGAACCCCGATAAATGCTGCTTGCAGCTTTAATTATTGTTATTATTATTATTATTATGCACATTACTATTGTAAAGGGAGTCCACTGAAGGCAAGTTGTAGAACCCAAGTGCAGTTTATTGAAGTGATCCAAAGCATGATCAAAATATAAAACAAACATAGACTTGGCAAACCATAAACATGAACAGAAAGCTTACCAAACAGTGGTTACACAAACAATACTTGACAAAGTAACAAGGCAAACATGAGGGCTTAAATATACAAGGACTAATGACTAAACATGGATACTTGTGCACATGATTAGACAATAAACCAATGACAACATGCCATATTCACATGGGGAACACATGGCAAATGACTATAACAGGGAATCACATGACAACAGGAAACATGACTGAGACATGAAACAAGAACATGAAACAAAACGAAAACAAGACATGACAACTATATTGAATTTGATTGGGTTCCTAAAACACCAGTGTGGCCATGAACTTACATGAATGGTGTTAAATCATTGAAATGGTAATTTCAAATTACAGAGGATTCTTGAAGTAAATATTTCACATCTAAGAAGCTTGGCTGACAAAAAAGTTTGGGAACCACTGCCCTATATTTAGCTCAGTGGAGTGGGAGTGAAGAGAGTGTGTGCTTAAAGAGCAGGGGACATCAGCCATAAGTGAAAGTGTGTGTGTGTGTGGGGTGTGTGGGGTGTGTGGGGTGTGGGGGGGGGGGGGGGGGTCCTGGTAAACCACACATTGTGGGGACAAAATGGGGACTGCATATAAATCACATTAAAATTAAAAATAAAATAAAAAATTGCATAACGTTTTCTGTAAGGGTTGTGTTTAGGGGTAGGGATAGAGTTATACAGGGATAGAATAGAGGGATAGATACAGTTTGCACAGTAAAAAAATCTTCATGCCTATGGAAAGTCTCCATACAACTTAGAAAGCCAGTGTGTGTGTGTAAGGCCAGAAGAGAATTTGCTGGAGAGAGAACATTTGGGCTAGCGTATAATATTTGATACGCTTTACATTAGTTCTGAAAAGTGTGTGTGAAAACCGGGGGATGGCGAGCTAATTCTGTCTGCAGCTGTCACTTTCTCCACTACACCTTTTCTTGTAGTGGCACTTAAACTCTGTCTGAATTGTTGAATTATTTTAAATGACTATTTATACCACTTCCACTTATAATATTACTACTGTGCAGTCAGTGCCAAGGCAATATTTTTACTTGCTCTTCCCATATGGCAAAATCTTCAAATTGTAAAATACATTACAAAAAAATTACTCCAAGATAATTACAGACACCAAGAATATGAGTTTGATCCACAGGAAATTCACTTTCAAATTAAATGTATAGCTTTAATGCACTGTAAAGTGCAGTGGACAGACATCCAGTTAAATGGATGTTTTAAAATACACTATATTGCCACAAGTTTTGGGACGCCTGCCTTTACATGCACATGAACTTTAATGACATCCCATTCTTAATCCATAGGGTTTAATATGGAGTTGGCCCACCCTTTGCAGTTATAACAGCTTCAACTCTTCTGGGAAGGCTTTCATCCCAAAGGTGTTCTATCGGGTTGAGGTCAGGACTCTGTGAAGGCTAGTCAAGTTCCTCCACACCAAACTCGCTCATCCATGTGTTTATGGACCTTGCTTTTTTGCACTGGTGCGCAGTCATGTTGGAACAGGAAGGGCTATCCCCAAACTGTTCCCACAAAGTCGGGAGCATGAAATTGTCCAAAATGTATTGGTATTCTGAAGCATTAAGAGTTCCTTTCACTGGAACTAAGGGGCCAAGCCCAACCCCTGAAAAACAACCCCACACCATAATCCCCAAACTCCACCAAACTTTACACTTGGCACAGTGCAGTCAGGCAATTACCATTCTCCTGGCAACCGCCAAACCCATACTCATCCAACGGATTGCCAGAGAAGCATGATTCGTCACTACAGAGATCACGTCTCCACTGCTCTGTCCAGTGGTGGCGTGCTTTATACCACTTCATCCGACGCTTTGCAAACCCATTCCATGAAGCTCTCTACGCACTGTTCTTGAGCTAATTGTAGTGAAGAAATTTCACGAATGGACTTATTGTACAGGTGGCAACCTATCACGGTACCACACTTGAATTCACTGAGCTCCTGAGAGCGACCTATTCTTTCACAAATGTTTGTAGAAGCAGTCTGAATGCCTAGGTGCTTGATTTTATACAACTGTGGCCATGGAAGTGATTGGAACAGCTGAATTCAATGATTTGGAGTCCCAATACTTTTGGCAATATAGTGTATATTTTGGACAATATTGTGTTGTAATCTCAAAATACTGAATAATGTTAGAATAAAGAAAAAAATACATTCATTACTATAACTTAAATATAATCTCTCATGCTCACCAAGTCTGCATTTATTTGATGAACGGATTTCGATACAAATGACAGAGGAACAGTAATTTCTTAATTTGCAACAAGAATATAAGTCATGGGGCGTGTTCAGACCTTTATTTTGAAATAGTGATGCACATGAAAAATCATGAAAGATTGGTAGAAACCTCAGTTTGTTTTCATGTCAAGAGTTCAAAAGATAACAATTCTATTTTTGAGAAGAAAAAAAAGAAAGAAAAAAATGTAAATATAAAGAAAAAATTATTTATAACGCTCATGCGTGTTCTTTCTGCATGTCTTTTATGTGTTTGTTAAAGGTTGAATTCAAATCAAATACTGCCATATTGCACGTACCACTTCTGAATAGCATCTACTTCATAAATTGTACAAAAAATATGGAAATATATGGTTCAGATCACTCAAACCATATATAGAAATGGGTACGTCCTTATATGGTCACCAATGGAGCCTGTATGTCATCTAGTGGAAAAGATTCATACTACGCCCAAACAAAATCTTACTGAAAGCTAATTTTTTGAGATATCACCCTAAAATTTGGAACACAACTTGTTCATATTTTTGGCTTTGATTTTATTGAAGTTTTATAGTCAATCATGTTTTATAAAATATATATATATATTTTTTTATATTTTTACATTTTCATAAACTTCAAATTTTATATAACATTTGTAAAAAAAGAAAAAAGAAAAACACTTACGTACATTTTTACAATAATCTGCCAATTGTCTCATTTAAAAGAGAACAAACTTAAGTCTGTGCTCCAAAGTATTCAAGATTTATGTTAGAAATGTTATTTTCAGCTCTATGTTCAAAAAGTGGGACTGACAGTTAACAGAGGAGCCACAGAAAAGACCAAGTTCCCTGCAGAGACAGAGTATCAGTTTCCACAACCCTGTATTTCAGTACATGCATTCAGTGTTGGGCCCATGATAAATGTCTGCTATGGATTGCATATATGGTGTGAAGAGGGAGGGCTGCAGAATGCTGTTTTGGACTATCCCAGAGGTCTATAAGCTCCTCGATATAGAGCCCCAGAGCTTGAAAATTATGTTTAGTCATCAAACTCCCCTTCTATTCAGACATTTATTCATAAAATACACACCACACATCCAATGTACATATATGGTACAGCACCTTTATCATTTTCCAGAATCAATATGTTGTTAGTTAGCTACTGTCAGAAGTAAATCTTTAGATCATTTACTGTTTTATAATCTTAAAATCATATTTACATGATTTACATTTAGTGACTTACAAATGAATAGAAGATTGAAAAAACAAAAACATATAAACATTAAACTATCATACGTTGCTAATATGTTTACTTTAAAGAATGAATCAGTTCAGAAGAATATAAACAGTTATGTCATTATTTTTATATGGTAAGAATGATGCCTTCTTACTGGACACAAGAAAGTGAACATAATGCATAAGTGGATATTAGTTCATTGGAGAATATTGTTAAATACTAAAGTTATACATTGACATACAACCAAATAAGGTCTTACAAATATTCAAATATTTTTCAGTTGATGTTAAGTGGTCTAATTTACAGCCATAATTGATTCATAAAACTAATATTGACCATTCTTATTGTGAAAAAAAATAAAAAAAATACAAATATTTTTTGACCATTGACTGGCAATGGTATGTCATATACGAAAATGATACCATGGGTTGTTTTAAAATTCTTACTTCCAGAAAAGATATACCAAGCCTTACATTAACCTACAAATTAATACTCAACAGACACAGATCAGAAGAAACTGAGCCCTTCAGTCAAGGCAGCAACAATCTCCTTGCCCTTGCCATATTTGCCCACAAGGTAAACCAAACTATAGCCAAAATTACTGGACTGAATTCACCTCATTCCAAGGCGTGCAAATCCTATTTTGGATCAGGAATGAAAAGTGACACCAAAGCACTTCATACACCTCCTGTCTTGTACTTTCACCAGCACTCACTTTCCTAAACCTGATGTTCAGGCTAAAGTTAGCACACCCAGGCCAGTATATAAGACCCCAAGAGGAACTACGAACGTGTCAGTCACATCAGTGTGGTGTATACTTCTCCTCTTTTGACCAACGGCAAAAAAATTGAGAGATGGTGAGTGTTTTTAGAAGACTTTAGACAATATATATATATATATATATATATATATATATATATATTTTTTTTTTAAATATATATAAAATAATTGAGTTGCCAGTGCACTTAACAACTTTACAAAACATCCTGCCTTGACACCTTCTAAAATATGGAACCCTATTATCACTGGAAATATAAATTTGAATTTGCAACATGAAAAATAATTATTTTCATTGGGTGATTAGCAGAATATGTATATGATGACAGAAATCGTAACTGTGGAAATGGAGCAGCAAACCATTCATGTGTGTTTTTCACTCCATACATATGTGTTTCTCTTTAGGCACCCAAGAAGGCCAAGAGGAGGCAGCAGGCAGAGGGCGGCAGCTCTAATGTATTCTCCATGTTTGAGCAGAGCCAGATCCAGGAATACAAGGAGGTACAGTGCTCATTCTTCAGTAATTTGACTTATTTTTCTTAAATCTCTGCTAAACCTGAAATTAGTTCAAT
Source organism: Rutilus rutilus (assembly GCF_951802725.1). Taxonomy (NCBI): domain Eukaryota; kingdom Metazoa; phylum Chordata; class Actinopteri; order Cypriniformes; family Leuciscidae; genus Rutilus; species Rutilus rutilus. The sequence goes on from NC_140224.1 coordinate 12,551,900, forward strand.
ACATAAATTCCTTTATCATAAACGGTTTTCCTAAAATATTGTACATTCAAAGTTATACATTTTGTCAGCACAACACAGAAAAAAGTAGTTTTAACATCAATCAAATTAATCAATCAGATCATGTCAGTGATTAAGGTTGAGGGCATGTTAGACATTCACCCATGCTCATGTGTTTGAAAATCTTAAATTGCAGATTTCTATGATAACTAGTAACTCAGCAAGAAGTAGATTTTGAAAACATTAGAAGAAAGAAGTCACCAACTGTAGCATTAGTTTTATGTTCAATAACCAATTAGCAAAAAAACAATAGCTGTTGTAAGTAGTAAGGAGAGGTTGTAGGGAGATTAGTTGGGGCTGGCAAGCGTAACCAATCCTCCCTCCTTAAATATCCCCAAAGTCTTGTTGTACATTCTGTGACCTTTTAACAACTTAGACAAGTGGGCAGCAGCTGCCAAGATACTTCTTGATCTCAGATGTCATCTCCAGTTTCAACTATGTTCAGTAGAATGACATCAAGACCTGATGCCAGAAAGGGAAATGTATTTCACAACTACAAAATCAATCCTTTCTACTGTGAAAACATCTTGTGTATCTTTGGGGACATATGATGCAATTAGTAGTAACTTCAATTAAAATTCATACCCTTTGCAAAGTGTAATTTAAAGCCTAGTAACACTTTGAAGATTGTTGTTTGTAGATACCAATAATCCTCAGTGGTACGTTACATAGACCCAGTCCCCACCCCATAAACATGACTGATGTTTTCTGCTTGGATAAAATGCAAAATGAACTGGCATAAACTGTCTTACCCTCTGTAAAACAAACAGGCCTTCACAATCATCGACCAGAACAGGGATGGTATTATCAGCAAGGACGATCTGAGAGATGTGCTGGCCTCCATGGGTCAGCTAAATGTGAAAAATGAGGAGCTGGAAGCCATGGTCAAAGAAGCCAGCGGCCCCATCAACTTCACTGTCTTCCTCACCATGTTTGGTGAGAAGCTAAAGGGTGAGTTGTTTAAATCTTCTCTCTGACTTAGTTTATTCTTGTAATCACAAATCATTTTTATTGTTCATACTTTTGGTTAGGGATTAAGTATTACTATTTGTAACTTTCACTTTAGTACATAACTTTTACCTGCCAGATACATTTACATGCATTTGGCAGACACTTTAATTCAAAGTGACTTACAGTGCTTTAAAGGTAAACATATTATCAGTACATGTATTTCCAAGTAATCAAACCCATGACCTTGGCGTTGCTAGCACCATGCTCTACTGACTTACAATTAATGGTTATGAAAATGTACAAAATATAGTTTTGTATTTATAGAATGCATAGAATTGACATCTCAACAAGTATTCACATCAAGTATTCGCAACATTTATTCAACTCTTCATTAAGGTGCTGACCCTGAGGATGTTATCGTGAGTGCTTTCAAAGTTCTGGACCCTGAGGCTACAGGCGCCATCAAGAAGGAATTGTAAGTGTCCTGACTCGTTGTTCACACAAGAGAATGCTGAACTTTCATGAAGCCCTTACAACTATGGTGAAGATTTATTTTCGAGAAAATAACATTTTGTTTTATTCTATAGCCTCGAGGAACTCCTGACCACCCAGTGCGACAGATTTACCGCCGAGGAGGTTAGTTGTAGTTGGATTTTAAGTAATGGTGTTTGCTAAAGCAAGAACCATAATTACTGTTTGTGCTATGGCAGGAATTCAAACTGTATGGCTTGTTGAGGAGAAATGTGGGATTAAACAAGTAAATATCCCTTAGCCATACATTTATACTATCGCCAAGTCTTATTTGCTAAATGTGAAACATTGAAACAATGTGTTTTGTGAAAAGCACTATACATTGAAGGTAGAACCCAAGACATATTTAGAGACATAGAGGTTTGCTTTTTCAGTTGGGCCAGTAAGAAAGCACCCAGAACAACGTAGTCATTGCCTAGCAATGCATTATAACATTTTTTTAAATGTTGCCTTTGTTTTACTTGACAACTTATTTAAGATCTTCTGGTTGTTATCTTCTTCTAGATGACAAACCTTTGGGCTGCCTTCCCTCCAGATGTGGCTGGAAACGTAGACTACAAGAACATCTGCTATGTCATAACACACGGAGAGGAGAAAGAGGAAGAATAACTCAATCTATCAACCATCTCTCTACCTCCTCATTGCCACACCATCTTGTTACATATTCAGTCTCCCCATGGTCCATCTATCCTCTCACAGAAACACTTGTCTAAACTGGAGGTCTTTTAGCATTTGGGCTCTCTGAATGTGAGTTACATGTAGCTAATGTGATTATTTTCAATAAAATAATCTAAAATCATGAAATCACAATCTCTCTGTTCTGTCTGCCATGTAATGTTTCCCTTCATAAATGTATAGGAAGAGGAGATATTTAAAGAGATGGTGCATCTCTGTAATAGAGCACCATAATCTCTCTCAATGTTTCCCGTTTGTTTTCTTGGAGAGACAGAAAAAGTAGGGAGGAAAGACATTGAACACTAATAGAAAACAGAGGAAGACAGAGTGAGGATGAGGAAAAGAAACAAAAGAAAACATCTTTTTCTCCCTTGTTCACTTCTCCATTCCAAAGTCTTCTTTTTTGCATTTTTCTTTATTTTCTCGATTCATCTCTTTGTCCTCAAAGCCACCTGTGACTTAAAAGTAACACAAATAAAAGCACATAAATCTTTCTTATACCTTGTGTCTGTTCTTGTCAGGTTCATGCACCTACAGTAGAACCAATGAGAAATCAGTTGAAATTTTACATTACTAGAGAAAATTATGAATGACAGATAAAATATTGTTTTTTAAGTGTTAATTTACTTTTACATTTTATGCATTATATGTTTTTGAAGTTAGATGAAACTGTGCTTTGACATTTTGAAACTGTTTTCGATATTGCTTTGCACAGGTTGTTTTAAAATTTTTGACGGATAAGATAATATCTAAATATAGTAAGCAAGAAACCAATGGACTACAACTCACATTAGTAAGTGAGTGTGAGATCGACACAGATCAACTACAAATTGGTGGGTGGAGGGGGGGATTTATGTTGTACTTGGCCTTAAAAGTAACATAGTTCGTATCGTATGAATGGATTTTATTTTGTAAAATGATTTTACAGACAAAATAAATAAGTAAACCCTCGACATGCTCCGTCTCAAAGTTCTTTGGCGTTGGCCCCATCCTTCGTCCATGTCTTGAAGTTAACTGGTAGGTCCTGCATCATATAGAGGCAGGGACGGAGCCTATCCCCGGACGAGTGGACGGGAGCCATCCTGGTGGTGGTGGGGAGGATGGAGGGGAACTTTGCTACGACACCTACAGGCAGCAAAATAGGAGGGAAATCAGTCTTTTTCTATTTGATGTTGTGATATAAATATTTTATGTAATGGGTATTTCAACATTAAATGTACAGACTAAGGATACTCAGGTCAAAGGCCATATATACTTAACCAAAAAGTGCTTAACACAGTAGAACAGCACTGTAAAAAATGAGTCGTTGGATCAAAGTAAAAAAATTACTTAAACTTGTTACAAGTAATCGGTTTACTTTATCTCAACTTAAAAAAATTAATTTACTCAAATCACATTTCCATAGTCAACTGAAAGTAAAAATACTCTTTCAACCAAAGAGATTTGTTTAATTAGCATTAAATTATAAATTATTATTTGGATTAACTTAATTTTTTAAACTTTTATATATTAAATATCAAAATAAATACAAAACAAAATTACAAACATGAAATATCACCGAATTTTTGTCTGAAAAAATAAGCCTTTTACACTGGAATCAAACATTTAACTTTTTATTTAGTGCAATCTTCCAACAAACTCACAGAAACCAGAATTTCCATTTGTTCTAAAAGCATTTGATGAAGAATTCATTTGATTTACAAAAGTCAATACTGAAACCGTTTTAGTGCATGACTTAATAAATAAATAAATAAAATACATTCAATAATAAAACCGTCAACAATGTCTTTGTAAAAAAACAAAAAAAAACATCCATCAATAAATGTATACATCAATTCTATTTGCTAGAGTAAAATTGTCACTCGACATTTCAGATTATCTTGCATTAAATTTAGGAATGTAACAGAAAACACTGAAAAGCCCTTAATATGGCATTGATAAATCATCCAGTGTAACATCAATTCATTGAAAAAAATCAAATCAACATTGAAAGCTCCTTAAAAGACATGACATGCAGGAACATTTAAAGGGTTACTTCACCAAATTAAAATATTTTTAATGAGATCTGAGAGCTGTCTCACTCCTTCATAGGTTTCATTCATAATTTCATTCTGCCGGCCAAGACAAGTTAGTAAAGACATTGTTAAAATAGTCCAAGTGACACCAGTGGCTCAACCTTAAGTTTATCAAGTGATGAGAATACTTTTTGTGTACAAAAAACAAACAAAAATTACGACTTTATTCAACTATTAATTTTCTTCAGTTTGGGTCTGAGTGAGTTCACGAGAGCGCCACGACACATGCGCGAGAACTGAGAGGATGACGCTCACGATCATTTGATGGGAAAAGGTTGAAAGGTAAGCCATTCATTTAGCAGCATTGGCAAGGAACTTATACGTTTTCTCGTTGGTCATCTTCTCAGTTCTTGCGCATGCGTTGTGTTGCTTTTGTGAACACGTCAAGAAGATGAACGAAAGTCTTACGGGGATGGAACAACTTGAGGGCATTTTTGGATGAATTAACCCTTTAAAAACCATTTGCATCTTCGCTATGTCCATGACCATTTTTTTCAAGGCCTCAAAGGTATATTTAAGTACTTCAGGATACCTCAAGTTCTCAGTACGTGATTCCAAACATCATGGCACAAGCAGATGCAACTGAGGACAACTCATGTAAAAACCTCAGTACCATCAATGACAATGCTGATGACCAGGGGAGTGCTTAGACCATCACTTTCACAGAGCACAAAAACTGTCCAAGTTCTCTCTGTGCTTCATCTTTCTGGCCAATCTGAAAGACACACAAGCAAAAAAAAAAGAAACAATTCTTACTCAGAGAGCTAATTCATAAATTCAACTGCTCTTACCAAAAAGAGACCAATTACTTACCGTTATCTTCTGACTGGACTACAATGACTCCAAACTGTTGTCTTTCAACATCTGTATCTTAAAAAAAGACAAACACAGCAATCACCAACTTTCATAAAGAAAATTAAAATGCATGGATATGCTTTTGCACCTAAGAGACAAACATTTTGCAAGTTAAGATATTTATAAATAATACGTTAAATAAATTGGTGTAATTTGAACGTTTATCAATAATTATTTTCAAAGTTGCAAAGATGTCATGTCATATAGATTTCATAAAATAATGTATTTTGTGTAACGTATTATGTAATAGGTCATTGCGTGCGTGCATGCATGCATGTTTAAACTTTTATGATGGAATCGGAACCTACTGCAGTGTGTTAAAACGTCAACAACGTAATTAATCAATCAAGTATTTATATTTATTTATTCTTTTAAGGTTATACAGTAGTATGTATATATGAGGCTACTGTCACTTTAAGAATTAACACACATACCAACAAAGACAAACTCGATTTTTTGGCATATGTTTAAGACACAACCAAATGTTTTAAAATGAATACTTGGCAAGGTAGACATTTTCAATTAAAATAAAATATCTATGACCATTCAAACGCCATATGACACTAAAAATAACTCAATTCAGTGCTGTGCATATTGATAAAGTGTAAATTCTCTGATGTCCACTTTGAATACAAACTTTGAATTATTTGATAAAACACTTGCATTAATCAGTTAACTGATCCTCATGTGATTATAAATGTATGATAGATTACTCACCATATGCAATTTTGTGTCCACCATGAGGTTATCCTGCAGCAAAAGATGTTGGATAAGAATTTTGTCCGTGGTCACGTGGCTTAAACAGAATACGAACTTGTCATTTGATTTGAAGCATAATCATCACACCAACTTAGGCTAACTGTTTGCTTGACTAATTTTAAAGTATTAACCACTCTTGCTACTTTATTTTTCTCATTCACCAATGTTTCTACATCAATCAAATGTCAGAAACTTTATGCAATCCACTCAATGAACGAAATGCAGATACGCAATGTATTACAATCTCTACCGCGATAGTAACAATTATATACTATTTTAGAGTTTTTCCTGGATCAAAATGAGTTGAAGGTGGTAAAATCCTGCTTGGAAAATAGGTATCTGAACTTGGGCTGTCACGATTATTAAATTTGGTAGACGAGGAGTTTTACCGCGACGCGCTGTTTGAATGCTGAATGTATCAAATGATTGACAGCTGCAGCCGGAGGGAAGACGAGTTTGCGTAAACTTTAATTTAACGATGTAAAATTTCTTCTGTCCCTCACAACAAGATATGAAATGGCTTTACACCACTTAGGCTAAATAATTATATTAGAATTTGTGAATGATTGAGTAACAAAGATATATATATTTCTGATTATTTATCGCGACAGGCCTAATCTGAGCCTGTCTGAGTTTTGAGGACAGCCCGGATCGGGAACGACATTAGACGGAGGCGGCCGCCTTGTAATTCTCGAAGCATGAAAAACCCAAATAAATAATGTAGGCCTAATTAAAAGTCCACAAATTATCTAACGTTACTAAGTTACTTAAGTATTTATTAATGGCTATCCATCGTTACTAGGCCTAACAGTTATAACTTAGCTAACTGTAGTCTGTAGGCTACTTGAAATATCAGATGACTCTGACCAAAATAAAAGATATTCAACCAAACACATGCATGAATGCATTGAATTCTACTTTAATATTATACAAATGTATATCAACGGTGATAAAACTTAATGAAAACTTATTTTTAGGATTACTCACCTGTGGAAATTGCGTATCCGCAACAGTCTTCATACAGCAAAACAAGATGGCGGCCGAACAGAACACCCGGGCTGCGTCCGAAATCGCGTACTTTGTGAGTAGGTACTACATTTAAATTAGAACGTACTTCGCGACCGTTAAAAAGTACGTTCTATATAGTATGAATACGGGTAGTATGAATGGAGTCCGGACGTACTACATGCGCCATGTTGGTATTGTCACGTAACATGCGCGGTCACATCAGCGCGAAAATTTAAAGAGCCCATTCCACTGACTGCAATGTTTTTAGTTCTTCTCTCCGCTTTCGTCTGCGTTTTTACGTCGTTCGTGCTCACAATTCAGAGTCGTCGGTCAGTTGCTCGCACACACACACACACACACACCTGTGAACAATGACAGAGGTTGATTTTTGGTAAGGAAAAAGTAATTTATTTGCTTGTGATATTACCATCAATGAATAAACGAATGAATCAATAGTATGCGTGTGTTTATCTCTGTCGATTCATTCATGGATGGCAATATCACAGTGTGTGTGTATCTGTATATATATATATATATATATATATATACACACACACAGTGAACTGTATGGTAACACACTGAGGTCAGATACAATACACACACACACACATTCATTCATACGTGTATATATGAAGACTTAAGACGTAAAAGAAAAAAATTATTCTAAAATGAGCATTTTTATCAAGCTTGTATTATTTAGGTTCAGTAATTTCACTTTAATGACAATTAATAGGTCCTTTTCATTGCCATTAAAGTGAAATAACTGAACATAAACATACAAGCTTGATAAAAATAATCAAACTAGAAGAAAATTCCAGATGGCACTTAGAGGCTTTTACATCTTAAGTATTCATATATATATATATATATATGTGTAATGTGTGTGTATATATATACACACACACACATACATAAGAAATGGATCATATACATATAATACATACATATTATATTTATAAATAATCCAACACCGAAAACAAGTGTCTTGTCGATTCAAATTGTATTCTAAAATAAACTATGAACACGTTTACAGATTGTGAGCCCTACAACCTACTGCGCCAATTCTTCATATATATTTTAAAGATGGAGCTGACCTCCACCCCGACCTCCGACTTTCACGGTAGTCCATCCAGTCACTGATTGCGACCATGGGTGGAAAAAAAGGCCATTGAGGTGCTGGTGTTCTAGCTATATCACATATTTGAGCTTAATTTTTTACAAATTATTTACTTTAAATTTGGGTAGGAAAAATACAAGTGGAAATCCAAAAATTACCCAAGGTGTAAAGTTCTCATCTTGTACACATGCTTTTAAAGAAACAGATTTTAAATTATTTTAAAGTGATGCCCAACAAATGAGATTGTTAGTAAGAAAGTCCCTTTAGATATTTTAGAAACCTGTGAAGGTTACCTTACTGAAGCTGCTGACGTTCATTTTCTTCCATCAAGATGACACTTTAATAAAAAAAGTTTTAAAACTTTTGCTTTTGGTGGTGCTTTAAGCTCTATTATACTACTTTGTGCCAAAGTTTTGTGATTTTGTTTTAAACTTTTGTATTCTGTATCCATTTAAAAGTTAAATAATATACAAAAATAAAGCAAATACATTTTAAAGGTGTCTGGGGTGTGTGGGTATTTCTCTTCAGTGTGGCACTCATATTTTTCAGATATACCTGCAATTTGCTTTTCAAAAAAAAAAAAAAACATCTGGAATCTGCCACAAAATAAGTGCACACACAACACCCTTTAAAAATATTAATTACTCCATGCCACATATTAAACACTTTACAACTGACAATCTAACTACTGTAAATCCCTGGGAATTAAGTGTTTTGTAATAAAACTTGCTAAAACAGCATTACAAAATGAACTTACTAACAAATAAATGGAAAGAGAGTGTGTCCCATTTGTTTTCTTTATTATATATATTTTTTTTAGCAATTATTTCTAAAAGCTGAAGGAATCTTTCCTCTCTCTCGTCGCTCTTTCTTTTCTTTCCTCCCTTTCATTAGCCACTCTCCAGATGTAGTCATCAGCCCCCTGCAAAATCAACACAGAATTTAACATTAGTGATGAACCATGGTCAATCTATATTATTAAATTAATATGAATGTTACATGGACAAGTTGAGGTACACTTGATAACAGTAGCTTGCTACGTAGCCAACACATACTACATCAACACTGGTAAAGGAGAAATAAAATCATTGTAAAATAAAAAGATAAAAGTTTTGTAACCCTCTTAACTGAGAAACAACGTCGTTGTTTAAATAAAACAGTGTTAACTAACGTTAACTTAGCTGACAGGCATTAGCTCGTTCTGTTCGGTAATAATAATAATAATGATAATGATAAAATTGTAATTTAGCAGCCAATTCACAAACTTGTACCCTCGATTTACATTATTTAAACTTTTAACAAGTCAATCGTTTACTTATATGATGTTAAACTAATACAATTTAACCACAAATAAACAAAAAGTGTGTTGTAAAGTACTTACACTTGAAAACAGCCGCGTCTCCGTTTTCCGCCATTTTCAAATATAACGACGACAACTCCTCTCCCGTGGCATCATGGGATAGTAAAGTGTCCATCGTATGCGCGCTTCAGAATCTCGCCGGATGTAGTAGGTCATCCGGGTACTTCTCGCCTACTGTTTTTCGAATTCTATGATTTCGGACATACTACTCTGCTCGCGTACTGTTTTTCGCATACTATATAGTAGGGAAGTATTCGATTTCGGACGCAGCCCCGGCTTGTTCGACTTCATGCAGCTCTGCGCAATCCGATCAATAGAATCTGTCCCAAATGGCACACTCCGGACTTGTGGACTTCCTCAGAGTCCACACTTTGGTGACGTCATGTAGTGCAGACCTATAGGGCCCTTGGCGCGAGTCCACGAGGGCGCATTGAGAGGTATTTTTGGGACAGACTTGATCAGCACGCCGGAAATAACGGGCTGTTTTTTTTTTTTTTTTTTGCATTACAATGGAAATAATACAAAACAATGAACATGAACATGTGGGGATACAGAGAAAATGAAAGTAAATAATAACAGTAAATAAAATATTTTTACAATTTATATAAAACTTGTTCTATAATACAGGATATTTTCGAAGCTCTTTTATTGGAGGGGATTTTTTGAAGTGAAGAATAACTGTAAATCATAAGCAAAAAATTTGCAACTAGGTTTGAATTTAAGGTATCTTGCTTTGTGAATATGATATTTACCCATCGTACAGGAAAAGTTTAATATATCATCTAGCTTTTTATTTTCAGAGAAATCAGAGTGAAAAATAACCTTACTGACAGAAATATTACAGGTCTGGTTGTTGTTGGACAGGAGAAATCACATTTTTTGCGCTCCAACGTCTTATCTCCATGTCAACTACACAGCCTAATTTTACAGTTCTATATTTTGATATTGTGCATATCACCTGGCATTAGACAATAGATACACCATGCTTATTTAAATGATGTATACAGTTGTACATAATAATACATAATGTTCCATTTGAACTAAGATTGCAATTTTAAAACATAATGAAAATGTGCATGAGTTTCAGATGAATTTACAGGTTTCAATATTCATACTATGTTTATATGACTCAGTAAAGCCCTGCCATTATTTATTTAATGAATCATAATGCGATCGTATTATTAAACGCGCTATTATTATGTTTGAGACATCAACCACTGGTCGATTACCATAATGTTTGTATAAACTGTAGGTAACCACTGATAAAATGTACATTTAGGTCATAAAAACCGTAATATTTTCTTCTCAGCCATGTCAACAATTATCCGCGAGTGAAATCTCCTCCCATCTGTTGTCTGATTGGCCTTTCGCAAGGATTCCTGGGTAGTTAAAGTGCGTGGAGCCTGCTTCTATGCGGGCTTCGTGGAAGACCGCTTCAAGGGTACAAAGGGGGCGCTGCTGAGCACACTTCAGAGCGGTAAAATGCTGAATGGGACAGCCTACGGACTCGTAGACTCAGCGAGCACGCGCAATTCAAGTCCACGAGACCGAAAGTCCGCATGAAGTGCGCCATTTGGGACAGGGCCTGCAATCCGATCGGTGGCTGACTTGAAGCAGTGCATGCCGGTTAGAAATTGTGTCCGACTTGATCCAGCGCCGACGCCACATGACTGTGACGTATGCCATCAAAGTACCGCGAGAGTGATTCAAGAGTAGCCAGAGAACTCAGCCAGCGCAGCTTTTTAAGAGCGGCTACACGAGGGCTGATGACGACACAGCTGGTCCACGATTGGCCGGATTCACTGCATGACAACGATCACGTGTGTTTCGTGTTTATCCGAACACCTTTAGTTCCTCTAACGCTCACAAATCAGTTTTTTATAACAGTAAACACTCTTTTCATGTAGTTGCGATGTTATATTGTGTCATGTTTATTAAATTAAAACTGATTAAAAAACGTAGACTCCACTTCATTGATAGTAACTTATGTTGAACTTTATTCTTGTTCAAACAGACGTTGCATGAAGCTGTACATAAAGTATTGAATTAAAATGTCTCTGAAACATTATTTGGCAAAAATTGCATTTATTTGACTTCAGCTGTGGTAAAGTATGCAAACACCACGTGAGCGGTCACTATGGGAACCAGAAAGTGTCCGACTTCACGTCTCCGTTTGCAGCTCCTCCCCGCCTGCACGCGGCTACTCTCGCCGATCGGTTACATCCAGCCGCAGCCGATGTCGAACACACCTACTCTCAACCCAAGCTTGATGACGTCAGTAGTCACGTGGTTTGGACGTGGACATAAAATTGTAATTTGATTTAAAGCAATTAGTTTAAATTACACCCAAACAAATTGTTTTACTTCAAGACAACTAAACTCAATTACATTAGACCAACGACAAGCCAGAAAAGTGAATTTATTGAGTTAGATTAAGTATAAAAAGTTCTTTAAACTAATGACAAAGCCATATGCACTTTTTTCAGTGAGTCATATGATTAGCTTAGATCATTACAAACCAATCACCAGAACAAATCACAGTGAAGAAGACTTGAGTGACATTGATTTTTACTCAAGTGTATGATTTAAATGTACATGTATCTTTCTATTCAGGAGACTCACTTGGTTGTTGTGGCCAGTGATCTCCCGGCCGTGAATAAAACTTAATTTCTACAAAGAGCAACTTGGGAGTCGTGTCAGGTATATGCTGCACAGCTGAGAAATAGATTCTACGCTCAAAATACAACAGCAGAACATCTATGTGTGATTGAGGTAGTAAAGATTCTACGCTCAAAAGACAACAACAGAACATCTGTGTGTGATTGAGGTAGTAATAGAAGTAGGCCTACTAAAGATTCTACGCTCAAAAGACAACAATAGAACATCAAATGTGATTGAGGTAGTGATAGTAGCTTCTTGACGGGACGCCGTCACCTTACTTCAGGGAAGTATTGTATTGTATTGTATTGTATTGTAAGTATTCAGGTAATTCAGGGAATTACCTCGAGATACTGTAGTTATTATTTTTAACAACTGCAAGTTGTTTAAATTGTCCGTGGTGAAGAAGTCAGATTAAGTAGGTTGTATACGTTGTATACGTATTAAGAATTTCCACTACAGTTTTGGCTAGCGAAGCCAGGTGGCCTGAGGATCTCCTTCCTTCATTGGCGGGAAATGGACGTTTTTTCCTTCCTCTTTTATTATTGATATAAAATCACAAGAGGAGACATTTTTCTCCCATTTCAAATTGACCAAAACCCTCCAGAGGGACGACAAATCCTTTCACGCCCTCGAAGAACTTGTAAGGTAAGACAGACTACAACTTGCTCTTTGTTTGAATGAAATAGTAATAATAATAATAATAATAATAATTAAAGCTGCAGGCAGCATTTATCGGGATTCAAGCAGTTAAGGCCTTTAAGGCATTTAAGCATTTAAGACATTAAGTTTTATTTACCAAGCATTTAACAACTGCCATCATAGACGAAAAAGTCAACTTACAGCCAATACAGGTAGTTTACCATAGGAAATATATGGTTTTAAAGCGTTTTTACAGTTATAGCACCTTTTTGCCTGAGTCTTCTTATAGTCTTGCCTGATGTCCACCACTTTTATTAGTAGTACTCAAAGTGTGCCCATATATATGTATCAGATTTGCTGTAAATATGTAATTTTGATAAGGAGTTTAGACAATTATTTTCAGTGGCGTAACGAGCCAACACCGGGCCCTTAAGTAGGATTATCAAGGCGGGCCCCTTGATGACGCAATTGATGACATTGATGACGCAATGTCCGCGAGTAGGCTACCATGAATAGGGCAGGATATGATCATACACAGCATATAAGAGATGAGATGACTAACAAAATCAGGAGTAGCCTACGCTCACCAGTGCACCATAACACATTGTTAGGCCTAGGTCCAAATACATAATAAAGATGCTCTCATACATTATAGCGGGATTTTCCGGGCTTTTACTATGTGTACTATGCAAAGTTGTCGATTAGATCAGGATTATGCGCACAGACATTCTCAATTGACCCTTCGCATGGAGTTTGATTGACAGGCGATCTGACTAACCATAATCCGCCATAATTTGTCCAACAAAGCAGTCAGGAGAGTTAGTAGATTAACATTAGAGGATTTAAATTTGAAAAACAAAGTGTACTGACGTCTAAGCACTTTAAAACAACATTCCTTTTATGTTCATTCATGTTTATTTTAATGCTATAAATTAACTACAAGCAAGAGATGATCAGTTCACAAGCTTCTTTAACTGAGCCTTGAGTCTACAGCGATCTGTCAGACACATTAAAGAGTCACAAAACGGTATTTATTCTTTAAATGTCTCCAAAAAATGACTACATTTGAAAGGTGAGACTTTGTTTCATATCAAAAGTACTTGTCTGTCAGTGCGCAGTCTCCTCTCTGATCCGCAATGTATTTTTCACTGCGTGAGAACTTGGTGTGGAGTGAGAGTGGCGTCGCTTGTCAGACATAGCAACAGTAACTAAAGTGGGCAGGTCTTTGCGAAGGGTCATTGACAGTATGGACGGTACCATGGGTGAAATTGATTGGATTTAATTTAGTTTTTTGTCAGTTCCTATCATATTTTTAACATTTTGGCATTATTGTTTTGCTATTTACCTGTTTTCAAATTTCCTTTGTTTTTTTGTTGTTGTCTCGATCGGACTAACGGCTTTGAAGATAACCACAATTTTTTAAAGCTCTAAATGACACTTACAAAAACCATAAGGTGAAACCTGGTATGTTTGGTATTGTTGGACTGGACAAGGATTCAGGAGTCTTAGGAGGTCACTCCTGTTAAAAAAACACGGGCTTGAAACTTCTAAGGCTCCTTCAAGGCATTGTGCCAATGACGTATACTGAGTTTTTTGAGATACACCAATGTTCTCATAGACTATCATGGCACCCTGGACAAAGACACTGCGTGCCAATTTTCAGTAGAGTAACAGTTGGGTGCGCTTATAGCTATTTTCATGATTTTTTTCCCTGTTATAGCGCCACCAAGTCGCCAATTGTCACGATTTTTTTCATGTCAACTCATATTGAGCTTATGAACACGTGTCCCAAGTTTAGCAAAAATATCTATTTCCGCTCACAAGTTATAACCATTTTATAGCGCCACCAAGTGGCCAATTGTCGTGATTTTTTTTCACGTGACCTCAGAATGAGCTCATGAACATGTGTCCCAAGTTTTGTGAAAATATCTCTTTCCGTTCACAAGTTAAAACCGTTTTATAGTGCCACCTAGTGGCCAATTGTTGAGAGTTTTTTCCAAGTGACCTCAGAATGAGCTCAGGAAGATGTATCCCAAGTTTAGCAAAAAAATCTCTTTCCGTTCACAATTTATAACCGTTTTAGTAAAAGTGGCCCTGGTGCCATCAAATATTTTGGTTCCCCTTATTGACCGCTAATTGAAATTTTGAATTTTTTGGATGATTATTGATTGTCAGACTCCAGAGAATATTCTTGCAGTGGTTTGGTTCTGATCGGGCTAAAAACCTAGGAGAAATTCACAAAAATAGGTTTTTCAAAAAAATGCTATTTACTCAAAATTGGCGCCGAAAGGCGAGCAAATCGGAGATAGCCATTTTGTCCGCCTTGAGCCAAGGATTCCAACGATATAAGACACTTGATCCTGGGACAAACGGTCTAAGAGTCATGGGCGATTTTGTACTTTTGGTCGCTGTAGCGCCACCTATGGGCCAATCGGGGTCATACTCTGATAGGTTGTCCCCAAATTGAGGCCTACCATCTGGCCAGGTTTCAAGTCTCTAGGCCTTACGGTTTGTCCTGCACGATGCGTTTTACAAATCCTTACAATTACAATAGGGTTTCAGCATTTCATGCTTGAACCCCTAATAATAATGAATATAGCTGCGAGCAGCGATTACGGGCCCAAGCCGGTGGCACCGCAACCCCGGTGCCTTTAGTTACCTAAAGGCACCGGGGTGGCGGTGCCGCCGGCTTTGGCCCTTCATCGCTGCTCGCAGCTATATATATATATATATATATATATATATATATATATATATACAGTGAGGAAAATAAGTATTTGAACACCCTGCTATTTTGCAAGTTCTCCCACTTGGAAATATTAAAGTTTGATGCGTTGCCACGGCAACAGTATCTAAGATATCAATAAACCTTTCACAGGTCTACATCTGCCGTGTGTTTACATTATACAAATAAAGTTTGAAGCAAATCGGGTAAAAATAAGAGGGTGATTTCAAAGCATTTTGAAAGTGACACACTTCCTGCTGCCAGTTGGTGGCGCTATAACTTTGACTCACAATAGTCACATCCATCTGATCGGCCTCTTACAACGAACACACTGCTGAAGTTTAATCAAGATCAGTTAATGTATGCAGAAGTTATAACACACTTCCTGTTTCCATTATTCGCCATAAATTCGTTTCCTCGCCACGGCCAAACCGTTCGAGATATCAAAAATCCGTCCGCAATTTAGCATCCTCAATGTCTTGACTTCATGCTGACCGAGTTTGGAGGCGATTGGATGAATCCCCTAGGAGGAGTACATTAAATTCCACAGCATGCGTTTCCAAACAACCCATAATAGCCGACTTCCTGTTGGGCTGGCGTAAAAAGTAAAAGTATGAAAGTTGTTTGGCCCGATGAGATCTATATGTGTACCGAGTTTCATATTATTACATGCAAGCGTGTTTGATTTATGGACCAAGTTTTCGGACCTCGTTCCAGGGGGCGCTGTCGAGCCTCCCTGCCACGCCCGTGTCCCAGCTTCAGCCCGGCCCTAATGGCCGCGGGTTCTGACCCGTGTGCAAAGTTTCAAGAGTTTTCGAGCACGTTAAGGGCCCCAAAAGTGCCCGAAAGGTTGATAAAAAATAATAATAAAATATAGCTGCGAGCAGCGATGGCGGGCCCAAGCCGGTGGCACCGCCATCCGGGGTGGCGGTGTCACCGGCTTGGGCCCTCCATCGCTGCTCGCAGCTATATTATATATATATATATATATATATATATATATATATATAACAAAAAAATATATAATATATACATTATATATATGTAACAAAAAATAAATAAATAAATAAATAAATAAATAAATATATATATATATATTTATATATATATATATGGCGAGGCGAGGAACGGGCAGAGAAGAGCGAACGTTTTTGGACATTCATCATATTGCATTGGTTTTCATTTCTTGTCCTCAAACCGAGCACTAATCTGTTTATTTTTAAGTCACACATTCTCCATTGATTAAAAAAGACAATCAAATGTATTTTTTAATGGTAGTATTATTTTATACAGAAATAAATTATTTATAATTCAGATGAGAATAAAGTTAGTGTTAATTAAAATTGTAAGGAAAACAAATATATTGATCTAAAATATACTATAATTTGCTGCAAATAGGTTGACTATTTATATTTATTATTATATTTTATTACGGCTGTAATGAACCGGCTGCAATGCTGCAATGCACAGTGTGTGTGTGTGTGTGTGTGTGTGTGTGTGTGTGTGTGTGTGAGGCGTGGGCGCGATCGAACAGTGGAAACATAAAAACATAGGCTACTCCGTCGGTTTGTTCATACAGGACATCATTTAAACTGCACTGTGTTTACTTATATTTATGTACACTCGCAATAAAACACAACATTGTGCTTTTGTAAAAAAACATTCAAGCAATCCCACCCCCGAAATGGCGCTATTTTTTAAATGAAACTAAAATGCTCACGGCTGCATGGGCAATAACACGTCTACAGCGAGGAATGAGCAAAACAGAGTGAATGTTTTTTAGTTAATTCCTACTGGACGTCCGTATTTCACTTTCGCTCATCATATACTCACCCTCATGTTGTTTTAATCCTTTATGAATTTCTTTCTTCTGCTGAACAGAAAGGAAGATATTTAGGAGAATGTCAGTAACCAGACAGTTTCTGATCCCATTGACTTCCATAGTAGGAAAAAAATGTATACTATGGAAGTCAATGAGACCAGAAACTGTCTGGTTACTGACATTCTTCTAAATATCTTCATTTCTGTTCAGCAGAAGAAAGAAATTAATAAAGGATTGAAACAACATGAGGGTGAGTATATGATGACAGAATTTTCAATTTAAAGTGGAGTATCCCTTTAAGTTAGCGATTTAAAAGCCCCCGCCGCGGTGTCACACATCGATTAACCAGTGGGAAAAAAATTCTCAGTCACATCGCTATTATATTAATATATAAATACAATATGCAATGGGCCTACCTGATTTTGAACACAAGAGGGCAGTATAGCCCTATGTATGACTTTTTTTTTTACTAAATAGCGCATTCTGGCTGATTTTAAAATTGTACATATTTCTTGAATTGAAAAAAACTGAATAAACCCAAAACTAGTTCTGTTTCGGTTTAGTTCTGATATTTGTATAATTTTATATAAAAATAAAAGGTGTATAATTACATTTTAAGAAGATATGAGATGTTTTCTGATTCCTTTTTTGACATTATTTTAATCCCTCGCCATGTCAAAACCGTTTGAAATATTTAATATCCGTTCACAATTTAGCATCTTTAATGTATTTTCATCGTGTTAAAAAAGTTTGGTGTGAATAAAAAAAAAAAACACTTAGCAGGAGTGGGTAAAAAGCAGAGGCTGAATTTGCAAATAAATCCACATTCAAACCAAAATATCTGACTTCCTATTGGTCGAAGCTAATAACTGTATATTAGAAAGTTGTCCGGCTCGATGAGACCAATGTACGTACTGATTTTTGTAACTGTGGGTAAAACTAACCCCCCCACTTTTGTCAAAAGCATTTTGAAAGTGACACACTTCCTGCTGCCAGTTGGTGGCGCTATAACTTTGACTCACAATAGTTAC
The DNA here is from genome assembly GCF_951802725.1 of Rutilus rutilus. Classification (NCBI taxonomy): domain Eukaryota; kingdom Metazoa; phylum Chordata; class Actinopteri; order Cypriniformes; family Leuciscidae; genus Rutilus; species Rutilus rutilus. Next base: position 12,570,166 of record NC_140224.1, read on the forward strand.
ATCCATCTGATCGGCCTCTTACCACGAACACACTGGTGAAGTTTCATCAAGATCAGTTAATGTATGCAGAAGTTATACCACTTCGTGTTTCTCTTTTCTCGCCATAAATTCGTTTCCTCGCCATGGCCAAACCGTTCGAGATATCAAAAATCCGTCCGCAATTTAGAATCCTCAATGTCTTGACTTCATGCACACCGAGTTTTGTGGGGATTGGATGAATTCTCTAGGAGGAGTACTTCGCATTCCACAGCAAGAGTTTTCCAAACAACCCATAATAGCCGACTTCCTGTTGGGCTGGCGTAAAACTTGACTAGGGGAAAGTTGTTCGGCCCGATGAGATCTATATGTGTACCGAGTTTCATATTAATTAATGCAAGCGTGTTTGATCTATGGACCAAGTTTTGGGACCCCGTTCAAGGGGGCGCTGTTGAGCCCCCCTGCCACGCCTGGGTACCAGCTTCAGCCCGTCCCTGATGGCAGGGGGTTCTGACTTGTGTGCAAAGTTTCAAGAGTTTTTGAGCACGTTAAGGACCCCAAAAGCCCCTGAAACCTTGATTAACAATATAAAAGCAATAGTCAAATCCCCCCCTCCCCTCACACACACAGAGACACAGAGAGAGGGAGAGAAAATTCTTCAGAAAATCCACATTCAAACCAAAATATCTCTCTTCCTGTTGGTCGGAGGTAGTTAATGTCAATTAGAAAGTTGTCCGTCTTGATGAGAACAATACACATACCAAGTTTTGTTGCTGTTGATAAAACTAACCCCCCCACTTATGACTAAAGGTGGCGCTACTGAGCCCCTCACCACGCCCGTTTCTGAAACTTTGCACATGTCTACGGGCTAATAAATGTAATGTGTCTGTCGAGTTTCATCCAATTTCAAGTATGTTAAGAGTCTCAAAAGCATCAAAAAAGTTTGAAGCATTGCCATGGCAACAGTATTAAAGATATCAAAAATCCTTTCACAGGTCTACATCTGCCGTGTGTTTACATTATACACATAAAGTTTGAAGCAAATCGGGTAAAAATAAGAGGGTGATTTCAAAGCATTTTGAAAGTGACACACTTCCTGCTGCCAGTTGGTGGCGCTATAACTTTGACTCACAATAGTCACATCCATGTGATCGGCCTCTTACAACGAACACACTGCGGAAGTTTCATCAAGATCAGTTAATGTATGCAGAAGTTATAACACACTTCCTGTTTATCTTTTCTCGCTATAAATTCGTTTCATCGCCACGGCCAAACCGTTCGAGATATCAAAAATCCGTCCGCAATTTAGCATCCTCAATGTCTTGACTTCATGCTGACCGAGTTTGGTGTGGATCGGATCAATTCCCTAGGAGGAGTACATTAAATTCCACAGCATGCGTTTTTCAAACAACCCATAATAGCTGACTTCCTGTTGGGCAGAGCTAATAACTTAGAGTGCGAAAGTTGTTCGGCCCGATGAGATCTATATGTGTACCGAGTTTCATACTAATACGTTCTTGTATGTGTCCAAGATTTAAGATTGTGTTCTAGGGGGCGCTGTTGAGCCCCCCTGCCACGCCCCGGTACCAGCTTCAGCCCGGCCCTAATGGCCGCGGGTTCTGACCTGCGTGCAAAGTTTCATGAGTTTTTGAGCACGTTAAAGGCCCCAAAAGCCCCCGAACCCTTGAAGAACAATAATAATAATAAATATAGCTGCGAGCAGCGATTACGGGCCCAAGCCAGTGGCACCGCAACCCCGGTGCCTTTAGTTACCTAGTGTGTTATAACTTCTGCATACATTAACTGATCTTGATGAAACTTCAGCAGTGTGTTCGTGGTAAGAGGCCGATCAGATGGATGTAGCTATTGTGAGTCAAAGTTATAGCGCCACCAACTGGCAGCAGGAAGTGTGTCACTTTCAACATGCTTTAGACAAAAGTGGGGGGGTTAGTTTTAACTACAGTAAAGAAAAAATAGTTTGTATATTGTTCTCATCAAGCCGGACAACTTTCTAATTTACATTCAATAGCTCTGGCCATCAGGAAGTCAGATATTTTGGTCTGAATGTGAATTTTTTTGCAAAATCAGCCTCTGAATTTTTAGCCACTCCTCTTAAACTTGGAGGCGATTGGATGAATTCCCTAGGAGGAGTACATTAAATTCCACAGCATGCGTTTCCAAACAACCCATAATAGCCGACTTCCTGTTGGGCTGGCGTAAAACTTAGAGCACGAAAGTTGTTCGGCCCGATGAGATCTATATGTGTTCCGAGTTTCATATTATTACATGCAAGTGTGTTTGATTTATGGACAAGTGTTCGGATTCCGTACCAGGGGGCGCTGTTGAGCCCCCCTGCCACGCCCGGGTACCAGCTTCAGCCCGGCCCTAATGGCCGGGGGTTCTGACCTGCGTGCAAAGTTTCATGAGTTTTTGAGCACGTTAAAGGCCCCAAAAGCCCCCGAACCCTTGAAGAACAATAATAATAATAATAATAATAATAATCCTAACGAAAACAATAGGGCCTTCGCCCTTTGGGCTTGGGCCCTAATAATAATCCTAACGAAAACAATAGGGCCTTCGCCCCTTCAGGGCTTGGGCCCTAAATATAGCTGCGAGCAGCGATTGCGGGCCCAAGCCGGTGGCACCGCCACCCTGGTGCCTTTAGTTACACTAAAGCCAACGGGGTGGCGGTGTCACCGCCTTGGGCCCTCCATCGCTGCTCGCAGCTATATTTATATATATATATATAAATGTAAAAAAAATATATATATATACAGTACCAGTCAAAAGTTTGGAAACACTACTATTTTTAATGCTTTTGAAAGAAGTCTCTTATGCTCATCAAGCCTGCAGTTAAAAAAAAAAAAAAAAACAGTAATATTATGAAATATTATTACAATTTAAAATAATGGTTCTCTTTTTTAATATACTTTAAAATGTAATTTATTTTTGTGATGCAAAGCTGAATTTTCATCAGCAAGTACTCCAGTCTTTGGTGTCTTATGATCCTTCAGAAATCATTCTAATATGCTGATTTATGATCAATGTTGGAAACAGTTGTGCTGCTTAATATTTTTTTATAACCTGAGATACTTTTTTCAGGATTATTTGATGAATAAAAAGTTAAAAAGAACTGTATTTATTTAGAATAGAAATCTTTTGTAACAATATACACTACCGTTCAAAAGTTTGGGAACAATAACTATTTTTTTTTAAAGAAATTAGTACTTTAATTCAACAAGAATGCGTTAAATTGATAAAAGGTGATGGTAACGATTTATATTTTTAGAAATGTTTTTATTTTGAATAAATGCTGTTTTTATGAATAAATGCTGTTAACGTTTTACTCATCAATGAATCCTGAAAAAAGTATTCCAAAAAAATATATTAAACAGCACAACTGTTTCCATCATTGATAATAACTGAGTATCAAATTATCATATTAGAATGATTTCTGAAGGATCATAAGACACCAAAGACTGGAGTACTTGCTGATGAAAATTCAGCTTTGCATCACAAAAATAAATTACATTTTAAAGTATATTAAAAAAGAGAACCATTATTTTAAATTGTAATAATATTTCATAATATTACTGTTTTTTTTTTTTTTTTTTTTTTTTTTAAATGCAGGCTTGATGAGCATAAGAGACTTCTTGCAAAAGCATTAAAAATAGTAGTGTTTCCAAACTTTTGACTGGTACTGTATATATACATTATATATATGTAACAAAAAATAAATAAATAAATAAATAAATATATATATATATATATATATATATATATATATATATATATATGGCGAGGCGAGGAACGGGCAGAGAAGAGCGAACGTTTTTGGACATTCATCATATTGCATTGGTTTTCATTTCTTGTCCTCAAACCGAGCACTAATCTGTTTATTTTTAAGTCACACATTCTCCATTGATTAAAAAAGACAATCAAATGTATTTTTTAATGGTAGTATTATTTTATACCGAAATAAATTATTTATAATTCAGATGAGAATAAAGTTAGTGTTAATTAAAATTGTAAGGAAAACAAATATATTGATCTAAAATCTACTATCATTTGCTGCAAATAGGTTGACTATTTATATTTATTATTATATTTTATTACGGCTGTAATGAACCGGCTGCGATGTCAAGATTGCAATGCTGGAATGCACAGTGTGTGTGTGTGTGTGTGTGTGTGTGTGTGTGTGTGTTTGTGTGTGTGAGGCGTGGGCGCGATGAACAGTGGAAACATAAAAACATAGGCTACTCCGTCGTTTTGTTCATACAGGACATCATTTAAACTGCATTGTGTTTACTTATATTTATGTACACTCGCAATAAAACACAACATTGTGCTTTTGTAAAAAAAACATTCAAGCAATCCCACCCCCGAAATGGCGCTATTTTTTAAATGAAACTAAAATGCTCACGGCTGCACGGGCAATAACGCGTCTACAGCGAGGAACGAGCAGAACAGAGTGAATGTTTTTTAGTTCATTCCTACTGGACGTCCGTATTTCACTTTCGCTTTTAAAGGGATACTCCACTTTAAAATGAAAATTCTGTCATCATATACTCACCCTCATGTTGTTTTAATCCTTTATGAATTTCTTTCTTCTGCTGAACAGAAAGGAAGATATTTAGAAGAATGTCAGTAACCAGACAGTTTCTGATCCCATTGACTTCCATAGTAGGAAAAAATGTATACTATGGAAGTCAATGAGACCAGAAACTGTCCGGTAAAGCCCCCACCGCGGTGTCACATATCGATTAACCAGTGGGAAAAAATTCTCAGTCACATCGCTAATATATTTATATATAAATACAATATACAATGGGCCTACCTGATTTTGAACACAAGAGGGCAGTATAGCCCTATGTATGACTTTTTTTTTTACTAAATAGCGCATTCTGGCTGATTTTAAACTTGTACATAATTCTTGAATTGAAAAAACTGAATAAACCCAAAACTAGTTCTGTTTTGGTTTAGTTCTGATATTTGTATAATTTTATATAAAAATAAATGGTGTATAATTAAATATTTAAAAGATATGAGATGTTTTCTGATTCCTTTTTTGACATTATTTTAATCCCTCGCCATATCAAAACCGTTTGAGATATTCAATATCCGTTCACAATTTAGCATCTTTAATGTATTTTCATCATGTTGAAAAAGTTTGGTGTGAATAAAATAAACCACTTAGCAGGAGTGGGTAAAAATGCAGAGGCTGAATTTGCAAATAAATCCACATTCAAGCCAAAATATCTGACTTCCTGTTGGTCAGAGCTAATAACTGTAAATTAGAAAGTTGTCCGGCTCGATGAGACCAATATACGTACTGATTTTTGTAATTGTGGGTAAAACTAACCCCCCCACTTTTGTCAAAAACATTTTGAAAGTGACACACTTCCTGCTGCCAGTTGGTGGCGCTATAACTTTGACTCACAATAGTCACATCCATCTGATCGGCCTCTTACCACGAACACACTGCTGAAGTTTCATCAAGATCAGTTAATGTGTGCAGAAGTTATAACACTTCGTGTTTCTCTTTTCTCGCCATAAATTCGTGTCCTCGCCACGGCCAAACCGTTTGAGATATCAAAAATCCATCCGCAATTTAGCATCCTCAATGTCTTGACTTCATGCACACCGAGTTTGGTGGCGATTTAATTAATTCTCTAGGAGAAGTGTTTCAAATTCCACAGCAAGCGTTCTCCAAACAACCCATAATAGCCGACTTCCTGTTGGGTTGGCGTAAAACTTAGAGCACGAAAGTTTTTCGGCCCGATGAGATCTATATGTGTACCGAGTTTCATATTAATTCATGCAAGCTAGTTTGATCTATGGACCAAGTTTTTGGACCCCATTCAAGGGGGCGCTGTTGAGCCCCCCTGCCACGCCCGGGTACAAGTTTCAGCCCGGCCCTGATGGCCGCAGGTTCTGACCTGTGTGCAAAGTTTCAAGAGTTTTCGAGCACGTTAAGGGCCCCAAAAGCCCCTGAAACCTTGAAAAACAATTATAAAAGCAAATTTCTCCTAACAGACAAATCCCCCCACCCCTCACACACAGATACAGAGAGAGAGAGAGAGAATTCTCCAAAAAATCACATTCAAACCAAAATATCTCACTTCCTGTTTGTCAGAGCTTATGACTATAAATTAGAAAGTTGTCCGGCTTGATGAGAACAATATACATAACAATTTTTGTGACTCTAGATAAAACTAAGCCCCCATTTTTGACTAAAGGTGGCGCTACTGAGCCCCTCACCACGCCCGTTTCTGAAACTTTGCACATGTCTACTGGATAATAAATGTGATGTGTCTGTCGAGTTTCATCCAATTTCAAGTATGTTAAGAGTCTCAAAAGCATCTGAAAAGAATATTAAAGTTTGATGCATTGCCACGGCAACAGTATCTAAGATATCAATAAACCTTTCACAAGTCTACATCTGCCGTGTGTCTACATTATACACATAAAGTTTGAAGCAAATCGGGTAAAAATAAGAGGGTGATTTCAAAGCATTCTGAAAGTGACACACTTCCTGCTGCCAGTTGGTGGCGCTATAACTTTAACTCACAATAGTCACATCCATGTGATCGGCCTCTTACAACGAACACACTGCGGAAGTTTCAGCAAGATCAGTTAATGTATGCTGAAGTTATAATACACTTCCTGTGTCCCTTATTCGCCATATATTCGCTTCCTCGCCAAGGCCAAACCGTTCGAGATATAAAAAATCCGTGATGGCCTGATCCCTGATGGCCGCGGGTTCTGACCCGTGTGCAAAGTTTCAAGAGTTTTTGAGCACGTTAAGGACCCCAAAAGTGCCCGAAAGGTTGACAGAAAAATAAGAATAATAATAATAAATATAGCTGCAAGCAGCGATTGCGGGCCCAAGCCGGTGGCACCGCCACCCTGGTGCCTTTAGTTACACTAAAGGCACCGGGGTGGCGGTGTCACCGGCTTGGGCCCTCCATCGCTGCTTGCAGCTATATTTATATATATATATATATAACAAAAAAAACAAATATATATATATATATATATTTTTTTTTTTTTTTGTTTAAGTGTGTTTATATATATGTATTATTTTTTGTAATATATATATATATATGTATTATATATATATATATATATATATATATATATATATATATATATATATATACATTTTTTGGATGCTAAACATTTGTTTATTATAGGCTTTGTACTTCACTCACGTTCCACTATTGAAGGGAAAAATTATCCTCTTCACATGCGCAAATATGTGCTTGGAAACATCACAGTTTAGCGGTGATTACTGTGTTTAAATAGTCAGTACAATTCATGCTATTCAGAGCAGTGTAATTTTTATATGTTAGGTTGACTATTTTATTATTATATTTTATTAAGGCTATAATGAACAGACTGCGATATCAAGATTGCAATGCACTCCCTCTGCACCATTATCAATGTCCGTGCGGACGACCATATTTTACTTTCGTTTTTAAGTTACCGATTCAAAAGCCCCCAGCGGTGTCACACATCGATTAACCGGTGGGAAAATTTTCCCACAGTCACATCCCTAATATATTTATATATAAATACAATAGGCCAACCTGAAAGAGAATTTTACTTGCCCGACCAGAGTAGCCTGATTAGAACGTCAATGACAAAAAAATAACTTGGGAATCACTAAAACGAGAGATTATTCTAATTTTATTACATTCATATTAAGTTGCAATCAACAGTTGTTAATAAATGTATTACCAGTAATCAGTTGATCAATGGTAACAAGGTTGCGCTGCTGAGGCTCATGCAGCTTCTCCAGGAGAAATGTAAACAAATGAGATCAGCACACAAAAAAAAACTCAGTTAACAACTTACTGACTATAAAAATTCTAAATATGGAGTTTTGATATATTTTATAACAGTTAAGCAACCTCACTTGACGAGAAGGCTGTTTCCTGAATACAATCACGATTGAAACTGTGACATTGATTTCATACAACAGGTTAAAAAACAGTTACAATCAAGTCACTTACATTTTAGATGCAATATTGACTGTTTTTGTTCTGTTTCAGCAGCGAAAATAGTTCAACAAAAAGATCACAGCAGAACCATCACGCGCATCTCTCAGCAATGTGTTTTCTCATTTCTGAATGATTCAGCATTTTGAACGAATCGGTTGACTCAAAGATTGAATGATCAATCCATAAACATATGTCTTAATCATGAATGACTCAGTCATTCAAACGAATCGTTTGAACGAATGAATCAATGACTCGCTCATTAAGACGGTCGCCTGGCGACACTTAATGGCGGTTTAGTGTTATGTTTAAAAGTATCATTCTTTCCAACGTGTGTGTGATTTGTGTGTGCACCATTATCAATGTCCGTGCGGACGTCCGTATATTACGTTCACTTTTATATTAGTGATTTAAAAGCAACCGCTCGTGTCACACGTCGATTAACCGGTGGGAAAATATCCTCACAGTCATATACCTAATAAATTTATATTTAACTACAATATAGGCCTACCTGGTAAAAAGTTGTATATACTATTTTGATATCCTTTTGGACACAAGAGGGCAGTATAGCCCTATGTTTGCTTTTTTTGTTTAACCAAATAGCACTAAATAGCCTGTTTTTAACTTTTTCATTCTACTTCATTTGCAAAAACAGAATAAAATGGGTTTAGATCTGATATTTGTATACTTTTATATAGAAATGGTGTATAATTACATTTTTAGAAGATTCTTTTAGTGTGTTCTTTTAGTGTTTCCTTTTTGTACATTACTTTAATCCCTCACTATATCAAAACCGTTTGAAATATTTAATATCCGTTCACAATTTAGCATCTTTAATGTATTTTCATCGTGTTAAAAAAGTTTGCTGTGAATAAAATAAACCACTTAGGAGGAGTAGCTAAAAACTCAGAGTCTGAAATTACCAAAAAAATCCATTTTAAGACCTAAATATCTGACTTCCTATTGGTCGAAGCTAATTACTGTAAATTAGAAAGTTGTCCGGCTTGATGAGAACAATATACAAACTAATTTTATTTTACTGTAGTTAAAACTAACCCCCCCACTTTTGTCAAAAGCATGTTGAAAGTGACACACTTCCTGCTGCCAGTTGGTGGCGCTATAACTTTGACTCACAATAGTCACATCCATCTGATCGGCCTCTTACCACGACCACACTGCTGAAGTTTCATCAAGATCAGTTAATGTGTGCAGAAGTTATAACACTTCGTGTTTCTCTTTTCTCGCCATAAATTAGTGTCCTCGCCACGGCCAAACCGTTTGAGATATCAAAAATCCGTCCGCAATGTAGCATCCTCAATGTCTTGACTTCATGCACACCGAGTTTGGTGGCGATTTAATTAATTCTCTAGGAGAAGTGTTTCAAATTCCACAGCAAGCGTTCTCCAAACAACCCATAATTGCCGACTTCCTGTTGGGCTGGCGTAAAACTTAGAGCACGAAAGTTGTTCGGCCCAATGAGATCTATATGTGTACCGAGTTTCATATCATTACATGCAAGTGTGTTTGATTTATGGACAAGTGTTCGGATCCCGTTCCAGGGGGCGCTGTTGAGCCCCCCTGCCACGCCCGGGTACCAGCTTCAGCCCGGCCCTGATGGCCGCGGGTTCTGACCTGTGTGCAAAGTTTCAAGAGTTTTCGAGCACGTTAAAGGCCCCAAAAGCCCCTGAAACCTTGAAAAACAGGAATTTTAAACAAATCTCACTCAAAAGACAAATCCCCCCACCCCTCACACACACAGAGACGCAGAGGCAGAGAGAGAGAGGGAGAGAATTCTCCAAAAAATCACATTCAAACCAAAATATCTCACTTCCTGTTGGTCACAGCTTATGACTATAAATTAGAAAGTTGTCCGGCTTGATGAGAACAATATACATAACGATTTTTGTGACTCTACTTAAAACTAAGCCCCCATTTTTGACTAAAGGTGGCGCTACTGAGCCCCTCACCACGCCCGTTTCTGAAACTTTGCACATGTCTACTGGCTAATAAATGTGATGTGTCTGTCGAGTTTCATCCAATTTCAAGTTTGTTAAGAGTCTCAAAAGCATCTGAAAAGAATATTAAAGTTTGATGCGTTGCCACGGCAACAGTATCTAAGATATCAATAAACCTTTCACAGGTCTACATCTGCCGTGTGTCTACATTATACACATAAAGTTTGAAGCAAATCGGGTAAAAATAAGAGAGTGATTTCAAAGCATTTTGAAAGTGACAAACTTCCTGCTGCCAGTTGGTGGCGCTATAACTTTGACTCACAATATTCACATCAATGTGATCGGCTTCTGACAACAAACACACTGTGGAAGTTTCAGCAAGATCAGTTAATGTATGCTGAAGTTATAATACACTTCCTGTGTCCCTTATTCGCTATAAATTCGTTTCATCGCCACGGCCAAACCGTTCGAGATATCAAAAATCCGTCCGCAATTTAGCATCCTCAATGTCTTGACTTCATTCCCACCGAGTTTGGTGGCGATCGGGTGAATTCCCTAGGAGAAGTGTTTCAAATACCAGACCATGCATTTCCAAACAACCCTTAATAGCCGACTTCCTGTTGGGCTGGCATAAAACTTAGAGCACGAAAGTTGTTCGGCCCGATGAGATCTATATGTGTACCGAGTTTCATATTATTACATGCAAGCGTGTTTGATTTATGGACCAAGTTTTTGGACCCCGCTCCAGGGGGCGCTGATGAGCCCCCCTGCCACGCCCGGGTACCAGCTTCAGCCCGGCCCTGATGGCCGCGGGTTCTGACCTGTGTGCAAAGTTTTAAGAGTTTTCAAGCATGTTAAGGGCCCCAAAAGTGCCCGAGAAGTAGAAAAAAATAAAATAAATAATAAACAAATATAGCTGCGAGCAGCGATTGCGGGCCCAAGCCGGTGGCACCGCCACCCTGGTGCCTTTAGTTGCAGACTACATTTTTAGAAGATAGGAGGTTTTTATTGTTTCTTTTTTTGACATTACTTTAATCCCTCGCCATAGCAAAACCGTTTGAGATATTTATTATCCGTTCACAATTTAGCATCTTTAATGTATTTTCATCATGTTGATAAAGTTTAGTGGGAATAAAATAAACCACTTAAGAGGAGTGGGTAAAAATTCAGAGGCAGATTTTGCAAAGAAATCCACATTCAAACCAAAATATCTGACTTCCTGTTGGTCGGAGCTAATGAATGTTAATTAGAAAGTTGTCCGGCTTGATGAGACCAATATACATATTGATTTTTTAAACTGTAGGTAAAACTAACCCCCCCACTTTTGTCAAAAGCATTTTGAAAGTGACACACTTCCTGCTGCCTGTTGGTGGCGCTTTAACTTTGACTCACAAAAGTTACATCCATCTGATCGGCCTCTTACACGAACACACTGCTGAAGTTTCATCAAGATCAGTTAATGTATGCAGAAGTTATAACACTTCGTGTTTCTCTTTTCTCACCATAAATTTATTTCCTCGCCACGGTCAAACCGTTCGAGATATCAAAACTCTGTCTGCAATTCAGCATCCTTAATGGCTTGACTTCATACACACTGAGTTTGGTGGGGATTGGATGAATTTTCTAGGAGGAGTACATCAAATTCCACAGCATGCGTTTCCAAATAACCCATAATAGCCGACTTCCTGTCGGGCTGGCGTAAAACTTGACCGAGGGAAAGTTGTTTGGCCCGATGAGATCTATATGTGTACCGAGTTTCATATTAATTCATGCAAGCGTGTTTGATATATGGACCAAGTTTTTAGACCCCGTTCAAGGGGGCGCTGTTGAGCCCCCCTGCCACGCCCGTTTCTGAAACTTTGCCCATGTCTACTGGCTAATAAATGTGATGTGTCTGTCGAGTTTCATGCATTTTCAAACATGTGAAGAGTCTCAAAGGCATCCGAAAAGAATATTAAAGTTTGATGCATTGCCACGGCAACAGTATCTAAGCTATCAATAATCCTTTCACAGATCTACATCTGCCGTGTGTTCACATTATACACATAAAGTTTGAAGCAAATCGGGTAAAAATAAGAGGGTGATTTCAAAGCATTTTGAAAGTGACACACTTCCTGCTGCCAGTTGGTGGCGCTATAACTTTGACTCACAATAGTCACATCCATGTGATCGGCCTCTTACAACGAACACACTGCTGAAGTTTAATCAAGATCAGTTAATGTATGCAGAAGTTATAACACACTTCCTGTTTCCATTATTCGCCATAAATTCGTGTCCTCGCCACAGCCAAACCGTTCGAGATATAAAAAATCCGTCCGCAATTTAGCATCCTCAATGTCTTGACTTCATGCTGACTGAGTTTGGAGGCGAATGGATGAATTCCCTAGGAGGAGTACATTAAATTCCACAGCATGCGTTTCCAAACAACCCATAATAGCCGACTTCCTGTTGGGCTGGCGTAAAAAGTAAAAGCACGAAAGTTGTTTGGCCCGATGAGATCTATATGTGTACCGAGTTTCATATTATTACATGCAAGCGTGTTTGATTTATGGACCAAGTTTTCGGACCCCGTTCCAGGGGGCGCTGTCGAGCCTCCCTGCCACGCCCGTGTCCCAGCTTCAGCCCGGCCCTAATGGCCGCGGGTTCTGACCCGTGTGCAAAGTTTCAAGAGTTTTCGAGCACGTTAAGGGCCCCAAAAGTGCCCGAAAGGTTGATAAAAAATAATAATAAAATATAGCTGCGATATAGCTGCGAGCAGCGATTGCGGGCCCAAGCCGGTGGCACCGCCACCCTGGTGCCTTTAGTTACACTAAAGCCACCGGGGTGGCGGTGTCACCGGCTTGGGCCCTCCATCGCTGCTCGCAGCTATATTTATATATATATATATATATATCTATATATATACATATATATATATATATATATATATATATATATAAAAATGGAACAAAAAAAATAAATATATATATATACATTATATATATGTAACAAAAAATAAATAAATAAATATATATATATATATGGCGAGGCGAGGAACGGGCAGAGAAGAGCGAACGTTTTTGGACATTCATCATATTGCATTGGTTTTCATTTCTTGTCCTCAAACCGAGCACTAATCTGTTTATTTTTAAGTCACACATTCTCCATTGATTAAAAAAGACAATCAAATGTATTTTTTAATGGTAGTATTATTTTATACAGAAATAAATTATTTATAATTCAGATGAGAATAAAGTTAGTGTTAATTAAAATTGTAAGGAAAACAAATATATTGATCTAAAATCTACTATCATTTGCTGCAAATAGGTTGACTATTTATATTTATTATTATATTTTATTACGGCTGTAATGAACCGGCTGCGATGTCAAGATTGCAATGCTGGAATGCACAGTGTGTGTGTGTGTGTGTGTGTGTGTGTGTGTGTGAGGCGTGGGCACGATCGAACAGTGGAAACATAAAAACATAGGCTACTCCGTCGGTTTGTTCATACAGGACATCATTTAAACTGCACTGTGTTTACTTATATTTATGTACACTCGCAATAAAACACAACATTGTGCTTTTGTAAAAAAACATTCAAGCAATCCCACCCCCAAAATGGCGCTATTTTTTAAATGAAACTAAAATGCTCACGGCTGCATGGGCAATAACGCGTCTACAGCGAGGAACGAGCAGAACAGAGTGAATGTTTTTTAGTTCATTCCTACTGGACGACCGTATTTCACTTTCGCTTTTAAAGGGATACTCCACTTTAAAATGAAAATTCTGTCATCATATACTCACCCTCATGTTGTTTTAATCCTTTATGAATTTCTTTCTTCTGCTGAACAGAAAGGAAGATATTTAGGAGAATGTCAGTAACTAGACAGTTTCTGATCCCATTGACTTCCATAGTAGGAAAAAAATGTATACTATGGAAGTCAATGAGACCAGAAACTGTCTGGTTACTGACATTCTACTAAATATCTTCCTTTCTGTTCAGCAGAAGAAAGAAATTAATAAAGGATTGAAACAACATGAGGGTGAGTATATGATGACAGAATTTTCAATTTAAAGTGGAGTATCCCTTTAAGTTAGAGATTTAAAAGCCCCTGCCGCGGTGTCACACATCAATTAACCAGTGGGAAAAAATTCTCAGTCACATCGCTATTATATTTATATATAAACACAATATACAATGGGCCTACCTGATTTTGAACACAAGAGGGCAGTATAGCCCTATGTATGACTTTTTTTTTTTACTAAATAGCGCATTCTGGTTGATTTTAAACTTGTACATAATTCTTGAATTGAAAAAAAACTGAATAAACCCAAAACTAGTTCTGTTTCGGTTTAGTTCTGATATTTGTATAATTTTATATAAAAATAAATGGTGTATAATTAAATTTTAAGAAGATATGAGATGTTTTCTGATTCCTTTTTTGACATTATTTTAATCCCTCGCCATGTCAAAACCGTTTGAAATATTTAATATCCGTTCACAATTTAGCATCTTTAATGTATTTTCATCGTGTTAAAAAAGTTTGGTGTGAATAAAAAAAAAAACACTTAGCAGGAGTGGGTAAAAAGCAGAGGCTGAATTTGCAAATAAATCCACATTCAAACCAAAATATCTGACTTCCTATTGGTCGAAGCTAATAACTGTATATTAGAAAGTTGTCCGGCTCGATGAGACCAATGTACGTACTGATTTTTGTAACTGTGGGTAAAACTAACCCCCCCACTTTTGTCAAAAGCATTTTGAAAGTGACACACTTCCTGTTGCCAGTTGGTGGCGCTATAACTTTGACTCACAATAGTTACATCCATCTGATCGGCCTCTTACCACGAACACACTGGTGAAGTTTCATCAAGATCAGTTAATGTATGCAGAAGTTATACCACTTCGTGTTTCTCTTTACTCGCCATAAATTCGAGTTTGATGGGGATTGGATGAATTCTCTAGGAGGAGTACTTCGCATTCCACAGCAAGCGTTTTCCAAACAACCCATAATAGCCGACTTCCTGTTGGGCTGGCGTAAAACTTGACCGGGGGAAAGTTGTTCGGCCCGATGAGATCTATATGTGTACCGAGTTTCATATTAATTAATGCAAGCGTGTTTGATCTATGGACCAAGTTTTGGGACCCCGTTCAAGGGGGCGCTGTTGAGCCCCCCTGCCACGCCCGGGTACCAGCTTCAGCCCGTCCCTGATGGCAGGGGGTTCTGACTTGTGTGCAAAGTTTCAAGAGTTTTTGAGCACGTTAAGGACCCCAAAAGCCCCTGAAACCTTGATTAACAATATAAAAGCAATAGTCAAATCCCCCCCCTCCCCTCACACACACAGAGACACAGAGAGAGGGAGAGAAAATTCTTCAGAAAATCCACATTCAAACCAAAATATCTCTCTTCCTGTTGGTCAGAGATAGTTCATGTAAATTAGAAAGTTGTCCGTCTTGATGAGAACAATACACATACCAAGTTTTGTTGCTGTTGATAAAACTAACCCCCCCACTTATGACTAAAGGTGGCGCTACTGAGCCCCTCACCACGCCCGTTTCTGAAACTTTGCACATGTCTACGGGCTAATAAATGTGATGTGTCTGTCGAGTTTCATCCAATTTCAAGTATGTTAAGAGTCTCAAAAGCATCAAAAAAGAATATTAAAGTTTGAAGCGTTGCCATGGCAACAGTATTAAAGATATCAAAAATCCTTTCCCAGGTCTACATCTGCCGTGTGTTTACATTATACACATAAACTTTGAAGCAAATCGGGTAAAAATAAGAGGGTGATTTCAAAGCATTTTGAAAGGGACACACTTCCTGCTGCCAGTTGGTGGCGCTATAACTTTGACTCACAATAGTCACATCCATGTGATCGGCCTCTTACAACGAACACACTGCTGAAGTTTAATCAAGATCAGTTAATGTATGCAGAAGTTATAACACACTTCCTGTTTCCATTATTCGCCATAAATTCGTGTCCTCACCACAGCCAAACCGTTCGAGATATCAAAAATCCGTCCGCAATTTAGCATCCTCAATGTCTTGACTTCATGCTGACTGAGTTTGGAGGCGAATGGATGAATTCCCTAGGAGGAGTACATTAAATTCCACAGCATGCGTTTCCAAACAACCCATAATAGCAGACTTCCTGTTGGGCTGGCGTAAAAAGTAAAAGTACGAAAGTTGTTTGGCCCGATGAGATCTATATGTGTACCGAGTTTCATATTATTACATGCAAGCGTGTTTGATTTATGGACCAAGTTTTCGGACCCCGTTCCAGGGGGCGCTGTCGAGCCTCCCTGCCACGCCCGTGTCCCAGCTTCAGCCCGGCCCTAATGGCCGCGGGTTCTGACCCG
Source organism: Rutilus rutilus (assembly GCF_951802725.1). NCBI lineage: Eukaryota > Metazoa > Chordata > Actinopteri > Cypriniformes > Leuciscidae > Rutilus > Rutilus rutilus. The sequence continues at coordinate 12,586,441 of NC_140224.1, forward strand.
TGTGCAAAGTTTCAAGAGTTTTCGAGCACGTTAAGGGCCCCAAAAGTGCCCGAAAGGTTGATAAAAAATAATAATAAAATATAGCTGCGAGCAGCGATTGCGGGCCCAAGCCGGTGGCACCGCCACCCCGGTGCCTTTAGTTACCTAAAGGCACCGGGGATGGCGGTGCCACCGGCTTTGGCCCTCCATCGCTGCTCGCAGCTATATTTATATATATATATATATATTAGGGGTGGAGCCGAACCCGAATACGGTATTCGGAAAGCACAAATAATGTGTTTTTTACGAATACTTATTTCGAACAAATACTTTTAAAAATATTTGTATTCGGGAACAAGAAAAACTTTATATCAAAAAGCTGCGTTTCCTCATGAGACATGGCGACCGGCGGTGCTGCTGATGTGGTGGCTGAAATATTTTGGATTAGGCTAATGTCACGTTGTCATAAGGGGTAGTTCACATAGTGCGTTTTTTGCGCGTGCAGATTTCAAATGTAGGCGCGCGGCAAGCGCGCTTATAATAGAAGCGAGCGGCGCGCTGCATAGCAACGACAGACGCCACGGGAGGGCAAGCGCTTGTGGAAAGGAGAAAGCGTGCGAACTGCGCTCTTCATGATTACGAAGTATCAGCAAAGAATTAATTGATTTCTAGCCCTTGCATTAGCTTTAAATATATTTATGGAGATGTGAAATGAAATAAAAAAGCCGTCATTTTGTCATTAATATCAGTCCGTCAGAAAAGCAGTTCTAGGCTTATTCTTGGCTGGATAACTCTTAGCAGGTTTAAAAAGCTCTTTTAAAATTAAATATGAATGCAGTTTTGGATTAAATATAAGTACAGTCAAGTCAAATAAAACATGTTTTATCTCCTGTTTGGTAACACAACAATAAGATACCATTCATTAACATTACTTAATGCGCATCTAACATCAACACATTGAGTGAACAATATATTTTTACAACATTAATTAATGTTTGTGAATGTTATTTAATACAAACACTTGATTGGTCATGTTTGTTCACTTCATTCATTGTGCATTAAATAATGTTAACATAAATAATGTTAACTTTTGATTTTAAAAATGTATTTTTAAATGAACCCCAAGGAGAATAATTGCGACAGTATATAGCCTAACTATTGTTTATTGTTAGGTCATTTTATCTATTGTTATCTAACAAATGTAATATTAATGTAGTGTTTTTAATACTACAGTTTCCATCTTTGTAACCGTGATATAAACTTTAATATATGTAAATTTAATCTAAATTAAGCTTTACCGAAATTGTTACCGAGAACCGTGGATTTTCACAAGTATTGGTACCGAATACTGAAATTTTGGCACCGTGACAACACTAGTAGCTCTGTTAGCTTGGTAATTTAGACAATAGGCTGTTGACAGAGTAACATTAACGTAGGTAATGGCTGTTATGTTATTTTCTTTTCAATGACGTTCCTTGTTACATGTTCATTGCTGGATTTATGGAAAAACATCAACCAATATTGCATATCCATAATTATTATAATGGATATAATTAAAGAATACTTACACTATAACGTAAATTAGAAGTGTAACGCAAAAAAAATGGATTTTTACACCTATTTTGAAATTTACTCGAATACAAATACAAATACAAATACTTTTCCCCTCTCAACAAATACAAATACAGATACAAATACCGGCTGCTTTGCACACCTCTAATATATATATATATATATATATATATACACACACACACACACACACACACATACATATATATATATATATTTATAAGACAGAAAATATTACTTGTATTACCTTATTCTGATTTTATGATACACTCAAAATATTCCACAACAAATCCTTTAAATTTAATGTAAAAATAAAAACGAAAGTAAGCAGTGTTGGTCTCACGTAACCCTCTCATTAGAATCAAAATGTTTCAATTTTTGCGATGTATTTGGATGCTAAACTATTCTTTATTATAGGCTTTGTACTTCACTCGTGTTCCAATATCGATGGAAAAAATCATCCTCTTCACGCGCGCAAAAATGTGCTTGGAAACATCACAGTGGAGCTCTGCTTACTGTGAATGGTACAGATTGTACTACTGACTATTTAAACAGAGCAGTGTAATTCGTTTATGTTAGGTTGACTATTTTTATTATTATATTGTATTAGGGCTATAATGAATGTCAAGATTGCAATTCTGGAATGTGTGTGTGACGCGGTTGCGGTTGAACAGTGGACACAAAAACATAAATAAAATGTTTTAGTTAATTCCTACATCCATAGGAATACATTGAAAATGCTCGCTCTACTCCGCACCATTATCAATGTCAGTGCGGACGTCTGTATTTTACTAGTATATAGTATACTATAGTTAGCGATTTAAAAGCCCTCAGCGGTGTCACATGTCGATTAACCGGTGGGAAAATTTTATCACAGTCACATCCCTAATATATTTATATATAAATACAATAGGCCTACCTGAAAGAGAATTTTACTTGCCCGACCAAAGTATAGCCTGATTAGAACGTCAATAACAAAAAAATAACTTGGGAATCACTAAAACGAGAGATTATTCTAATTTCATTACATTCATTTTAAGTTGCAATCAGCAGTTAATAATAAATGTATTACTGATCAATGGTAACAAGGTTGCACTGCTGAGGCTCATGCTGCTTCTCCAGGAGAATTGTAAACAAATGAGCGCAGCACACAAAAAAGCAACCCAGTTAACAACATACTGACTATAAAAATTACAAATATGGAGTTTTTATATATTTTATAACATATGATAGAGTTAAGCAACCTCACTTGACGAGTAGGCAACTATTTCCTGAATACAATCACAATTGAAACTGTGACATTGATTTCATACAACAGGTTAATAAACAGTTACAATTAAGTCACTTACATTTTAGATGCAATATTGACTGTTTTTGTTCTGTTTCAGCAGCAAAAATAGTTAAACAAAGATCACAGCAACTTGTTTTCTCATTACTGAATGATTCAGCATTTTGAAACGAATCGCTTGACTCAAAGATTCAATGGTCAATCCATAAACATCTGTCTCAATCATGAATGACTCAGTCATTGGAATGAATCGTTTGAACGAATGAATCAATGACTCGCTCATTAAGATGGTCGCCTGGCGACACCTAATGGCGGTTTAGTGTTATGTTTAAAAGTATCATTCTTTCCAACGTGCACCATTATCAATGTCCGTGCGGACGTCCGTTTTTTTACTTTCACTTTTATATTAGCGATTTAAAAGCACCCGCTCGTGTCACACGTCGCTTAACCGATGGGAAAATATCCTCACAGTCATATACCTAATAAATTTATATTTAAATACAATAGGCCTACCTAGTAAAACGTTTTATATACTATTTTGATATCCTTTTGGACACAAGAGGGCAGTATAGCCCTATGTTTGCTTTTTTGTTGAAACAAATAGCACTAAATAGCCTGTTTTTAACTTTTTCATACTTTTTGAATTGCAAAAACAGAATAAAATAGGTTTAGTTCTAATATTTGTATAATTTTATATAAAAATAAATGGTGTATAATTAAATTTTAAGAATATATGAGATGTTTTCTGATTCCTTTTTTGACATTATTTTAATCCCTCGCCATGTCAAAACCGTTTGAAATATTTAATATCCGTTCACAATTTAGCATCTTTAATGTATTTTCATCGTGTTAAAAAAGTTTGGTGTGAATAAAAAAAAAACATTTAGCAGGAGTGGGTAAAAAGCAGAGGCTGAATTTGCAAATAAATCCACATTCAAACCAAAATATCTGACTTCCTATTGGTCGAAGCTAATAACTGTATATTAGAAAGTTGTCCGGCTCGATGAGACCAATGTACGTACTGATTTTTAAAACTGTGGGTAAAACTAACCCCCCCACTTTTGTCAAAAGCATTTTGAAAGTGACACACTTCCTGCTGCCAGTTGGTGGCGCTATAACTTTGACTCACAATAGTTACATCCATCTGATCGGCCTCTTACCACGAACACACTGGTGAAGTTTCATCAAGATCCGTTAATGTATGCAGAAGTTATACCACTTCGTGTTTCTCTTTTCTCGCCATAAATTCGTTTCCTCGCCACGGCCAAACCGTTCGAGATATCAAAAATCCGTCCGCAATTTAGAATCCTCAATGTCTTGACTTCATGCACACCGAGTTTGGTGGGGATTGGATGAATTCTCTAGGAGGAGTACTTCGCATTCCACAGCAAGCGTTCTCCAAACAACCCATAATTGCCGACTTCCTGTTGGGCTGGCGTAAAACTTAGAGCACGAAAGTTGTTCAGCCCGATGTGATCTATATGTGTACCGAGTTTCATATCATTACATGCAAGTGTGTTTGATTTATGGACAAGTGTTCGGATCCCATTCCAGGGGGCGCTGTTGAGCCCCCCTGCCACGCCCGGGTACCAGCTTCAGCCCGGCCCTGATGGCCGCGGGTTCTGACCTGTGTGCAAAGTTTCAAGAGTTTTCGAGCACGTTAAAGGCCCCAAAAGCCCCTGAAACCTTGAAAAACAGGAATTTTAAACAAATCTCACTCAAAAGACAAATCCCCCCACCCCTCACACACACAGAGACTGTGGCGGAGCTGAAACACTACAAAAACAAATTAAATCATTAAAACAAGGTTGTCTCCGCCCATTTCCGTTGCTAAGTGGGGAAAAAGGAAATGAGGTTATCACATAAAAGGAGGAGTTTATACTGAAGAAGGGGAGAGAGAAAGTGTTGGAAAAGACGTGAAGTTTGTTGTTACGAGGGCGATTTATCGAGGTGAGAACCGGAAAGCCTCAATCACAGTCGAACGCCAACTGAAAGTAACCACATGAACTGAACGAGCTGTTGGTAAACCCGTGGTGGAATAGTAAATGCAAAAGAAGGTGTGTTCCCTTACCTGGGAGGCGGTGACGCAATCGTCAGCGGGTAGAACGCTGTGCCTCTGCTGGAGCGGATGCGGGAGAGTAAACCGCTCTCCACAACAATGTCTTCAGCGCGGAGCGTGTAAAAGACCCTCAAGCGAGCTGTGTTAAGGACCGTCTGGATCCTGTGGCTGTTTCCAGTTACCATCCAACAGAGTTTCACCTTTGCTAAAGGCTACGGCGTGGCTGTATTCGCGGCTGGTTTCCCCAAACACTCACACAAATTCCTCTGCACTTTCCACATCCGGGTTATCCGGTCCCCCACAAACTAAGTAGTGAGTAATATTTTTTATTTTTATTTGGCCCGGTTTTGTTTTATTTTTTTGGAGTTTTTATTTTATTTATTTTTTTTTGCCACAAAACAAAATTGACATTTCTGATATATTTTTGTTGTGTTGAGAAAATCTGATTCTGTACCTGGACGAACGAACTGTTGAATCCGTGGTCTTTGTAAAGAAGATTTGACTGGGAATTTAAAGTGGTTGTATATTTTTTTTCCCTTTTTGTTCTTTTTTTGTGTGAAATGGTATGAAATACAGACATTTCTAAACTGATTTTGAACTGTCCTTGGTGATTTCTTTTTTTTGTTTCCGTGTATGTAACTGGTGGCATCTAAGCTAACTGGGTTATTATCCTGGAAATATTGGCAGGGTTACACCTGCCTGGCGCCCGAACTTACTAACTTTTATTTGAACAATCATTGGTTGATTATTTGAATTTATTATCGGGTTACCACCGTTACAAGACGCAGAGGCAGAGAGAGAGAGGGAGAGAATTCTACAAAAAATCACATTCAAACCAAAATATCTCACTTCCTGTTGGTCACAGCTTATGACTATAAATTAGAAAGTTGTCCGGCTTGATGAGAACAATATACATAACGATTTTTGTGACTCTACTTAAAACTAAGCCCCCATTTTTGACTAAAGGTGGCGCTACTGAGCCCCTCACCACGCCCGTTTCTGAAACTTTGCACATGTCTACCGGCTAATAAATGTGATGTGTCTGTCGAGTTTCATCCAATTTCAAGTATGTTAAGAGTCTCAAAAGCATCTGAAAAGAATATTAAAGTTTGATGCGTTGCCACGGCAACAGTATTTAAGATATCAATAAACCTTTCACAGGTCTACATCTGCCGTGTGTCAACATTATACACATAAAGTTTGAAGCAAATCGGGTAAAAATAAGAGGGTGATTTCAAAGCATTTTGAAAGTGACACACTTCCTGCTGCCAGTTGGTGGCGCTATAACTTTGACTCACAATAGTCACATCCATGTGATCGGCCTCTTACAACGAACACACTGCGGAAGTTTCATCAAGATCAGTTAATGTATGCAGAAGTTATAACACACTTCCTGTTTATCTTTTCTTGCTATAAATTCGTTTCATCGCCACGGCCAAACCGTTCGAGATATCAAAAATCCGTCCGCAATTTAGCATCCTCAATGTCTTGACTTCATGCTGACCGAGTTTGGTGTGGATCGGATCAATTCCCTAGGAGGAGTACATTAAATTCCACAGCATGCGTTTTTCAAACAACCCATAATAGCTGACTTCCTGTTGGGCAGAGCTAATAACTTAGAGTGCGAAAGTTGTTCGGCCCGATGAGATCTATATGTGTACCGAGTTTCATACTAATACGTTCTTGTATGTGTCCAAGATTTAAGATTGTGTTCTAGGGGGCGCTGTCGAGCCCCCCTGCCACGCCCGGGTACCAGCTTCAGCCCGGCCCTAATGGCCGCGGGTTCTGACCTGTGTGCAAAGTTTCATGAGTTTTTGAGTCTGTTAAGGGTCCCAAAAGCCCCCGAACCCTTGAACAACAATAATAATAATAACAAATATAGCTGCGAGCAGCGATTGCGGGCCCAAGCCGGTGGCACCGCCACCCCGGTGCCTTTAGTTACCTAAAGGCACCGGGGATGGCGGTGCCACCGGCTTTGGCCCTCCATCGCTGCTCGCAGCTATATTTATATATATATATATATATATATATATATATATATATATATATATATATATATATATATATATATAAATATAAATATATACATACATACATACATACATACACACATACATATATATGTATATATATATATATATATATATATATATATATATATATATATATATATTATTGTTCAAAAGTTTGGGGTCAGTAAGATTTTTAATGTTTTTAGGAGAAGTCTCTTCTGCTCACCAAGGCTGCATTTATTGATTAAAAATACAAACAAAAACAGTAATATTGTGAAATATTATTCCAATTTAAAACAGCTGTTTTTTTTAAAAAATATTTTACATAGTAATTCATTTCTGTGATCAAAGTTGAGTTTTCAGCATCATTACTCCAGTCTTCAGTGTCACATGATCCTTCAGAAATCATACTAATATGATGATTGATGCTCAATAAATATTCATTATTATTTTCAATGTTGAAAACAGTTGTGTACAGATTTTTTTTTTTCAAAATGCTTTGATGAATGTAAAGTTCAAAAGAACAGCATATATTTCAAATATATATATTTTTAACATTATAAATGTCTTTACTGTAACTGTTGATCAGTTTAACTCATCCTTCATAAATAAAAGTACTGATTTATTTTATTTCTTTCCCCCAAAAATAAAATTTTAATTATTACTAACCACAAACTTTTGAGCGGTAGTGTTTAACGTTACAAAAGCTTTAGATTTCAGATAAATGCTGTTCTTTTGAACTTTCTATTCATCAAAGACTGTAAACAACTGTTTTCGACATTTAAAATAATAATGAATGTTTCTTGAGTATCAATCATCATATTAGAATAATTTCTAAAGGATCAAGTGACAGTGACGACTGGAGTAATGATGCTGAAAACTCAGCTTTGATCACAGGAATAAATAACAGTTTAAAATATATTAAAATAGAAAGCAGCTGTTTTAAATTGGGATACTATTTTACAATATTACTGTTTTTGTTTGTATTTTTAATCAAATAAATGCAGCCTTGGTGAGCAGAAGAAACTTCTCTGTTATGTGCGCGCCACAGACTGCACGCACGTCCGCTTAGAGTTCCGCCTTTTGCCTTCCGTCAATATTACGTTATTAGAAAAATATTTTTTTAGAGAATCGATTTTTTGACATTTGTGAATCGATTCAGAATCGTCCACGTCCGCATCGCGATGCATCTAAGAATCAATTTTTTCTCCCACCCCTAGATTTCATACAACAGGTTAATAAACAGTTACAATTAAGTCACTTACATTTTAGATGCAATGTTGACTGTTTTTGTTCTGTTTCAGCAGCGAAAATAGTTAAACAAAGATCACGGCAGAACCATCACGCATCACGTGTTTTCTCATAACTGAACGATTCAGCATTTTTAACGAATCGGTTGACTCAAAGATTGAATGATCAATCCATAAACATCTGTCTTAATCATGATCGACTCATTCGAACGAATCGTTTGAACAAATGAATCAATGACTCGCTTATTAAGATGGATGCCTGGCGACACCTAATGGCGGCTTAGTGTTGTTTAAAAGCATCATTCTTTCCCACATGTGTGTGATTTGTGTGTGCAACATTATCATTATTTTTCTTTCACTATTATATTAGCGATTTAAAAGCACCCACTCGTGTCACACGTCGATTAACCGGTGGGAAAATATCCTCAGACATATACCTAATAAATGTATATTTAAATACAATATTGGCCTACCTGGTAAAAAGTTTTATATACTATTTTGATGTCCTTTTGGACACAAGAGGGCAGTATAGCCCTATGTTTGCTTTTTTGTTGAACCAAATAGCACTAAATAGCCTGTTTTTAACTTTTTCATTCTTCTTGAATTGCAAAAACAGAATAAAATGGGTTTAGTTGTGATATTTGTATACTTTTATATAGAAATAAATGGTATATAATTACATTTTTAGAAGATTTTTACTTTAATCCCTCGCCATAGCAAAACCGTTTGAGATATTTATTATCCATTCACAATTTAGCATATTTAATGTAGTTTCATCATGTTGAAAAAGTTTGGTACGAATAAAATAAATAGTTTAAGAGGAGTGCCTAAAAATTCAGAGGCTGATTTTGCAAAAAAATTCACATTCAGACCAAAATATCTGACTTCCTGATGGCCAGAGCTATTGAATGTAAATTAGAAAGTTGTCCGGCTTGATGAGAACAATATACAAACTATTTTTTCTTTACTGTAGTTAAAAGTAACCCCCCCACTTTTGTCAAAAGCATGTTGAAAGTGACACACTTCCTGCTGCCAGTTGGTGGCGCTATAACTTTGACTCACAATAGCTACATCCATCTGATCGGCCTCTTACCACGAACACACTGCTGAAGTTTCATCAAGATCAGTTAATGTATGCAGAAGTTATTCCACTTCCGTGTTTCTCTTTTCTCGCCATAAATTCGATTCCTCGCCACAGCCAAACCGTTCGAGATATCAAAAATCCGTCCGCAATTTAGCATCCTCAAAGTCTTGACTACATGCACACCGAGTTTGAAGGGGACACGGTGAATTTTCTAGGAGGAGTATTTCACATTCCACAGCAAGCGTTTTCCAAACAACCCATAATAGCCGACTTCCTGTTGGGCTGGCGTAAAACTTGACCGGGGTAAAGTTGTTCGGCCCGATGAGATCTATATGTATACCGAGTTTCATATTAATTCATGCGAGCGTGTTTGATATATGGATCAAGTTTTAGAACCCCGTTCAAGGGGGCGCTGTTGAGCCCCCCAGCCACGCCCGGGTACCAGCTTCAGCCCGGCCCTGATGTCCGTGGGTTCTGACCTGTGTGCAAAGTTTCAAGAGTTTTTGAGCACGTTAAGGACCCCAAAAGCCCCTGAAACCTTGATTAACAATATAAAAGCAATAGTCAAATCCCCCCCTCCCCTCACACACACACAGACACAGAGAGAGGGAGAGAAAATTCTTCAGAAAATCCACATTCAAACCAAAATATCTCTCTTCCTGTTGGTCGGAGATGGTTCATGTAAATTAGAAAGTTGTCCGTCTTGATGAGAACAATACACATACCAAGTTTTGTGATTCTAGGAAAAACTAAACCCCCCATTTTTGACTAAAGGTGGCGCTACTGAGCCATTCCACCACCCCCGTTTCTGAAACTTTGCACATGTCTACTGGCTAATAAATGTGATGTGTCTGTTGAGTTTCATGCAATTTCAAGTATGTTAAGAGTCTCAAAAGCATCAAAAAAGAATATTAAAGTTTGATGCGTTGCCACGGCAACAGTATCTAAGATATCAATAATCCTTTCACAGGTTTACATCTGCCGTGTGTCTACATTGTACACATAAAGTTTGAAGCAAATCGGGTAAAAATAAGACACTGATTTCAAAGCATTTTGAAAGTGATGTACTTCCTGCTGCCTGTTGGTGGCGCTATAACTTTGACTCACAATAGTCACATCTGTGCGATCGGCCTCTTACAACGAACACACTGCTGAAGTTTCATCAAGATCAGTTAATGTATGCAGAAGTTATAACACACTTCCTGTTTCATTTTTTCGCCATAAATTTGTTTCCTCGCCACGGCCAAACCGTTCGAGATATCAAAAATCCGTCCGCAATTTAGCATCCTCAATGTCTTGACTTCATGCACACCGAGTTTGGAGGCGAATCGATGAATTCCCTAGGAGGAGTACATTAAATTCCACAGCATGCGTTTCCAAACAACGCTAAATAGCCAACTTCCTGTTTGGCTGGCGTAAAACTTAGAGCACGAAAGTTGTTCGGCCGGATGAGATCTATATGTGTACCGAGTTTCATATTATAACATGCAAGCGTGTTTGATTTATGGACACGTGTTCGGATCCCGTTCCAGGGGGCGCTGTCGAGCCCCCCTGCCACGCCCGGGTACCAGCTTCAGTCCGGCCCTGATGGCCGCGGGTTCTGACGTGTGTGCAAAATTTCAAGAGTTTTCGAGCATGTTAAGAGCCCCAAAAGTGCCCGAAAGGTTGACAAAATAATAATAATAATAATAATAATAATAATAAATAATCCTACCGGAAACAATAGGGCCTTCGCCCTTTCAGGGCTTGGGCCCTAATAAATATAGCTGCGAGCAGCGATTGCGGGCCCAAGCCGGTGGCACCGCCACCCCTGTGCCTTTAGTTACCTAAAGGCACCGGGGATGGCGGTGCCACCGGCTTTGGCCCTCCATCGCTGCTCGCAGCTATATTTATATATATATATATATATATATACACACACACACACACACACACACACATATATATATATATATATATATATATGTATATAAATATCTATCTATCTATATCTATATCTATATCTATCTATCTAGCTATCTATATATATATATATATATAAATATATATATATATATATATATACACGCGCACACACACATATATATATATATATATATATATATATATATATATATATATATATATATATATACTTATATATATACGTATATATATATATATAAATATAAGACAGAAAATTTTACTTTATCTTACCTTATTCTGATTTTATGATACACCCAAAATATTCCACAACAAATCCTTTAAATTTAATGTAAAAATAAAAACGAAAGTAAGCAGTGTTGGTCTCACGTAACCCTCTCATTAGAATCAAAATGTTTCAATATTTGCGATGTATTTGGATGCTAAACTATTCTTTATTATAGGCTTTGTACTTCACTCGTGTTCCAATATCGATGGAAAAAATCATCCTCTTCACACGCGCAAAAATGTTCTTGGAAACATCACAGTGGAGCTCTGCTTACTGTGAATGGTACAGATTGTACTACTGACTATTTAAACAGAGCAGTGTAATTCGTTTATGTTAGGTTGACTATTTTTATTATTATATTGTATTAGGGCTATAATGAACAGGCTGCGATGTCAAGATTGCAATTCTGGAATGTGTGTGTGTGTGTGAGACGCGGTTGCGGTTGAACAGTGGACACAAAAACATAAATAAAATGTTTTAGTTAATTCCTACATCCATAGGAATAAATTGAAAATGCTCGCTCTACTCCGCACCATTATCAATGTCTGTGCGGACGTCTGTATTTTACTAGTATATAGTATACTATAGTTAGCGATTTAAAAGCGCTCAGTGGTGTCACACGTCGATTAACCGGTGGGAAAATGTTATCACAGTCACATCCCTAATATATTTATATATAAATACAATAGGCCTACCTGAAAGAGAATTTTACTTGCCCGACCAGAGTATAGCCTGATTAGAACGTCAATAACAAAAAAATAACTTGGGAATCACTAAAACGAGAGATTATTCTAATTTCATTACATTCATTTTAAGTTGCAATCATCAGTTAATAATAAATGTATTACTGATCAATGGTAACAAGGTTGCACTGCTGAGGCTCATGCTGCTTCTCCAGGAGAATTGTAAACAAATGAGCACAGCACACAAAAAAGCAACCCAGTTAACAACATACTGACTATAAAAATTACAAATATGGAGTTTTTATATATTTTATAACATATGATAGAGTTAAGCAACCTCACTTGACGAGTAGGCAACTATTTCCTGAATACAATCACGATTGGAACTGTGACATTGATTTCATACAACAGGGTAATAAACAGTTACAATTAAGTCACTTACATTTTAGATGCAATATTGACTGTTTTTGTTCTGTTTCAGCAGCAAAAATAGTTAAACAAAGATCACAGCAGAACCATTGCGCATCTCACAGCAACTTGTTTTCTCATTACTGAATGATTCAGCATTTTGAAACGAATCGCTTGACTCAAAGATTCAATGGTCAATCCATAAACATCTGTCTCAATCATGAATGACTCAGTCATTGGAACGAATCATTTGAACGAATGAATCAATGACTCGCTCATTAAGATGGTCGCCTGGCGACACCTAATGGCGGTTTAGTGTTATGTTTAAAAGTATCATTCTTTCCAACGTGCACCATTATCAATGTCCGTGCGGACGTCCGTTTTTTTACTTTCACTTTTATATTAGCGATTTAAAAGCACCCACTCGTGTCACACGTTGATTAACCGGTGGGAAAATATCCTCAGACACATACCTAATAAATGTATATTTAAATACAATATTGGCCTACCTGGTAAAAAGTTTTATATACTATTTTGATGTCCTTTTGGACACAAGAGGGCAGTATAGCCCTATGTTTGCTTTTTTGTTGAACCAAATAGCACTAAATAGCCTGTTTTTAACTTTTTCATTCTTCTTGAATTGCAAAAACAGAATAAAATGGGTTTAGTTGTGATATTTGTATACTTTTATATAGAAATAAATGGTATATAATTACATTTTTAGAAGATTTTTAGTGTTTCCTTTTTGGACATTACTTTAATCCCTCGCCATAGCAAAACCGTTTGAGATATTTATTATCCATTCACAACTTAGCATATTTAATGTAGTTTCATCATGTTGAAAAAGTTTGGTACGAATAAAATAAATAGTTTAAGAGGAGTGGCTAAAAATTCAGAGGCTGATTTTGCAAAAAAATTCACATTCAGACCAAAATATCTGACTTCCTGATGGCCAGAGCTATTGAATGTAAATTAGAAAGTTGTCCGGCTTGATGAGAACAATATACAAACTATTTTTTCTTTACTGTAGTTAAAACTAACCCCCCCACTTTTGTCTAAAGCATGTTGAAAGTGACACACTTCCTGCTGCCAGTTGGTGGCGCTATAACTTTGACTCACAATAGCTACATCCATCTGATCGGCCTCTTACCACGAACACACTGCTGAAGTTTCATCAAGATCAGTTAATGTATGCAGAAGTTATTCCACTTCCGTGTTTCTCTTTTCTCGCCATAAATTCGATTCCTCGCCACAACCAAACCGTTCGAGATATCAAAAATCCGTCCGCAATTTAGCATCCTCAAAGTCTTGACTACATGCACACCGAGTTTGAAGGGGACACGGTGAATTTTCTAGGAGGAGTATTTCACATTCCACAGCAAGCGTTTTCCAAACAACCCATAATAGCCGACTTCCTGTTGGGCTGGCGTAAAACTTGACCGGGGTAAAGTTGTTCGGCCCGATGAGATCTATATGTGTACCGAGTTTCATATTAATTCATGCGAGCGTGTTTGATATATGGATCAAGTTTTAGAACCCCGTTCAAGGGGGCGCTGTTGAGCCCCCCAGCCACGCCCGGGTACCAGCTTCAGCCCGGCCCTGATGGCCGTGGGTTCTGACCTGTGTGCAAAGTTTCAAGAGTTTTTGAGCACGTTAAGGACCCCAAAAGCCCCTGAAACCTTGATTAACAATATAAAAGCAATAGTCAAATCCCCCCCTCCCCTCACACACACACAGACACAGAGAGAGGGAGAGAAAATTCTTCAGAAAATCCACATTCAAACCAAAATATCTCTCTTCCTGTTGGTCGGAGATGGTTCATGTAAATTAGAAAGTTGTCCGTCTTGATGAGAACAATACACATACCAAGTTTTGTGATTCTAGGAAAAACTAAGCCCCCATTTTTGACTAAAGGTGGCGCTACTGAGCCATTCCACCACGCCCGTTTCTGAAACTTTGCACATGTCTACTGGCTAATAAATGTGATGTGTCTGTTGAGTTTCATGCAATTTCAAGTATGTTAAGAGTCTCAAAAGCATCAAAAAAGAATATTAAAGTTTGATGCGTTGCCACGGCAACAGTATCTAAGATATCAATAATCCTTTCACAGGTTTACATCTGCCGTGTGTCTACATTGTACACATAAAGTTTGAAGCAAATCGGGTAAAAATAAGACACTGATTTCAAAGCATTTTGAAAGTGACATATTCCTGCTGCCAGTTGGTGGCGCTATAACTTTGACTCACAATAGTCACATCCATGTGATCGGCCTCTTACCACGAACACACTGCTGAAGTTTCATCAAGATCAGTTAATGTATGCAGAAGTTATAACACACTTCCTGTTTCATTTTTTCGCCATAAATTTGTTTCCTCGCCACGGCCAAACCGTTCGAGATATCAAAAATCCGTCCGCAATTTAGCATCCTCAATGTCTTGACTTCATGCACACCGAGTTTGGAGGCGAATCGATGAATTCCCTAGGAGGAGTACATTAAATTCCACAGCATGCGTTTCCAAACAACGCTAAATAGCCAACTTCCTGTTGGGCTGGCGTAAAACTTAGAGCACGAAAGTTGTTCGGCCCGATGAGATCTATATGTGTACCGAGTTTCATATTATGACATGCAAGCGTGTTTGATTTATGGACACGTGTTCGGATCCCGTTCCAGGGGGCGCTGTCGAGCCCCCCTGCCACGCCCGGGTACCAGCTTCAGTCCGGACCTGATGGCCGCGGGTTCTGACGTGTGTGCAAAATTTCAAGAGTTTTCGAGCATGTTAAGAGCCCCAAAAGTGCCCGAAAGGTTGACAAAATAATAATAATAATAATAAATATAGCTGCGAGCAGCGATGGAGGGCCCAAGCCGGTGGCACCGCCACCCTGGTGCCTTTAGTTACACTAAAGCCACCGGGGTGGCGGTGTCACCAGCTTGGGCCCTCCATCGCTGCTCGCAGCTATATTTATATATATATAGAGATATATATAAAAATGTAACAAAAAAAATAAATATATATATATATATATATATACATTATATATATGTAACAAAAAAATATTTATATATATAATATATATATATATATATATATATATATATATATATATATATATATATATATATATATATATGGCGAGGCGAGGAACGGGCAGAGAAGAGCGAACGTTTTTGGACATTAATCATATTGCATTGGTTTTCATTTCTTGTCCTCAAACCGAGCACTAATCTGTTTATTTTTAAGTCACACATTCTCCATTGATTAAAAAAGACAATCAAATGTATTTTTTAATGGTAGTATTATTTTATACAGAAATAAATTATTTATAATTCAGATGAGAATAAAGTTAGTGTTAATTAAAATTGTAAGGAAAACAAATATATTGATCTAAAATCTACTATCATTTGCTGCAAATAGGTTGACTATTTATATTTATTATTATATTTTATTACGGCTGTAATGAACCGGCTGCGATGTCAAGATTGCAATGCTGGAATGCACAGTGTGTGTGTGTGTGTGTGTGTGTGTGTGTGTGTGTGTGTGTGTGTGAGGCGTGGGCACGATCGAACAGTGGAAACATAAAAACATAGGCTACTCCGTCGGTTTGTTCATACAGGACATCATTTAAACTGCACTGTGTTTACTTATATTTATGTACACTCGCAATAAAACACAACATTGTGCTTTTGTAAAAAAACATTCAAGCAATCCCACCCCCGGAATGGCGCTATTTTTTAAAGGAGTCATAACCTTGTATTACATTGGATACCTACTGCTGTATTATAGTCTTTCAGGCCCTTCTAAAAAAGAAAAGTGGAAAAAAAATAAACACAGACCTACTTTTACCCTTATTTCTGAAGGCATTATTGTCTCGCGAGATCAATGCGATGTTTTGGCTGTTGTGGACGCTCTATATGGCTCTGCACGCCAGTTGAAAGGGTTGTTGGGACAGCGTCATTAAAAATGAATTTCATCCACTGGTCCCTGATAGTTTCGTCCGATTTTGGGAGATAAAACACATTTACATGTTTTTTATGGCAATCAACCACAGAGCAAGTCCGGTGTGCACTCGGTTTCTCCATCTTTCCCGACTGAACTGAATATGAGGGGGAGAGGGGAAGGGGGGGCTTCCTGCTGCGGTGTCCATATATGGTATATCCTACTACCTCATGACGTCAAGAGGGAGCTGAAATCAAAATCTCGTATTTGAGTGGGCGTGCACGCGCGCTGGTTTATTTACCCTGAGGTAAACAAACGCTTCACTTTTAAATATCGGCTTCCCGGCCAGTGTACAATCGTTAGTCGATCATAACATACATTGATTCTCGTGGAAAAGTGAAAATTGCAGGTTATGACTCCTTTAAATGAAACTAAAATGCTCACGGCTGCATGGGCAATAACGCGTCTACAGCGAGGAACGAGCAGAACAGAGTGAATGTTTTTTAGTTCATTCCTACTGGACGACCGTATTTCACTTTCGCTTTTAAAGGGATACTCCACTTTAAAATGAAAATTCTGTCACCATATTCTCACCCTCATGTTGTTTTAATCCTTTATGAATTTCTTTCTTCTGCTGAACAGAAAGGAAGATATTTAGGAGAATGTCAGTAACCAGACAGTTTCTGATCCCATTGACTTCCATAGTAGGAAAAAAATGTATACTATGGAAGTCAATGAGACCAGAAACTGTCTGGTTACTGACATTCTTCTAAATATCTTCCTTTCTGTTCAGCAGAAGAAAGAAATTAATAAAGGATTGAAACAACATGAGGGTGAGTATATGATGACAGAATTTTCCATTTAAAGTGGAGTATCCCTTTAAGTTAGCGATTTAAAAGCCCCCGCCACGGTGTCACACATCAATTAACCAGTGGGAAAAAATTCTCAGTCACATCGCTATTATATTTATATATAAATACAATATACAATGGGCCTACCTGATTTTGAACACAAGAGGGCAGTATAGCCCTATGTATGACTTTTTTTTTTTTACTAAATAGCGCATTCTGGCTGATTTTAAACTTGTACATAATTCTTGAATTGAAAAAAACTGAATAAACCCAAAACTAGTTCTGTTTCGGTTTAGTTCTGATATTTGTATAATTTTATATAAAAATAAATGGTGTATAATAAAATTTTAAGAAGATATGAGATGTTTTCTGATTCCTTTTTTGACATTATTTTAATCCCTCGCCATGTCAAAACCGTTTGAAATATTTAATATCCGTTCACAATTTAGCATCTTTAATGTATTTTCATCATGTTAAAAAAGTTTGGTGTGAATAAAAAAAAAAACACTTAGCAGGAGTGGGTAAAAAGCAGAGGCTGAATTTGCAAATAAATCCACATTCAAACCAAAATATCTGACTTCCTATTGGTCGAAGCTAATAACTGTATATTAGAAAGTTGTCCGGCTCGATGAGACCAATGTACGTACTGATTTTTAAAACTGTGGGTAAAACTAACCCCCCCACTTTTGTCAAAAGCATTTTGAAAGTGACACACTTCCTGCTGCCAGTTGGTGGCGCTATAACTTTGACTCACAATAGTTACATCCATCTGATCGGCCTCTTACCACGAACACACTGGTGAAGTTTCATCAAGATCCGTTAATGTATGCAGAAGTTATACCACTTCGTGTTTCTCTTTTCTCGCTATAAATTCGTTTCCTCGCCACGGCCAAACCGTTCGAGATATCAAAAATCCGTCCGCAATTTAGAATCCTCAATGTCTTGACTTCATGCACACCGAGTTTGGTGGGGATTGGATGAATTCTCTAGGAGGAGTACTTCGCATTCCACAGCAAGCGTTCTCCAAACAACCCATAATTTCCGACTTCCTGTTGGGCTGGCGTAAAACTTAGAGCACGAAAGTTGTTCAGCCCGATGTGATCTATATGTGTACCGAGTTTCATATCATTACATGCAAGTGTGTTTGATATATGGATCTAGTTTTAGAATCCCGTTCAAGGGGGCGCTGTTGAGCCCCCCTGCCACACCCGGGTACCAGCTTCAGCCCGGCCCTGATGGCCGCGAGTTCTGACCTGTGTGCAAAGTTTCAAGAGTTTTCGAGCACGTTAAGGGCCCCAAAAGCCCCTGAAACCTTGAAACACACTGAAATCAATTGGAAATTCCCTCCCACCCCTCACACACACAGAGACAGAGAGAGAGAGAGAGAAAATTCTCCAAAAAATCACATTCAAACCAAAATATCTGACTTCCTGTTGCTCTGAGCTAATAAGTGTGAATTAGAAAGTTGTCCGGCTTGATGAGAACAATATACATAACGATTTTTGTGACTCTACTTAAAACTAAGCCCCCATTTTTGACTAAAGGTGGCGCTACTGAGCCCCTCACCACGCCCGTTTCTGAAACTTTGCACATGTCTACTGGCTAATAAATGTGATGTGTCTGTCGAGTTTCATCCAATTTCAAGTATGTTAAGAGTCTCAAAAGCATCTGAAAAGAATATTAAAGTTTGATGCGTTGCCACGGCAACAGTATTTAAGATATCAATAAACCTTTCACAGGTCTACATCTGCCGTGTGTCTACATTATACACATAAAGTTTGAAGCAAATCGGGTAAAAATAAGAGAGTGATTTCAAAGCATTTTGAAAGTGACACACTTCCTGCTGCCAGTTGGTGGCGCTATAACTTTGACTCACAATAGTCACATCCATGTGATCGGCCTCTTACAACGAACACACTGCGGAAGTTTCATCAAGATCAGTTAATGTATGCAGAAGTTATAACACACTTCCTGTGTCCCTTATTCGCCATAAATTCGTTTCCTCGCCACGGCCAAACCGTTTGAGATATCAAAAATCCGTCCGCAATTTAGCATCCTCAATGTCTTGACTTCATGCTGACCGAGTTTGGTTGTGATTGGACGAATTTTCTAGGAGGAGTATTTCAAATTCCACAGCATGCGTTTCCAAACAACCCATAATAGCCGACTTCCTGTTGGGCTAGCGTAAAGCTAGCGTAAAACTTAGAGGACGAAAGTTGTTCGGCCCGATGAGATCTATATGTGTACTGAGTTTCATATTATTATATGCAAGCATGTTTGATTTATGGACCAAGTTTTCGGACACCATTCCAGGGGGCGCTGTCGAGCCCCCCTGCCACGCCCGGGTACCAGCTTCAGTCCGGCCCTGATGGCCGTGGGTTCTGACGTGTTCTGACGAGTTTTCGAGCATGTTAAGAGCCCCAAAAGTGCCCGAAAGGTTGACAAAATAATAATAATAATAAATAATCCTACCGAAAACAATAGGGCCTTCGCCCTTTCAGGGCTTGGGCCCTAATAAATAATCCTACCGGAAACAATAGGGCCTTCGCCCTTTCAGTGCTTGGGCCCTAATAATCCTAACGAAAACAATAGGGCCTTCGCCCTTTCAGGGCTTGGGCCCTAAATATATATATATATAAATATAGCTGCGAGCAGCGATTACGGGCCCAAGCCGGTGGCACCGCAACCCCGGTGCCTTTAGTTACCTAAAGGCACCAGGGATGGCGGTGCCGCCGGCTTTGGCCCTCCATCGCTGCTCGCAGCTATATTTATATATATATATATACACACACATATATATATATATATATGTATATAAATATCTATCTATCTATCTATCTATCTATCTATCTATCTATCTATCTATCTATCTCTATATCTATCTATCTATCTATCTATCTATATATATATATATATATATACATACACACACACACACACACACATACATATATATATATATATATATATATATATATATATATAAGACAGAAAATATTACTTGTCTTACCTTATTCTGATTTTATGATACACTCAAAATATTCCACAACAAATCCTTTAAATTTAATGTAAAAATAAAAACGAAAGTAAGCAGTGTTGGTCTCACGTAACCCTCTCATTAGAATCAAAATGTTTCAATATTTGCGATGTATTTGGATGCTAAACTATTCTTTATTATAGGCTTTGTACTTCACTCGTGTTCCAATATCGATGGAAAAAATCATCCTCTTCACACGCGCAAAAATGTGCTTGGAAACATCACAGTGGAGCTCTGCTTTCTGTGAATGGTACAAATTGTACTACTGACTATTTAAACAGAGCAGTGTAATTCGTTTATGTTAGGTTGACTATTTTTATTATTATATTGTATTAGGGCTATTATGAACAGGCTGCGATGTCAAGATTGCAATTCTGGAATGTGTGTGTGTGTGTGACGCGGTTGCGGTTGAACAGTGGACACAAAAACATAAATAAAATGTTTTAGTTAATTCCTACATCCATAGGAATACATTGAAAATGCTCGCTCTACTCCGCACCATTATCAATGTCTGTGCGGACGTCTGTATTTTACTAGTATATAGTATACTATAGTTAGCGATTTAAAAGCCCTCAGCGGTGTCACATGTCGATTAACCGGTGGGAAAATTTTATCACAGTCACATCCCTAATATATTTATATATAAATACAATAGGCCTACCTGAAAGAGAATTTTACTTGCCCGACCAAAGTATAGCCTGATTAGAACGTCAATAACAAAAAAATAACTTGGGAATCACTAAAACGAGAGATTATTCTAATTTCATTACATTCATTTTAAGTTGCAATCAGCAGTTAATAATAAATGTATTACTGATCAATGGTAACAAGGTTGCACTGCTGAGGCTCATGCTGCTTCTCCAGGAGAATTGTAAACAAATGAGCGCAGCACACAAAAAAGCAACCCAGTTAACAACATACTGACTATAAAAATTACAAATATGGAGTTTTTATATATTTTATAACATATGATAGAGTTAAGCAACCTCACTTGACGAGTAGGCAACTATTTCCTGAATACAATCACAATTGAAACTGTGACATTGATTTCATACAACAGGTTAATAAACAGTTACAATTAAGTCACTTACATTTTAGATGCAATATTGACTGTTTTTGTTCTGTTTCAGCAGCAAAAATAGTTAAAGATCACAGCAGAACCATCGTACATCTCACAGCAACAATTGTTTTCTCATTACTGAATGATTCAGCATTTTGAAACGAATCGCTTGACTCAAAGATTCAATGGTCAATCCATAAACATCTGTCTCAATCATGAATGACTCAGTCATTGGAACGAATCGTTTGAACGAATGAATCAATGACTCGCTCATTAAGATGGTCGCCTGGCGACACCTAATGGCGGTTTAATGTTATGTTTAAAAGTATCATTCTTTCCAACGTGCACCATTATCAATGTCCGTGCAGACGTCCGTTTTTTTACTTTCACTTTTATATTAGCGATTTAAAAGGACCCGCTCGTGTCACACGTCGATTAACCGATGGGAAAATATCCTCACAGTCATATACCTAATAAATGTATATTTAAATACAATAGGCATACCTAGTAAAACGTTTTATATACTATTTTGATATCCTTTTGGACACAAGAGGGCAGTATAGCCCTATGTTTGCTTTTTTGTTGAACCAAATAGCACTAAATAGCCTGTTTTTAACTTTTTCATACTTCTTGAATTGCAAAAACAGAATAAAATAGGTTTAGTTCTAATATTTGTATAATTTTATATAAAAATAAATGGTGTATAATTACATTTTTAGAAGTTATGAGATGTTTTCTGATTCCTTTTTTGACATTATTTTAATCCCTCGCCATATCAAAACCGTTTGAGATATTCAATATCCGTTCACAATTTAGCATCTTTAATGTATTTTCATCATGTTGAAAAAGTTTGGTGTGATTAAAATAAACCACTTAGCAGGAGTGGGTAAAAATGCAGAGGCTGAATTTGCAAATAAATCCACATTCAAACCAAAATATCTGACTTCCTGTTGGTCAGAGCTAATAACTTTAAATTAGAAAGTTGTCCGGCTCGATGAGACCAATATACGTACTGATTTTTGTAATTGTGGGTAAAACTAACCCCCCCACTTTTGTCAAAAACATTTTGAAAGTGACACACTTCCTGCTACCAGTTGGTGGCGCTATAACTTTGACTCACAATAGTCACATCCATCTGATCGGCCTCTTACCACGAACACACTGCTGAAGTTTCATCAAGATCAGTTAATGTGTGCAGAAGTTATAACACTTCGTGTTTCTCTTTTCTCGCAATAAATTCGTGTCCTCGCCACAGCCAAACCATTTGAGATATCAAAAATCCGTCCGCAATTTAGCATCCTCAATGTCTTGACTTCATGCACACCGAGTTTGGTGGCGATTTAATTAATTCTCTAGGAGAAGTGTTTCAAATTCCACAGCAAGCGTTCTCCAAACAACCCATAATTGCCGACTTCCTGTTGGGCTGGCGTAAAACATAGAGCACGAAAGTTGTTCGGCCCGATGAGATCTATATGTGTACCGAGTTTCATATCATTACATGCAAGTGTGTTTGATTTATGGACAAGTGTTCGGATCCCGTTCCAGGGGGCGCTGTTGAGCCCCCCTGCCACGCCCGGGTACCAGCTTCAGCCCGGCCCTGATGGCCGCAGGTTCTGACGTGTGTGCAAAGTTTCAAGAGTTTTCAAGCACGTTAAAGGCCCCAAAAGCCCCTGAAACCTTGAAAAACAGGAATTTTAAACAAATCTCACTCAAAAGACAAATCCCCCCACCCCTCACACACACAGAGACGCAGAGGCAGAGAGAGAGAGGGAGGTAATTCTCCAAAAAATCACATTAAAACCAAAATATCTCACTTCCTGTTGGTCACAGCTTATGACTATAAATTAGAAAGTTGTCCGGCTTGATGAGAACAATATACATAACGATTTTTGTGACTCTACTTAAAACTAAGCCCCCATTTTTGACTAAAGGTGGCGCTACTGAGCCCCTCACCACGCCCGTTTCTGAAACTTTGCACATGTCTACCGGCTAATAAATGTGATGTGTCTGTCGAGTTTCATCCAATTTCAAGTATGTTAAGAGTCTCAAAAGCATCTGAAAAGAATATTAAAGTTTGATGCGTTGCCACGGCAACAGTATTTAAGATATCAATAAACCTTTCACAGGTCTACATCTGCCGTGTGTCAACATTATACACATAAAGTTTGAAGCAAATCGGGTAAAAATAAGAGGGTGATTTCAAAGCATTTTGAAAGTGACACACTTCCTGCTGCCAGTTGGTGGCGCTATAACTTTAACTCAAAATAGTCACATCCATGTGATCGGCCTCTTACAACGAACACACTGCTAAAGTTTCATCAAGATCAGTTCATGTATGCAGAAGTTATAACACACTTCCTGTTTATCTTTTCTCGCTATAAATTCGTTTCATCGCCACGGCCAAACCGTTCGAGATATCAAAAATCCGTCCGCAATTTAGCATCCTCAATGTCTTGACTTCATTCCCACCGAGTTTGGTGGCGATCGGGTGAATTCCCTAGGAGAAGTGTTTCAAATACCAGACCATGCGTTTCCAAACAACCCTTAATAGCCGACTTCCTGTTGGGCTGGCATAAAACTTAGAGCACGAAAGTTGTTCGGCCCAATGAGATCTATATGTGTACCGAGTTTCATATTATTACATGCAAGCGTGTTTGATTTATGGACCAAGTTTTCGGACCCCGTTCCAGGGGGCGCTGATGAGCCCCCCTGCCACGCCCGGGTACCAGCTTCAGCCCGGCCCTGTTGGCCGCGGGTTCTGACCTGTGTGCAAAGTTTCAAGAGTTTTCGAGCATGTTAAGGGCCCCAAAAGTGCCCGAGAAGTAGAAAAAAATAATAATAAATATAGCTGCGAGCAGCGATTACGGGCCCAAGCCGGTGGCACCGCAACCCCGGTGCCTTTAGTTACCTAAAGGCACCGGGGTGGCGGTACCGCCGGCTTTGGCCCTCCATCGCTGCTCGCAGCTATATTTATATATATATATATATATATATATATATATATATATATTATACAAACATATATATATATATATATATATATATATATTATACAAACATATATATATATATATATATATATATATATATATATATATATACCGTTCAAAAGTTTGGGGTAAGGAAGATTTTTAATGTTTTTAGGAGAAGTCTCTTCTGCTCACCAAGGCTGCATTTATTTGATTAAAAATACAAACAAAAACAGTAATATTGTGAAATATTATTCCAATTTAAAACAGCTGTTTTCTATTTTAAAATATTTTACACTGTAATTAATTTATGTGATCAAAGCTGAGTTTTCAGCATCATTACTCCCGTCTTCAGTGTCACATGATCCTTCAGAAATCATACTAATATGATGATTGATGGTCAATAAATATTAATTATTATTTTCAATGTTGAAAACAGTTGTGTACAGATTTTTTTTCAAAATGTGTTGATGAATGTAAAGTTCAAAAGAACAGCATTTATTTTAAATATAATTTTTTTTAACATTATAAATGTCTGTACTGTAACTTTTTATCAGTTTAACTCATTCTCGATGAATACAAGTATTGATTTATTTATTTCTTTCCCCCAAAAATAAAATTAAAATTATTACTGACCCCAAACTTCTGAACGGTAGTGTTTAATGTTACAAAAGCTTTAGATTTCAGATAAATGCTGTTCTTTTGAACTTTCTATTCATCAAAGACTGTACATAACTGTTTTCGACATTTAAAATAATAATGAATGTTTCTTGAGCATCAATCATCATATTAGAATAATTTCTGAAGGATCATGTGACAGTGACGACTGGAATAATGATGCTGAAAACTCAGCTTTGATCACAGGAATAAATAACAGTTTAAAATATATTAAAATAGAAAGCAGCTGTTTTAAATTGGAATACTATTTTACAATATTACTGTTTTTGTTTGTATTTTTAATCAAATAAATGCAGCCTTGGTGAGCAGAAGAAACTTAGCTTAAAAATCTTACTGATGCCAAATTTTTGAACAGTAGTGTATTATATATTTATATAATTATATAAAAATGTAAGGGATAAGACAGATCATTTTACTTGCCTGACCTGATTAGAACAATGAAAAAAACTTAAATGAAAAAATAACTTGGGAATCACTAAAACGAGGGCGCGATTGAACAGTGGACACATAAAAACATACTCTGTCATTTTGTTCAGAACATCATTCAAACTGCAAAGTGTTAACTTATATTTTTGTACAGTAGCAATAAAACACAACATTGTGCTTTTTTTAAATACATTCAAGCAATCCGCCCCGAAAATGAAACTAAAATGCTCACGGCTGCACAGGCATTCATAATGGTGCGCGTCCTCAGCGAGGAACGAGCAGAACAGAGTCAACGTTTCTTAGGTCATTCCTCCTTCCATAGGAATTTATTGAAAACGCTCGCTCTGCTCCGCACCATTATCAATGTCCGTGCGGACGAACATATTTTACTTTCGTTTTTAAGTTGGCGATTAAAAAGCCCCCAGCAGTGTCACACGTCAGTTAACCGGTGGTAAAATATTCTCACCGTCACATACCTAGTATATTTTTATATAGATATAATAGGCCTACCTGATTTTGAACACAAGAGGGCAGTATAGCACTATGTTTGACTTTATTTATTTATTGTTTAGACTAAACAACCATTCTGGCAGTTTTTAAACTTAAACTTCATTCTTAAATTGAAAAAAAAAAGAATAAAATGAGTTAAGTTCTGATATTTGTATACTTTTATGTAGTAATAAATGGTGTATAATTACATTTTTAGAATATATGAGCCTTTTAGTGTTTACTTTTTTGACATTACTTTAATCCCTCGCCATAGCAAAACCGTTTGAGATATTTATTATCCGTTCACAATTTAGCATCATTAATATATTTTTATCATGTTGAAAAAGTTTGGTGGGAATAAAATAACCACTTAGATAAAGGTGGCTAAAAATTCAGAGGCTGATTTTGCAAAAAAATCCACATTCAGACCAAAATATCTGACTTCCTGATGGTCAGAGCTAATGACTTTAAATTAGAAAGTTGTCCGGGTCGATGAGATCAATATATGAACTGAGTTTTTTTTACTGGAGTTAAAACTAACCCCCCCACTTTTGTCAAAAGCATGTTGAAAGTGACACACTTCCTGCTGCCAGTTGGTGGCGCTATAACTTTGAATCACAATAGTTACATCCATCTGATCGGCCTCTTACCACGAACACACTGCTGAAGTTTCATCAAGATCAGTTAATGTATGCAGAAGTTATTCCACTTCGTGTTTCTCTTTTCTCGCCATAAATTCGATTCCTCGCCACGGCCAAACCGTTCGAGATATCAAAAATCCGTCCGCAATTTAGCATCCTCAAAGTCTTGACTACATGCACACCGAGTTTGGAGGGGACACGGTGAATTTTCTAGGAGGAGTACTTCGCATTCCACAGGAAGCGTTTTCCAAACAACCAATAATAGCCAACTTCCTGTTGGGCTGGCGTAAAACTTGACCGGGGTAAAGTTGTTCGGCCCGATGAGATCTATATGTGTACCGAGTTTCATATTAATTCATGCAAGCGTGTTTGATCTATGGACCAAGTTTTGGGACCCCGTTCAAGGGGGCGCTGTTGAGCCCCCCTGCCACGCCCGGGTACCAGCTTCAGCCTGTCCCTGATGGCAGGGGGTTCTGACTTGTGTGCAAAGTTTCAAGAGTTTTTGAGCACGTTAAGGACCCCAAAAGCCCCTGAAACCTTGATTAACAATATAAAAGCAATAGTCAAATTCCCCCCTCCCCTCTCACACACAGAGACACAGAGAGAGGGAGAGAAAATTCTTCAGAAAATCCACATTCAAAGCAAAATATCTCTCTTCCTGTTGGTCGGAGGTAGTTAATGTCAATTAGAAAGTTGTCCGTCTTGATGAGAACAATACACATACCAAGTTTTGTTGCTGTTGATAAAACTAACCCCCCCACTTATGACTAAAGGTGGCGCTACTGAGCCCCTCACCACGCCCGTTTCTGAAACTTTGCACATGTCTACTGGCTAATAAATGTGATGTGTCTGTCGAGTTTCATCCAATTTCAAGTATGTTAAGAGTTTCAAAAGCATCAAAAAAGAATATTAAAGTTTGAAGCGTTGCCACGGCAACAGTATTAAAGATATCAAAAATCCTTTCACAGGTCTACATCTGCCGTGTGTTTACATTATACACATAAAGTTTGAAGCAAATCGGGTAAAAATAAGAGGGTGATTTCAAAGCATTTTGAAAGTGACATATTCCTGCTGCCAGTTGGTGGCGCTATAACTTTGACTCACAATTGTCACATCCATGTGATCGGCCTCTTACCACGAACACACTGCTGAAGTTTCATCAAGATCAGTTAATGTATGCAGAAGTTATAACACACTTCCTGTTTCCATTATTCGCCATAAATTCGTTTCCTCACCACGGCCAAACCGTTTGAGATATCCAAAATCCGTCCGCAATTTAGCATCCTCAATGTCTTGACTTCATGCTGACCGAGTTTGGAGCCGATTGGATGAATTCCCTAGGAGGAGTACATTAAATTCCACAGCATGCGTTTCCAAACAACCCATAATAGCCGACTTCCTGTTGGGCTGGCGTAAAACTTAGAGCACGAAAGTTGTTCGGCCCGATGAGATCTACATGTGTACCGAGTTTCATATTATTACATGCAAGCATGTTTGATTTATGGACACGTGTTCGGATCCCGTTCCAGGGGGCGCTGTCGAGCCCCCCTGCCACGCCCGGGTACCAGCTTCAGCCCGGCCCTGATGGCCGCGGGTTCTGACCTGTGTGCAAAGTTTCAAGAGTTTTCGAGCATGTTAAGGGCCCCAAAAGTGCCCGAAAGGTTGACAAAATAATAATAATAATAATAATAAATATAGCTGCGAGCAGCGATGGCGGGCCCAAGCCGGTGGCACCGCCATCCTGGTGCCTTTAGTTACACTAAAGCCACCGGGGTGGCGGTGTCACCGGCTTGGGCCCTCCATCGCTGCTCGCAGCTATATTTATATATATATATATATATATATATATATATATATATATATATATAACAAAAAAATATATAATATATACATTATATATATGTAACAAAAAATAAATAAATAAATATATATATATATATGGCGAGGCGAGGAACGGGCAGAGAAGAGCGAACGTTTTTGGACATTCATCATATTGCATTGGTTTTCATTTCTTGTCCTCAAACCGAGCACTAATCTGTTTATTTTTAAGTCACACATTCTCCATTGATTAAAAAAGACAATCAAATGTATTTTTTAATGGTAGTATTATTTTATACAGAAATAAATTATTTATAATTCAGATGAGAATAAAGTTAGTGTTAATTAAAATTGTAAGGAAAACAAATATATTGATCTAAAATATACTATAATTTGCTGCAAATAGGTTGACTATTTATATTTATTATTATATTTTATTACGGCTGTAATGAACCGGCTGCAATGCTGCAATGCACAGTGTGTGTGTGTGTGTGTGTGTGTGTGTGTGTGTGTGTGTGTGTGTGTGTGTGAGGCGTGGGCGCGATCGAACAGTGGAAACATAAAAACATAGGCTACTCCGTCGGTTTGTTCATACAGGACATCATTTAAACTGCACGGTGTTTACTTATATTTATGTACACTCGCAATAAAACACAACATTGTGCTTTTGTAAAAAAACATTCAAGCAATCCCACCCCCGAAATGGCGCTATTTTTTAAATGAAACTAAAATGATCACGGCTGCATGGGCAATATCCGTCTACAGCGAGGAATGAGCAAAACAGAGTGAATGTTTTTTAGTTAATTCCTACTGGACGTCCGTATTTCACTTTCGCTCATCATATACTCACCCTCATGTTGTTTTAATCCTTTATGAATTTCTTTCTTCTGCTGAACAGAAAGGAAGATATTTAGGAGAATGTCAGTAACCAGACAGTTTCTGATCCCATTGACTTCCATAGTAGGAAAAAAATGTATACTATGGAAGTCAATGAGACCAGAAACTGTCTGGTTACTGACATTCTTCTAAATATCTTCATTTCTGTTCAGCAGAAGAAAGAAATTAATAAAGAATTGAAACAACATGAGGGTGAGTATATGATGACAGAATTTTCAATTTAAAGTGGAGTATCCCTTTAAGTTAGCGATTTAAAAGCCCCCGCCGCGGTGTCACACATCGATTAACCAGTGGGAAAAAAATTCTCAGTCACATCGCTATTATATTAATATATAAATACAATATGCAATGGGCCTACCTGATTTTAAACACAAGAGGGCAGTATAGCCCTATGTATGACTTTTTTTTTTTACTAAATAGCGCATTCTGGCTGATTTTAAAATTGTACATATTTCTTGAATTGAAAAAAACTGAATAAACCCAAAACTAGTTCTGTTTCGGTTTAGTTCTGATATTTGTATAATTTTATATAAAAATAAATGGTGTATAATTACATTTTAAGAAGATATGAGATGTTTTCTGATTCCTTTTTTGACATTATTTTAATCCCTCGCCATGTCAAAACCGTTTGAAATATTTAATATCCGTTCACAATTTAGCATCTTTAATGTATTTTCATCGTGTTAAAAAAGTTTGGTGTGAATAAAAAAAAAACACTTAGCAGGAGTGGGTAAAAAGCAGAGGCTGAATTTGCAAATAAATCCACATTCAAACCAAAATATCTGACTTCCTATTGGTCGAAGCTAATAATGGTATATTAGAAAGTTGTCCGGCTCGATGAGACCAATGTACGTACTGATTTTTGTAACTGTGGGTAAAACTAACCCCCCCACTTTTGTCAAAAGCATTTTGAAAGTGACACACTTCCTGCTGCCAGTTGGTGGCGCTATAACTTTGACTCACAATAGTTACATCCATCTGATCGGCCTCTTACCACGAACACACTGGTGAAGTTTCATCAAGATCAGTTAATGTATGCAGAAGTTATACCACTTCGTGATTCTCTTTTCTCGCCATAAATTCGTTTCCTCGCCACGGCCAAACCGTTCGAGATATCAAAAATCCGTCCGCAATTTAGAATCCTCAATGTCTTGACTTCATGCACACCGAGTTTGGTGGGGATTGGATGAATTCTCTAGGAGGAGTACTTCGCATTCCACAGCAAGCGTTTTCCAAACAACCCATAATAGCCGACTTCCTGTTGGGCTGGCGTAAAACTTGACCGGGGGAAAGTTGTTCGGCCCGATGAGATCTATATGTGTACCGAGTTTCATATTAATTAATGCAAGCGTGTTTGATTTATGGACCAAGTGTTCGGATCCCGTTCCAGGGGGCGCTGTTGAGCCCCCCTGCCACGCCCGGGTACCAGCTTCAGCCCGGCCCTGATGGCCGCGGGTTCTGACCTGTGTGCAAAGTTTCAAGAGTTTTTTGAGCACGTTAAAGGCCCCAAAAGCCCCTGAAACCTTGAAAAACAGGAATTTTAAACAAATCTCACTCAAAAGACAAATCCCCCCACCCCTCACACACACAGAGACGCAGAGGCAGAGAGAGAGAGGGAGAGAATTCTACAAAAAATCACATTCAAACCAAAATATCTCACTTCCTGTTGGTCACAGCTTATGACTATAAATTAGAAAGTTGTCCGGCTTGATGAGAACAATATACATAACGATTTTTGTGACTCTACTTAAAACTAAGCCCCCATTTTTGACTAAAGGTGGCGCTACTGAGCCCCTCACCACGCCCGTTTCTGAAACTTTGCACATGTCTACCGGCTAATAAATGTGATGTGTCTGTCGAGTTTCATCCAATTTCAAGTATGTTTAGAGTCTCAAAAGCATCTGAAAAGAATATTAAAGTTTGATGCGTTGCCACGGCAACAGTATTTAAGATATCAATAAACCTTTTACAGGTCTACATCTGCCGTGTGTCTACATTATACACATAAAGTTTGACGCAAATCGGGTAAAAATAAGAGGGTGATTTCAAAGCATTTTGAAAGTGACACACTTCCTGCTGCCAGTTGGTGGCGCTATAACTTTGACTCACAATAGTCACATCCATGTGATCGGCCTCTTACAACGAACACACTGCTGAAGTTTTATCAAGATCAGTTAATGTATGCTGAAGTTATAACACACTTCCTGTTTCTATTTTCTCGCCATAATTCGTGTCCTCGCCACGGCCAAACCGTTCGAGATATCAAAAATCCGTCTGCAATTTAGCATCCTCAATGTCTTGACTTCATGCACTCCGAGTTTCGAGGGGATTGGATGAATTCTCTAGGAGGAGTATTTCAAATTCCAGAGCGTACATTTTTCAAACAACCCATAATAGCTGACTTCCTGTTGGGCGGAGATAATAACATAGAGTGCGGAAGTTGTTCAGCCTGATGAGATCTATATGTGTACCGAGTTTCATACTAATACGTTCTTGTATGTGTCCAAGATTTCAGATTGTGTTCTAGGGGGCGCTATTGAGCCCCCCTGCCACGCCCCGGGTACCAGCTTCAGCCCGGCCCTGATGGCCGCGGGTTCTGACCTGTGTGCAAAGTTTCAAGAGTTTTCGAGCACGTTAAGGGCCCCAAAAGTGCCAGAGAAGTAGAAAAAAATAATAATAAATATAGCTGCGAGCAGCGATTACGGGCCCAAGCCGGTGGCACCGCAACCCCGGTGCCTTTAGTTACCTAAAGGCACCGGGGTGGCGGTACCGCCGGCTTTGGCCCTCCATCGCTGCTCGCAGCTATATTTATATATATATATATATATATATATATATATATATATATATATATATATATATATATATATATATATATATATATATATACACATATACATACATACACACACACACATACATATATATATGTATATATGTATATATTATTGTTCAAAAGTTTGGGGTCAGTAAGATTTTTTATGTTTTTAGGAGAAGTCTCTTCTGCTCACCAAGGCTGCATTTATTGATTAAAAATACAAACAAAAACAGTAATATTGTGAAATATTATTCCACTTTAAAACAGCTGTTTTCAATTTTAAAATATTTTACATAGTAATTAATTTCTGTGATCAAAGTTGAGTTTTCAGCATCATTACTCCAGTCTTCAGTGTCACATGATCCTTCAGAAATCATACTAATATGATGATTGATGCTCAATAAATATTCATTATTATTTTCAATGTTGAAAACAGTTGTGTACAGATTTTTTTTTTTCAAAATGCTTTGATGAATGTAAAGTTCAAAAGAACAGCATATATTTCAAATATATATATTTTTTAACATTATTAAATGTCTTTACTGTAACTGTTGATCAGTTTAACTCATCCTTCATAAATAAAAGTACTGATTTATTTTATTTCTTTCCCCCAAAAATAAAATTTTAATTATTACTAACCCCAAACTTTTGAGCGGTAGTGTTTAACGTTACAAAAGCTTTAGATTTCAGATAAATGCTGTTCTTTTGAACTTTCTATTCATCAAAGACTGTACACAACTGTTTTCGACATTTAAAATAATAATGAATGTTTCTTGAGTATCAATCATCATTCTAGAATAATTTCTGAAGGATCATGTGACAGTGACGACTGGAGTAATGATGCTGAAAACTCAGCTTTGATCACAGGAATAAATAACAGTTTAAAATATATTAAAATAGAAAGCAGCTGTTTTAAATTGGAATACTATTTTACAATATTACTGTTTTTGTTTGTATTTTTAATCAAATAAATGCAGCCTTGGTGAGCAGAAGAAACTTCTCTGTTATGTGCGCGCCACAGACTGCACGCACGTCCGCTTAGAGTTCCGCCTTTTGCCTTCCGTCAATATTACGTTATTAGAAAAATATTTTTTTAGAGAATCTATTTTTTGACATTTGTGAATCGATTCAGAATCGTCCACGTCCGCATCGCGATGCATCTAAGAATCAATTTTTTCTCCCACCCCTAGATTTCATACAACAGGTTAATAAACAGTTACAATTAAGTCACTTACATTTTAGATGCAATGTTGACTGTTTTTGTTCTGTTTCAGCAACGAAAATAGTTAAACAAAGATCACGGCAGAACCATCACGCATCACGTGTTTTCTCATAACTGAACGATTCAGCATTTTTAACGAATCGGTTGACTCAAAGATTGAATGATCAATCCATAAACATCTGTCTTAATCATGATCGACTCATTCGAACGAATCGTTTGAACGAATGAATCAATGACTCACTTATTAAGATGGATGCCTGGTGACACCTAATGGCGGTTTAGTGTTGTTTAAAAGCATTATTCTTTCCCACATGTGTGTGATTTGTGTGTGCAACATAATCATTATTTTTCTTTCACTATTATATTAGCGATTTAAAAGCACCCACTCGTGTCACACGTCGATTAACCGGTGGGAAAATATCCTCAGACACATACCTAATAAATGTATATTTAAATACAATATTGGCCTACCTGGTAAAAAGTTTTATATACTATTTTGATGTCCTTTTGGACACAAGAGGGCAGTATAGCCCTATGTTTGCTTTTTTGTTGAACCAAATAGCACTAAATAGCCTGTTTTTAACTTTTTCATTCTTCTTGAATTGCAAAAACAGAATAAAATGGGTTTAGTTGTGATATTTGTATACTTTTATATAGAAATAAATGGTATATAATTACATTTTTAGAAGATTTTTACTTTAATCCCTCGCCATAGCAAAACCGTTTGAGATATTTATTATCCATTCACAATTTAGCATATTTAATGTAGTTTCATCATGTTGAAAAAGTTTGGTACGAATAAAATAAATAGTTTAAGAGGAGTGGCTAAAAATTCAGAGGCTGATTTTGCAAAAAAATCCACATTCAGACCAAAATATCTGACTTCCTGATGGCCAGAGCTATTGAATGTAAATTAGAAAGTTGTCCGGCTTGATGAGAACAATATACAAACTATTTTTTTTTTTACTGTGGTTAAAACTAACCCCCCCACTTTTGTCAAAAGCATGTTGAAAGTGACACACTTCCTGCTGCCAGTTGGTGGCGCTATAACTTTGACTCACAATAGCTACATCCATCTGATCGGCCTCTTACCACGAACACACTGCTGAAGTTTCATCAAGATCAGTTAATGTATGCAGAAGTTATTCCACTTCCGTGTTTCTCTTTTCTCGCCATAAATTTGATTCCTCGCCACGGCCAAACCGTTCGAGATATCAAAAATCCGTCCGCAATTTAGAATCCTCAATGTCTTGACTTCATGCACACCGAGTTTGGTGGGGATTGGATGAATTCTCTAGGAGGAGTACTTCGCATTCCACAGCAAGCGTTTTCCAAACAACCCATAATAGCCGACTTCCTGTTGGGCTGGCGTAAAACTTGACCGGGGGAAAGTTGTTCGGCCCGATGAGATCTATATGTGTACCGAGTTTCATATTAATTCATGCAAGCGTGTTTGATCTATGGACCAAGTTTTGGGACCCCGTTCAAGGGGGCGCTGTTGAGCCCCCCTGCCACGCCCGGGTACCAGCTTCAGCCCGTCCCTGATGGCAGGGGGTTCTGACTTGGGTGCAAAGTTTCAAGAGTTTTTGAGCACGTTAAGGACCCCAAAAGCCCCTGAAACCTTGATTAACTATATAAAAGCAATAGTCAAATCCCCCCCTCCCCTCACACACACAGAGACACAGAGAGAGGGAGAGAAAATTCTTCAGAAAATCCACATTCAAACCAAAATATCTCTCTTCCTGTTGGTCAGAGATCGTTCATGTAAATTAGAAAGTTGTCCGTCCTGATGAGAACAATACACATACCAAGTTTTGTGATTCTAGGAAAAACTAAACCCCCATTTTTGACTAAAGGTGGCGCTACTGAGCCATTCCACCACCCCCGTTTCTGAAACTTTGCACATGTCTACTGGCTAATAAATATGATGTGTCTGTTGAGTTTCATGCAATTTCAAGTATGTTAAGAGTCTCAAAAGCATCAAAAAAGAATATTAAAGTTTGATGCGTTGCCACGGCAACAGTATCTAAGATATCAATAATCCTTTCACAGGTTTACATCTGCCGTGTGTCTACATTGTACACATAAAGTTTGAAGCAAATCGGGTAAAAATAAGACACTGATTTCAAAGCATTTTGAAAGTGATGTACTTCCTGCTGCCTGTTGGTGGCGCTATAACTTTGACTCACAATAGTCACATCTGTGCGATCGGCCTCTTACAACGAACACACTGCTGAAGTTTCATCAAGATCAGTTAATGTATGCAGAAGTTATAACACACTTCCTGTTTCATTTTTTCGCCATAAATTTGTTTCCTCGCCACGGCCAAACCGTTCGAGATATCAAAAATCCGTCCGCAATTTAGCATCCTCAATGTCTTGACTTCATGCACACCGAGTTTGGAGGCGAATCGATGAATTCCCTAGGAGGAGTACATTAAATTCCACAGCATGCGTTTCCAAACAACGCTAAATAGCCAACTTCCTGTTTGGCTGGCGTAAAACTTAGAGCACGAAAGTTGTTCGGCCGGATGAGATCTATATGTGTACCGAGTTTCATATTATTACATGCAAGCGTGTTTGATTTATGGACACGTGTTCGGATCCCGTTCCAGGGGGCGCTGTCGAGCCCCTGCCACGCCCGGGTACCAGCTTCAGTCCCTGATGGCCGCGGGTTCTGACGTGTGTGCAAAATTTCAAGAGTTTTCGAGCATGTTAAGAGCCCCAAAAGTGCCCGAAAGGTTGACAAAATAATAATAATAATAATAATAATAATAATAATAAATAATCCAACCGGAAACAATAGGGCCTTCGCCCTTTCAGGGCTTGGGCCCTAATAATAATAATAAATATAGCTGCGAGCAGCGATTACGGGCCCAAGCCGGTGGCACCGCAACCCCGGTGCCTTTAGTTACCTAAAGGCACCGGGGTGGCGGTACCGCCGGCTTTGGCCCTCCATCGCTGCTCGCAGCTATATTTATATATATATATATATATATATATATATATATATATATATATATATATATATATATATATACACATATACATACATACACACACACACATACATATATATATGTATATATGTATATATTATTGTTCAAAAGTTTGGGGTCAGTAAGATTTTTTATGTTTTTAGGAGAAGTCTCCTAAGAATATATATATATATTATACAAACATATATATATATATATATATATATATATATATATATATATATATATATATACCGTTCAAAAGTTTGGGGTAAGGAAGATTTTTAATGTTTTTAGGAGAAGTCTCTTCTGCTCACCAAGGCTGCATTTATTTGATTAAAAATACAAACAAAAACAGTAATATTGTGAAATATTATTCCAATTTAAAACAGCTGTTTTCTATTTTAAAATATTTTACACTGTAATTAATTTATGTGATCAAAGCTGAGTTTTCAGCATCATTACTCCCGTCTTCAGTGTCACATGATCCTTCAGAAACCATTCTAATATGATGATTGATGGTCAATAAATATTAATTATTATTTTCAATGTTGAAAACAGTTGTGTACAGATTTTTTTTCAAAATGCGTTGATGAATGTAAAGTTCAAAAGAACAGCATTTATTTCAAATATAATTTTTTTTAACATTATAAATGTCTGTACTGTAACTTTTTATCAGTTTAACTCATTCTCGATGAATAAAAGTATTGATTTATTTATTTCTTTCCCCCAAAAATAAAATTAAAATTATTACTGACCCCAAACTTCTGAACGGTAGTGTTTAATGTTACAAAAGCTTTAGATTTCAGATAAATGCTGTTCTTTTGAACTTTCTATTCATCAAAGACTGTACATAACTGTTTTCGACATTTAAAATAATAATGAATGTTTCTTGAGCATCAATCATCATATTAGAATAATTTCTGAAGGATCATGTGACAGTGACGACTGGAATAATGATTCTGAAAACTCAGCTTTGATCACAGGAATAAATAACAGTTTAAAATATATTAAAATAGAAAGCAGCTGTTTTAAATTGGAATACTATTTTACAATATTACTGTTTTTGTTTGTATTTTTAATCAAATAAATGCAGCCTTGGTGAGCAGAAGAAACTTAGCTTAAAAATCTTACTGACGCCAAATTTTTGAACAGTAGTGTATTATATATTTATATAATTATATAAAAATGTAAGGGATAAGACAGATCATTTTACTTGCCTGACCTGATTAGAACAATGAAAAAAACTTAAAATTAAAAAATAACTTGGGAATCACTAAAACGAGGGCGCGATTGAACAGTGGACACATAAAAACATACTCTGTCATTTTGTTCAGAACATCATTCAAACTGCAAAGTGTTAACTTATATTTTTGTACAGTAGCAATAAAACACAACATTGTGCTTTTTTTAAATACATTCAAGCAATCCGCCCCGAAAATGAAACTAAAATGCTCACGGCTGCACAGGCATTCATAATGGTGCGCGTCCTCAGCGAGGAACGAGCAGAACAGAGTCAACGTTTCTTAGGTCATTCCTCCTTCCATAGGAATTTATTGAAAACGCTCGCTCTGCTCCGCACCATTATCAATGTCCGTGCGGACGAACATATTTTACTTTAGTTTTTAAGTTAGCGATTAAAAAGCCCCCAGCAGTGTCACACGTCAGTTAACCGGTGGTAAAATATTCTCACCGTCACATACCTAGTATATTTTTATATAGACATAATAGGCCTACCTGATTTTGAACACAAGAGGGCAGTATAACACTATGTTTGACTTTATTTATTTATTGTTTAGACTAAACAACCATTCTGGCAGTTTTTAAACTTAAACTTCATTCTTAAATTGAAAAAAAAAGAATAAAATGAGTTAAGTTCTGATATTTGTATACTTTTATGTAGTAATAAATGGTGTATAATTACATTTTTAGAATATATGAGCCTTTTAGTGTTTACTTTTTTGACATTACTTTAATCCCTCGCCATAGCAAAACCGTTTGAGATATTTATTATCCGTTCACAATTTAGCATCATTAATATATTTTTATCATGTTGAAAAAGTTTGGTGGGAATAAAATAACCACTTAGATAAAGGTGGCTAAAAATTCAGAGGCTGATTTTGCAAAAAAATCCACATTCAGACCAAAATATCTGACTTCCTGATGGTCAGAGCTAATGACTTTAAATTAGAAAGTTGTCCGGGTCGATGAGATCAATATATGAACTGAGTTTTTTTTTACTGGAGTTAAAACTAACCCCCCCACTTTTGTCAAAAGCATGTTGAAAGTGACACACTTCCTGCTGCCAGTTGGTGGCGCTATAACTTTGAATCACAATAGTTACATCCATCTGATCGGCCTCTTACCACGAACACACTGCTGAAGTTTCATCAAGATCAGTTAATGTATGCAGAAGTTATTCCACTTCGTGTTTCTCTTTTCTCGCCATAAATTCGATTCCTCGCCACGGCCAAACCGTTCGAGATATCAAAAATCCGTCCGCAATTTAGCATCCTCAAAGTCTTGACTACATGCACACCGAGTTTGGAGGGGACACGGTGAATTTTCTAGGAGGAGTACTTCGCATTCCACAGGAAGCGTTTTCCAAACAACCAATAATAGCCGACTTCTTGTTGGGCTGGCGTAAAACTTGACCAGGGGAAAGTTGTTCGGCCCGATGAGATCTATATGTGTACCGAGTTTCATATTAATTCATGCAAGCGTGTTTGATCTATGGACCAAGTTTTGTGACCCCATTCAAGGGGGCGCTGTTGAGCCCCCCTGCCACGCCCGGGTACCACCTTCAGCCTGTCCCTGATGGCAGGGGGTTCTGACTTGTGTGCAAAGTTTCAAGAGTTTTTGAGCACGTTAAGGACCCCAAAAGCCCCTGAAACCTTGATTAACAATATAAAAGCAATAGTCAAATTCCCCCCTCCCCTCTCACACACAGAGACACAGAGAGAGGGAGAGAAAATTCTTCAGAAAATCCACATTCAAACCAAAATATCTCTCTTCCTGTTGGTCGGAGGTAGTTAATGTCAATTAGAAAGTTGTCCGTCTTGATGAGAACAATACACATACCAAGTTTTGTTGCTGTTGATAAAACTACCCCCCCCCACTTATGACTAAAGGTGGCGCTACTGAGCCCCTCACCACGCCCGTTTCTGAAACTTTGCACATGTCTACTGGCTAATAAATGTGATGTGTCTGTCGAGTTTCATCCAATTTCAAGTATGTTAAGAGTTTCAAAAGCATCAAAAAAGAATATTAAAGTTTGAAGCGTTGCCACGGCAACAGTATTAAATATATCAAAAATCCTTTCACAGGTCTACATCTGCCGTGTGTTTACATTATACACATAAAGTTTGAAGCAAATCGGGTAAAAATAAGAGGGTGATTTCAAAGCATTTTGAAAGTGACATATTCCTGCTGCCAGTTGGTGGCGCTATAACTTTGACTCACAATAGTCACATCCATGTGATCGGCCTCTTACCACGAACACACTGCAGAAGTTTCATCAAGATCAGTTAATGTATGCAGAAGTTATAACACACTTCCTGTTTCCATTATTCGCCATAAATTCGTTTCCTCGCCACGGCCAAACCGTTTGAGATATCAAAAATCCGTCCGCAATTTAGCATCCTCAATGTCTTGACTTCATTCCCACCGAGTTTAGTGGCGATCGGGTGAATTCCCTAGGAGAAGTGTTTCAAATACCAGACCATGCGTTTCCAAACAAGCCATAATAGCCGACTTCCTGTTGGGCTGGCGTAAAACTTAGAGCACGAAAGTTGTTCGGCCCGATGAGATCTACATGTGTACCGAGATTCATATTATTACATGCAAGCGTGTTTGATTTATGGACACGTGTTCGGATCCCGTTCCAGGGGGCGCTGTCGAGCCCCCCTGCCACGCCCGGGTACCAGCTTCAGCCCGGCCCTGATGGCCGCGGGTTCTGACCTGTGTGCAAAGTTTCAAGAGTTTTCGAGCATGTTAAGGGCCCCAAAAGTGCCCGAAAGGTTGACAAAATAATAATAATAATAATAAATATAGCTGCGAGCAGCGATTGCGGGCCCAAGCCGGTGGCACCGCCACCCTGGTGCCTTTAGTTACACTAAAGCCACCGGGGTGGAGGTGTCACCGCCTTGGGCCCTCCATCGCTGCTCGCAGCTATATATATATATATATATATAAATGTAACAAAAATATATATATATATATATATATATACATTATATATATGTAACAAAAAATAAATAAATAAATATATATATATATATGGCGAGGCGAGGAACGGGCAGAGAAGAGCGAACGTTTTTGGACATTCATCATATTGCATTGGTTTTCATTTCTTGTCCTCAAACCGAGCACTAATCTGTTTATTTTTAAGTCACACATTCTCCATTGATTAAAAAAGACAATCAAATGTATTTTTTAATGGTAGTATTATTTTATACAGAAATAAATTATTTATAATTCAGATGAGAATAAAGTTAGTGTTAATTAAAATTGTAAGGAAAACAAATATATTGATCTAAAATCTACTATCATTTGCTGCAAATAGGTTGACTATTTATATTTATTATTATATTTTATTACGGCTGTAATGAACCGGCTGCGATGTCAAGATTGCAATGCTGGAATGCACAGTGTGTGTGTGTGTGTGTGTGTGTGTGTGTGAGGTGTGGGCACGATCGAACAGTGGAAACATAAAAACATAGGCTACTCCGTCGGTTTGTTCATACAGGACATCATTTAAACTGCACTGTGTTTACTTATATTTATGTACACTCGCAATAAAACACAACATTGTGCTTTTGTAAAAAAACATTCAAGCAATCCCACCCCCGAAATGGCGCTGTTTTTTAAATGAAACTAAAATGCTCACGGCTGCATGGGCAATAACGCGTCTACAGCGAGGAACGAGCAGAACAGAGTGAATGTTTTTTAGTTCATTCCTACTGGACGTCCGTATTTCACTTTCGCTTTTAAAGGGATACTCCACTTTAAAATGAAAATTCTGTCATCATATACTCACCCTCATGTTGTTTTAATCCTTTATGAATTTCTTTCTTCTGCTGAACAGAAAGGAAGATATTTAGGAGAATGTCAGTAACCAGACAGTTTCTGATCCCATTGACTTCCATAGTAGGAAAAAAATGTATACTATGGAAGTCAATGAGACCAGAAACTGTCTGGTTACTGACATTCTTCTAAATATCTTCCTTTCTGTTCAGCAGAAGAAAGAAATTAATAAAGGATTGAAACAACATGAGGGTGAGTATATGATGACAGAATTTTCAATTTAAAGTGGAGTATCCCTTTAAGTTAGCGATTTAAAAGCCCCCGCCGCGGTGTCACACATCAATTAACCAGTGGGAAAAAATTCTCAGTCACATCGCTATTATATTTATATATAAATACAATATACAATGGGCCTACCTGATTTTGAACACAAGAGGGCAGTATAGCCCTATGTATGACTTTTTTTTTTTTACTAAATAGCGCATTCTGGCTGATTTTAAACTTGTACATAATTCTTGAATTGAAAAAAACTGAATAAACCCAAAACTAGTTCTGTTTCGGTTTAGTTCTGATATTTGTATAATTTTATATAAAAATAAATGGTGTATAATTAAATTTTAAGAAGATATGAGATGTTTTCTGATTCCTTTTTTGACATTATTTTAATCCCTCGCCATGTCAAAACCGTTTGAAATATTTAATATCCGTTCACAATTTAGCATCTTTAATGTATTTTCATCGTGTTAAAAAAGTTTGGTGTGAATAAAAAAAAAAAACACTTAGCAGGAGTGGGTAAAAAGCAGAGGCTGAATTTGCTAATAAATCCACATTCAAACCAAAATATCTGACTTCCTATTGGTCGAAGCTAATAACTGTATATTAGAAAGTTGTCCGGCTCGATGAGACCAATGTACGTACTGATTTTTGTAACTGTGGGTAAAACTAACCCCCCCACTTTTGTCAAAAGCATTTTGAAAGTGACACACTTCCTGCTGCCAGTTGGTGGCGCTATAACTTTGACTCACAATAGTTACATCCATCTGATCGGCCTCTTACCACGAACACACTGATGAAGTTTCATCAAGATCAGTTAATGTATGCAGAAGTTATTCCACTTCGTGTTTCTCTTTTCTCGCCATAAATTCGTTTCCTCGCCACGGCCAAACCGTTCGAGATATCAAAAATCCGTCCGCAATTTAGAATCCTCAATGTTTTGACTTCATGCACACCGAGTTTGGTGGGGATTGGATGAATTCTCTAGGAGGAGTACTTCGCATTCCACAGCAAGCGTTTTCCAAACAACCCATAATAGCCGACTTCCTGTTGGGCTGGCGTAAAACTTGA
Source organism: Rutilus rutilus (assembly GCF_951802725.1). NCBI lineage: Eukaryota > Metazoa > Chordata > Actinopteri > Cypriniformes > Leuciscidae > Rutilus > Rutilus rutilus. The sequence goes on from NC_140224.1 coordinate 12,629,154, forward strand.
CCAGGGGAGGGTTGTTCGGCCCGATGAGATCTATATGTGTACCGAGTTTCATATTAATTCATGCAAGCGTGTTTGATCTATGGACCAAGTTTTCGGACCCAATTCAAGGGGGCGCTGTTGACCCCCCCTGCCACGCCCGGGTACCAGCTTCAGCCCGGCCCTGATGGCCGCAGGTTCTGACCTGTGTGCAAAGTTTCAAGAGTTTTTGAGCACGTTAAGGACCCCAAAAGCCCCTGAAACCTTGAAAAACTCAATAAAAGCAATAAACAAATCCCCCCCTCCCCTCACACACACAGAGACACAGAGAGAGGGAGAGAAAATTCTTCAGAAAATCCACATTCAAACCAAAATATCTCTCTTCCTGTTGGTTGGAGAAAGTTCATGTAAATTAGAAAGTTGTCCGTCTTGATGAGAACAATACACATACCAAGTTTTGTTGCTGTTGATAAAACTAACCCCCCCACTTATGACTAAAGGTGGCGCTACTGAGCCCCTCACCACGCCCGTTTCTGAAACTTTGCACATGTCTACGGGCTAATAAATGTGATGTGTCTGTCGAGTTTCATCCAATTTCAAGTATGTTAAGAGTCTCAAAAGCATCAAAAAAGAATATTAAAGTTTGAAGCGTTGCCATGGCAACAGTATTAAAGATATCAAAAATCCTTTCACAGGTCTACATCTGCCGTGTGTTTACATTATACACATAAAGTTTGAAGCAAATCGGGTAAAAATAAGAGGGTGATTTCAAAGCATTTTGAAAGGGACACACTTCCTGCTGCCAGTTGGTGGCGCTATAACTTTGACTCACAATAGTCACATCCATGTGATCGGCCTCTTACAACGAACACACTGCTGAAGTTTAATCAAGATCAGTTAATGTATGCAGAAGTTATAACACACTTCCTGTTTCCATTATTCGCCATAAATTCGTTTCCTCGCCACGGCCAAACCGTTCGAGATATCAAAAATCCGTCCGCAATTTAGCATCCTCAATGTCTTGACTTCATGCTGACCGAGTTTGGAGCCGATTGGATGAATTCCCTAGGAGGAGTACATTAAATTCCACAGCATGCGTTTCCAAACAACCCATAATAGCCGACTTCCTGTTGGGCGGATCTAATAACTTAGAGTGCGGAAGTTGTTCGGCCCGATGATATCTATATGTGTACCAAGTTTCATATTAATTCATGCAAGCATGTTTGATATATGGACCAAGTTTTCAGACCGTGTTCAAGGGGGCGCTGTTGAGCCCCCCTGCCACGCCCGGGTACCAGCTTCAGCCCGGCCCTGATGACCGTGGGTTCTGACCTGTGTGAAAAGTTTCAAGAGTTTTTGAGCACGTTAAGGGCCCCAAAAGCCCCTGAAACCTTGAAAAACAAAGATTAAATGGAATAGACAAATCCCCCCCACCCCTCCACACACAGAGACAGAAAGAGAGAGAGAAAATTCTCCAGAAAATCCACATTCAAACCAAAATATCTGACTTTCTGATGGTCTGAGCCAATGACTGTAAATTAGAAAGTTGTCCGGTTTGATGAGAACAATATACATACCAAGTTTTGTGATTCTATGAAAAACTAAGCCCCCATTTTTGACTAAAGGTGGCGCTACTGAGCCCCTCACCACGCCCGTTTCTGAAACTTTGCACATGTCTACGGGCTAATAAATGTGATGTGTCTGTCGAGTTTCATCCAATTTCAAGTATGTTAAGAGTCTCAAAAGCATCAAAAAAGAATATTAAAGTTTGAAGCGTTGCCATGGCAACAGTATTAAAGATATCAAAAATCCTTTCACAGGTCTTCATCTGCCGTGTGTTTACATTATACAGATAAAGTTTGAAGCAAATCGGGTAAAAATAAGAGGGTGATTTCAAAGCATTTTGAAAGTGACACACTTCTTGCTGTCAGTAGGTGGCGCTATAACTTTGACTCACAATAGTCACATCAATGTGATCAGCCTCTGACCACGAACACGCTGCTGAAGTTTTATCAAGATCAGTCAATGTATGCAGAAGTTATAATACACTTCCTGTGTCCCATGATTCGCCATAAATTCATTTCTTCGCCACAGCCAAACCGTTCGAGATATCAAAAATTCCCTGGCAATTTTTCATCCTCAATGTCTTGACTTCATGCACACCGAGTTTGGTGCTGACCGGGTGAATTCCCTAGGAGAAGTGTTTCAAATTCCTAAGCATGCGTTTCCAAACAACCCTAAATAGTCGACTTCCTGTTGGGCTGGCGTAAAACTTAGAGCATGAAAGTTGTTCGGCCCGATGAGATCTATATGTGTACCGAGTTTCATATTATTACATGCAAGCGTGTTTGATTTATGGACCAAGTTTTCGGACCCCGTTCCAGGGGGCGCTGTTGAGGCCTCCTGCCACGCCCGGGTACCAGCTTCAGCCCGGCCCTGATGGCCGCGGGTTCTGACTCGTGTGCAAAGTTTCAAGAGTTTTTGAGCATGTTAAGGGCCCCAAAAATGCCTGAATAGTCGTAAGAAAAATAATAATAAATATAGCTGCGAGCAGCGATTACGGGCCCAAGCCGGTGGCACCACAACCCCGATGCCTTTAGTTACCTAAAGGCACCGGGGTGGCGGTGCCGCCGGCTTTGGCCCTTCATCGCTGCTCGCAGCTATATTATATATATATATATATATATATATATATATATATATATATATATATATATATATATATATATATATATATATATCTTTAATGTATTTTTATCATGTTGAAAAAGTTTGGTGTGAATAAAATAAACCACTTAGGAGGAGTAACTAAAAACTCAGAGTCTGACATATCCAAAAAATCCACATTCAAACCAAAATATCTGACTTCCTGTTGCTCGGAGCTAATGACTGTAAATTAGAAAGTTGTCCGGCTCGATGAGACCAATATGCGTACTGATTTTTGTAACTGTGGGTAAAAGTAACCCCCCCACTTTTTGTCAAAAGCATTTTGAAAGTGACACACTTCCTGCTACAAGTTGGTGGCGCTATAACTTTGACTCACAATAGTTACATCCATCTGACCGGCCTCTTACCATGAACACACTGCTGAAGTTTCATCAAGATCAGTTAATGTATGCAGAAGTTATAACACTTCGTGTTTCTCTTTTCTCGCCATAAATTCGTTTCCTCGCCACGGCCAAACCGTTCGAGATATCAAAAATCCATCCGCAATTTAGAATCCTCAATGTCTTGACTTCATGCTGACGGAGTTTGGAGGCGAGTGGATGAATTCTCTAGGAGGAGTACATCAAATTCCACAGCATGCGTTTTGTAAACAACCCATAATAGCAGACTTCCTGTTGGGCGGAGCTAATAATTTAGAGTGCGGAAGTTGTTCGGCCCGATGAGATCTATATGTGTACCGAGTTTCATATTAATTCATGCAAGAGTTTTTGATATATGGACCAAGTTTTCAGACCGTGTTCAAGGGGGTGCTGTTGAGCCCCCCTGCCACGCCCGGGTACCAGCTTCAGCCCGGCCCTGATGACCGTGGGCTCTGACCTGTGTGCAAAGTTTCAAGAGTTTTTGAGCATGTTAAGGGCCCCAAAAGCCCCTGAAACCTTGAAAAACAAAGATTAAATGGAATAGACAAATCCCCCCCACCCCCTCCACACACACACACAGAGACAGAGAGAGAGAGACAAAATTCTCCAGAAAATCCACATTCAAACCAAAATATCTGACTTTCTGATGGTCTGAGCTAATAACTGTAAATTAGAAAGTTGTCCGGTTTGATGAGAACAATATACATACCAAGTTTTGTAATTCTATGAAAAACTAAGCCCCCATTTTTGACTAAAGGTGGCGCTACTGAGCCATTCCACCACGCCCGTTTCTGAAACTTTGCACATGTCTACTGGATAATAAATGTGATGTGTCTGTCGAGTTTCATACATTTTCAAGCATGTGAAGAGTCTCAAAAGCATCTGAAAATAATATTAAAGTTTGATGCGTTGCCACGACAACAGTATCTAAGATATCAAAAATCCTTTCACAGGTCTACATCTGCCGTGTGTCTACATTATACACATAAAGTTTGAAGCAAATCGGGTAAATATAAGAGGGGGATTTCAAAGCATTTTGAAAGTGACACACTTCCTGCTGCCAGTTGGTGGCGCTATAACTTTGACTCACAATTGTCACATCCATGTGATCGGCCTTTTACCATGAACACACTGCTGAAGTTTTATCAAGATCAGTCAATGTATGCAGAAGTTATAACACCCTTCCTGTTTCTCTTTTCTCGCCATAAATTAGTTTCCTCGCCACGGCCAAACCATTTGAGATATCAAAAATCCGTCCGCAATTTAGCATCCTCAATGTCTTTTCTTCATGCACACCGAGTTTGGTTGCGATTGGACGAATTTTCTAGGAGGAGTATTTCAAATTCCAGAGGATGCGTTTTTCAAACAACCCATAATAGTTGACTTCCTGTTGGGCTTTTGTAAAACTTAGACCACGAAAGTTGTTCAGGCCGATGAGATATATATGTGTACCGAGTTTCATATTATTATATGCAAGCGTGTTTGATTTATGGACCAAGTTTTCGGACACCATTCCAGGGGGCGCTGTCGAGCCTCCCTGCCACGCCCGGGTACCAGCTTCAGCCCGACCCTGATGGCCGCGGGTTCTGACCCGTGTGCAAAGTTTCAAGAGTTTTTGAGCATGTTAAGGGCCCCAAAAGTGCCCGAATAGTCGTAAGAAAAATAATAATAAATATAGCTGCGAGCAGCGATGGCGGGCCCAAGCCAGTGGCACCGCCACCCTGGTGCCTTTAGTTACACTAAAGCCACCGGGGTGGCGGTGTCACCGGCTTGGGCCCTCCATCGCTGCTCGCAGCTATATTTATTATATATATATATATATATATATATATATATGTAACAAAAAAAAAATATATATATACATTATATATATGTAACAAAAAATAAATAAATATAAATATATATATATATATATATATATATATATATATATATATATGGCGAGGAATGGGCAGAGAAGAGCGAACGTTTTTGGACATTCATCATATTGCATTGGTTTTCATTTCTTGTCCTCAAACCGAGCACTAATCTGTTTATTTTTAAGTCACACATTCTCCATTGATTAAAAAAGACAATCAAATGTATTTTTTAATGGTAGTATTATTTTATACAGAAATAAATTATTTATAATTCAGATGAGAATAAAGTTAGTGTTAATTAAAATTGTAATTAAAACAAATATATTGATCTAAAATCTACTATCATTTGCTGCAAATAGGTTGACTATTTATATTTATTATTATATTTTATTACGGCTGTAATGAACCGGCTGCGATGTCAAGATTGCAATGCTGGAATGCACAGTGTGTGTGTGTGAGGCGTGGGCGCGATCGAACAGTGGAAACATAAAAACATAGGCTACTCCGTCGGTTTGTTCATACAGGACATCATTTAAACTGCAATGTGTTTACTTATATTTATGTACACTCGCAATAAAACACAACATTGTGCTTTTGTAAAAAAACATTCAAGCAATCCCACCCCCGAAATGGCGCTATTTTTTAAATGAAACTAAAATGCTCACGGCTGCATGGGCAATAACGCGTCTACAGCGAGGAACGAGCAGAACAGAGTGAATGTTTTTTAGTTCATTCCTACTGGACGACCGTATTTCACTTTCGCTTTTAAAGGGATACGCCACTTTAAAATGAAAATTCTGTCATCATATACTCACCCTCATGTTGTTTTAATCCTTTATGAATTTCTTTCTTCTGCTGAACAGAAAGGAAGATATTTAGAAGAATGTCAGTAACCAGACAGTTTCTGATCCCATTGACTTCCATAGTAGGAAAAAATGTATACTATGGAAGTCAATGAGACCAGAAACTGTCCGGTTACTGACATTCTTCTAAATATCTTCCTTTCTGTTCAGCAGAAGAAAGAAATTCATAAAGGATTGAAACAACATGAGGGTGAGTATATGATGACAGAATTTTCAATTTAAAGTGGAGTATCCCTTTAAGTTAGCGATTTAAAAGCCCCCACCGCGGTGTCACATATCGATTAACCAGTGGGAAAAAATTCTCAGTCACATCGCTAATATATTTATATATAAATACAATATACAATGGGCCTACCTGATTTTGAACACAAGAGGGCAGTATAGCCCTATGTATGACTTTTTTTTTACTAAATAGCGCATTCTGGCTGATTTTAAACTTGTACATAATTCTTGAATTGAAAAAAACTGAATAAACCCAAAACTAGTTCTGTTTCGGTTTAGTTCTGATATTTGTATAATTTTATATAAAAATAAATGGTGTATAATTAAATTTTAAGAAGATATGAGATATTTTCTGATTCCTTTTTTGACATTATTTTAATCCCTCGCCATGTCAAAACCGTTTGAAATATTTAATATCCGTTCACAATTTAGCATCTTTAATGCATTTTCATCGTGTAAAAAAAGTTTGGTGTGAATAAAAAAAAAAAACACTTAGCAGGAGTGGGTAAAAAGCAGAGGCTGAATTTGCAAATAAATCCACATTCAAACCAAAATATCTGACTTCCTATTGGTCGAAGCTAATAACTGTATATTAGAAAGTTGTCCGGCTCGATGAGACCAATGTACGTACTGATTTTTGTAACTGTGGGTAAAACTAACCCCCCCACTTTTGTCAAAAGCATTTTGAAAGTGACACACTTCCTGCTGCCAGTTGGTGGCGCTATAACTTTGACTCACAATAGTTACATCCATCTGATCGGCCTCTTACCACGAACACACTGGTGAAGTTTCATCAAGATCAGTTAATGTATGCAGAAGTTATACCACTTCGTGTTTCTCTTTTCTCGCCATAAATTCGTTTCCTCGCCACGGCCAAACCGTTCGAGATATCAAAAATCCGTCCGCAATTTAGAATCCTCAATGTCTTGACTTCATGCACACCGAGTTTGGTGGGGATTGGATGAATTCTCTAGGAGGAGTACTTCGCATTCCACAGCAAGCGTTTTCCAAACAACCCATAATAGCCGACTTCCTGTTGGGCTGGCGTAAAACTTGACCAGGGGAAAGTTGTTCGGCCCGATGAGATCTATATGTGTACCGAGTTTCATATTAATTAATGCAAGCGTGTTTGATCTATGGACCATGTTTTGGGACCCCCGTTCAAGGGGGCGCTGTTGAGCCCCCCTGCCACGCCCGGGTCCCAGCTTCAGCCCGTCCCTGATGGCAGGGGGTTCTGACTTGTGTGCAAAGTTTCAAGAGTTTTTGAGCACGTTAAGAACCCCAAAAGCCCCTGAAACCTTGATTAACAATATAAAAGCAATAGTCAAATCCCCCCCTCCCCTCACACACACAGAGACACAGAGAGAGGGAGAGAAAATTCTTCAGAAAATCCACATTCAAACCAAAATATCTCTCTTCCTGTTGGTCAGAGATAGTTCATGTAAATTAGAAAGTTGTCCGTCTTGATGAGAACAATACACATACCAAGTTTTGTTGCTGTTGATAAAACTAACCCCCCCACTTATGACTAAAGGTGGCGCTACTGAGCCCCTCACCACGCCCGTTTCTGAAACTTTGCACATGTCTACTGGCTAATAAATGTGATGTGTCTGTCGAGTTTCATCCAATTTCAAGTATGTTAAGAGTCTCAAAAGCATCAAAAAAGAATATTAAAGTTTGAAGCGTTGCCATGGCAACAGTATTAAAGATATCAAAAATCCTTTCACAGGTCTACATCTGCCGTGTGTTTACATTATACACATAAAGTTTGAAGCAAATCGGGTAAAAATAAGAGGGTGATTTCAAAGCATTTTGAAAGGGACACACTTCCTGCTGCCAGTTGGTGGCGCTATAACTTTGACTCACAATAGTCACATCCATGTGATCGGCCTCTTACAACGAACACACTGCGGAAGTTTCATCAAGATCAGTTAATGTATGCAGAAGTTATAACACACTTCCTGTTTCCATTATTCGCCATAAATTCGTGTCCTCGCCACAGCCAAACCGTTCGAGATATCAAAAATCCGTCCGCAATTTAGCATCCTCAATGTCTTGACTTCATGCTGACTGAGTTTGGAGGCGAATGGATGAATTCCCTAGGAGGAGTACATTAAATTCCACAGCATGCGTTTCCAAACAACCCATAATAGCCGACTTCCTGTTGGGCTGGCGTAAAAAGTAGAAGTACGAAAGTTGTTTGGCCCGATGAGATCTATATGTGTACCGAGTTTCATATTATTACATGCAAGCGTGTTTGATTTATGGACCAAGTTTTCGGACCCCGTTCCAGGGGGCGCTGTCGAGCCTCCCTGCCACGCCCGTGTCCCAGCTTCAGCCCGGCCCTAATGGCCGCGGGTTCTGACCCGTGTGCAAAGTTTCAAGAGTTTTCGAGCACGTTAAGGGCCCCAAAAGTGCCCGAAAGGTTGAAAAAAAAATAATAATAAATAATCCTTAGAAGAACAATAGGGCTCTGCGCCCTTTCAGGGCTTGGGCCCTAATAATCCTTACGAAAACAATAGGGCCTTCGCCCTTTCAGGGCTTGGGCCCTAAATATAGCTGCGAGCAGCGATTACGGGCCCAAGCCGGTGGCACCGCAACCCCGGTGCCTTTAGTTACCTAAAGGCACCGGGGTTGCGGTACCGCCGGCTTTGGCCCTCCATCGCCGCTCGCAGCTATATTTATATATATATATATATATATATATATATATATTATACAAACATATATATACCGTTCAAAAGTTTGGGGTAAGGAAGATTTTTAATGTTTTTAGGAGAAGTCTCTTCTGCTCACTAAGGCTGCATTTATTTGATTAAAAATACAAACAAAAACAGTAATATTGTGAAATATTATTCCAATTTAAAACAGCTGTTTTCTATTTTAAAATATTTTACACTGTAATTAATTTATGTGATCAAAGCTGAGTTTTCAGCATCATTACTCCCGTCTTCAGTGTCACATGATCCTTCAGAAACCATTCTAATATGATGATTGATGGTCAATAAATATGAATTATTATTTTCAATGTTGAAAACAGTTGTGTACAGATTTTTTTTTCAAAATGCGTTGATGAATGTAAAGTTCAAAAGAACAGCATTTATTTCAAATATAATTTTTTTTAACATTATAAATGTCTGTACTGTAACTTTTTATAAGTTTAACTCATTCTCGATGAATAAAAGTATTGATTTATTTTATTTCTTTCCCCCAAAAATAATAATAAAATTATTACTGACCCCAAACTTCTGAACGGTAGTGTTTAATGTTACAAAAGCTTTAGATTTCAGATAAATGCTGTTCTTTTTAACTTTCTATTCATCAAAGACTGTACATAACTGTTTTCGACATTTAAAATAATAATGAATGTTTCTTGAGCATCAATCATCATATTAGAATAATTTCTGAAGGATCATGTGACAGTGACGACTGGAATAATGATGCTGAAAACTCAGCTTTGATCACAGGAATAAATAACAGTTTAAAATATATTAAAATAGAAAGCAGCTGTTTTAAATTGGAATACTATTTTACAATATTACTGTTTTTGTTTGTATTTTTGATCAAATAAATGCAGCCTTGGTGAGCAGAAGAAACTTAGCTTAAAAATCTTACTGATGCCAAATTTTTGAACAGTAGTGTATTATATATTTATATAATTATATAAAAATGTATGGGATAAGACACAGATAATTTTACTTGCCTGACCTGATTAGAACAATGAAAAAAACTTAAATGAAAAAATAACTTGGGAATCACTAAAACGAGGGCGCGATTGAACAGTGGACACATAAAAACATACTCTGTCATTTTGTTCAGAACATCATTCAAACTGCAAAGTGTTAACTTATATTTTTGTACAGTAGCAATAAAACACAACATTGTGCTTTTTTAAAATACATTCAAGCAATCCGCCCCGAAAATGAAACTAAAATGCTCACGGCTGCACAGGCATTCATAATGGTGCGCGTCCTCAGCGAGGAACGAGCAGAACAGAGTCAACGTTTCTTAGGTCATTCCTCCTTCCATAGGAATTTATTGAAAACGCTCGCTCTGCTCCGCACCATTATCAATGTCCGTGCGGACGAACATATTTTACTTTCGTTTTTAAGTTAGCGATTAAAAAGCCCCCAGCAGTGTCACACGTCAGTTAACCGGTGGTAAAATATTCTCACCGTCACATACCTAGTATATTTTTATATAGATATAATAGGCCTACCTGATTTTGAACACAAGAGGGCAGTATAGCACTATGTTTGACTTTATTTATTTATTGTTTAGACTAAACAACCATTCTGGCAGTTTTTAAACTTAAACTTCATTCTTAAATTGAAAAAAAAGTATAAAATGTGTTAAGTTCTGATATTTGTATACTTTTATATAGTAATAAATGGTGTATAATTACATTTTTAGAATATATGAGCCTTTTAGTGTTTACTTTTTTTACATTACTTTAATCCCTCGCCATAGCAAGACCGTTTGAGATATTTATTATCCGTTCACAATTTAGCATCATTAATATATTTTTATCATGTTGAAAAAGTTTGGTGGGAATAAAATAACCACTTAGATAAAGGTGGCTAAAAATTCAGAGGCTGATTTTGCAAAAAAATCCACATTCAGACCAAAATATCTGACTTCCTGATGGTCCGAGCTAATGACTTTAAATTAGAAAGTTGTCCGGCTCGATGAGACCAATATACGTACTGATTTTTGTAATTGTGGGTAAAACTAACCCCCCCACTTTTGTCAAAAACATTTTGAAAGTGACACACTTCCTGCTGCCAGTTGGTGGCGCTATAACTTTGACTCACAATAGTTACATCCATCTGATCGGCCTCTTACCACGAACACACTGCTGAAGTTTCATCAAGATCAGTTAATGCATGCAGAAGTTATTCCACTTCGTGTTTCTCTTTTCTCGCCATAAATTCGATTCCTCGCCACGGCCAAACCGTTCGAGATATCAAAAATCCGTCCGCAATTTAGCATCCTCAAAGTCTTGACTACATGCACACCGAGTTTGGAGGGGACACGGTGAATTTTCTAGGAGGAGTATTTCACATTCCACAGCAAGCGTTTTCCAAACAACCCATAATAGCCGACTTCCTGTTGGGCTGGCGTAAAACTTGACCAGGGGAAAGTTGTTCGGCACAATGAGATCTATATGTGTACCGAGTTTCATATTAATTCATGCAAGCGTGTTTGATATATGGACCAAGTTTTAGAACCCCGTTCAAGGGGGCGCTGTTGAGCCCCCCAGCCACGCCCGGGTACCAGCTTCAGCCCGTCCCTGATGGCAGGGGGTTCTGACTTGTGTGCAAAGTTTCAAGAGTTTTTGAGCACGTTAAGGACCCCAAAAGCCCCTGAAACCTTGATTAACAATATAAAAGCAATAGTCAAATCCCCCCCTCCCCTCACACACACAGAGACACAGAGAGAGGGAGAGAAAATTCTTCAGAAAATCCACATTCAAACCAAAATATCTCTCTTCCTGTTGGTCGGAGGTAGTTAATGTCAATTAGAAAGTTGTCCGTCTTGATGAGAACAATACACATACCAAGTTTTGTTGCTGTTGATAAGACTAACCCCCCCACTTATGACTAAAGGTGGCGCTACTGAGCCCCTCACCACGCCCGTTTCTGAAACTTTGCACATGTCTACTAGGTAATAAATGTGATGTGTCTGTCGAGTTTCATCCAATTTCAAGTATGTTAAGAGTCTCAAAAGCATCAAAAAAGAATATTAAAGTTTGAAGCGTTGCCATGGCAACAGTATTAAAGATATCAAAAATCCTTTCATAGGTCTACATCTGCCGTGTGTTTACATTATACACATAAAGTTTGAAGCAAATCGGGTAAAAATAAGAGGGTGATTTCAAAGCATTTTGAAAGGGACACACTTCCTGATGCCAGTTGGTGGCGCTATAACTTTGACTCACAATAGTCACATCCATGTGATCGGCCTCTTACAACGAACACACTGCTGAAGTTTAATCAAGATCAGTTAATGTATGCAGAAGTTATAACACACTTCCTGTTTATCTTTTCTCGCTATAAATTCGTTTCCTCGCCACGGCCAAACCGTTCGAGATATCAAAAATCCGTCCGCAATTTAGCATCCTCAACGTCTTGACTTCATGCTGACCGAGTTTGGTTGTGATTGGACGAATTTTCTAGGAGGAGTATTTCAAATTCCAGAGGATGCGTTTTTCAAACAACACATAATAGTTGACTTCCTGTTGGGCTGGCGTAAAACTTAGAGAACAAAAGTTGTTCGGCCCAATGAGTTCTATATGTGTACTGAGTTTCATATTATTATATGCAAGTGTGTTTGATTTATGGACCAAGTTTTCGGACACCATTCCAGGGGGCGCTGTCGAGCCCCCCTGCCACGCCCGGGTACCAGCTTCAATTCGGCCCTGATGGCCGTGGGTTCTGACGTGTGTGCAAAATTTCAAGAGTTTTCGAGCATGTTAAGAACCCCAAAAGTGCCCGAAAGGTTGACAAAATAATAATAATAATAATAAATATAGCTGCGAGCAGCGATTGCGGGCCCAAGCCGGTGGCACCGCCACCCTGGTGCCTTAGTGTAGGCACCGGGGTGGCGGTACCGCCGGCTTTGGCCCTCCATCGCTGCTCGCAGCTATATTTATATATATATATATATATATATATATATATATATATATATATATATATACCGTTTAAAAGTTTGGGGTCAGGAAGATTTTTAATGTTTTTAGGAGAAGTTTCTTCTGCTCACCAAGGCTGCATTTATTTGATTAAAAATACAAACAAAAACAGTAATATTGTGAAATATTATTCCAATTTAAAACAGCTGTTTTCTATTTTAAAATATTTTACACTGTAATTAATTTATGTGATCAAAGCTGAGTTTTCAGCATCATTACTCCCGTCTTCAGTGTCACATGATCCTTCAGAAACTATTCTAATATGATGATTGATGGTCAATAAATATTTATTATTTTCAATGTTGAAAACAGTTGTGTTCAAATTTTTTTTCAAAATGCGTTGATGAATGTAAAGTTCAAAAGAACAGCATTTATTTCAAATAGAATTTTTTTTAACATTATAAATGTCTGTACTGTAACTTTTGATCAGTTTAACTCATTCTCGATGAATAAAAGTATTGATTTATTTTATTTCTTTCCCCCAAAATTTAAATTTAAATTATTACTGACCCCAAACTTCTGAATGGTAGTGTTTAATGTTACAAAAGCTTTAGATTTCAGATAAATGCTGTTCTTTTGAACTTTCTATTCATCAAAGACTGTACACAACTGTTTTCGACATTTAAAATAATAATGAATGTTTCTTGAGCATCAATCATCATATTAGAATAATTTCTGAAGGATCATGTGACAGTGACGACTGGAGTAATGATGCTGAAAACTCAGCTTTGATCACAGGAATAAATAACAGTTTAAAATAAATTAAAATAGAAAGCAGCTGTTTTAAATTGGAATACTATTTTACAATATTACTGTTTTTGTTTGTATTTTTAATCAAATAAATGCAGCCTTGGTGAGCAGAAGAAACTTCGCTTAAAAATCTTACTGACGCCAAATTTTGAACAGTAGTGTATATATATTATATAAAAATGTAAGGGATAAGACACAGGTAATTTTACTTGCCTGACCTGATTAGAACAATGAAAAAACTTAAATGAAAAAATAACTTGGGAATCACTAAAACGAGGGCGCGATTGAACAGTGGACACATAAAAACATACTCTGTCATTTTGTTCAGAACATCATTCAAACTGCAAAGTGTTAACTTATATTTTTGTACAGTAGCAATAAAACACAACATTGTGCTTTTTTAAAATACATTCAAGCAATCCGCCCCGAAAATGAAACTAAAATGCTCACGGCTGCACAGGCATTCATAATGGTGCGCGTCCTCAGCGAGGAACGAGCAGAACAGAGTCAACGTTTTTTAGGTCATTCCTCCTTCCATAGGAATTTATTGAAAACGCTCGCTCTGCTCCGCACCATTATCAATGTCCGTGCGGACGAACATATTTTACTTTCGTTTTTAAGTTAGCGATTAAAAAGCCCCCAGCAGTGTCACACGTCAGTTAACCGGTGGTAAAATATTCTCACCGTCACATACCTAGTATATTTTTATATAGATATAATAGGCCTACCTGATTTTGAACACAAGAGGGCAGTATAGCACTATGTTTGACTTTATTTATTTATTGTTTAGACTAAACAACCATTCTGGCAGTTTTTAAACTTAAACTTCATTCTTAAATTGAAAAAAAAGAATAAAATGAGTTAAGTTCTGATATTTGTATACTTTTATATAGTAATAAATGGTGTATAATTACATTTTTAGAATATATGAGCCTTTGTGTTTCCTTTTTAGACAATACTTTAATCCCTCGCCATAGCAAAACCGTTTGAGATATTTATTATCCGTTCACAATTTAGCATCATTAATATATTTTTATCATGTTGAAAAAGTTTGGTGGGAATAAAATAAACCACTTAGATAAAGGTGGCTAAAAATTCAGAGGCTGATTTTGCAAAAAAATCCACATTCAGACCAAAATATCTGACTTCCTGATGGTCAGAGATAATGACTTTAAATTAGAAAGTTGTCCGGGTCGATGAGATCAATATATGAACTGAGTTTTTTTTACTGTAGTTAAAACTAACCCCCCCCCACTTTTGTCAAAAGCATGTTGAAAGTGACACACTTCCTGCTGCCAGTTGGTGGCGCTATAACTTTGAATCACAATAGCTACATCCATCTGATCGGCCTCTTACCACGAACACACTGCTGAAGTTTCATCAAGATCAATTAATGTATGCAGAAGTTATTCCACTTCGTGTTTCTCTTTTCTCGCCATAAATTCGATTCCTCGCCATGGCCAAACCGTTCGAGATATCAAAAATCCGTCCGCAATTTAGCATCCTCAAAGTCTTGACTACATGCACACCGAGTTTGGAGGGGACACGGTGAATTTTCTAGGAGGAGTATTTCACATTCCACAGCAAGCGTTTTCCAAACAACCCATAATAGCCGACTTCCTGTTGGGCTGGCGTAAAACTTGACCAGGGGAAAGTTGTTCGGCACGACGAGATCTATATGTGTACCGAGTTTCATATTAATTCATGCAAGCGTGTTTGATATATGGACCAAGTTTTAGAACCCCGTTCAAGGGGGCGCTGTTGAGCCCCCCAGCCACGCCCGGGTACCAGCTTCAGCCCGGCCCTGATGGCCGTGGGTTCTGACCTGTGTGCAAAGTTTCAAGAGTTTTTGAGCACGTTAAGGACCCCAAAAGCCCCTGAAACCTTGATTAACAATATAAAAGCAATAGTCAAATCCCCCCCCTCCCCTCACACACACACAGACACAGAGAGAGGGAGAGAAAATTCTTCAGAAAATCCACATTCAAACCAAAATATCTCTCTTCCTGTTGGTCGGAGATGGTTAATGTCAATTAGAAAGTTGTCCGTCTTGATGAGAACAATACACATACCAAGTTTTGTTGCTGTTGATAAAACTAACCGCCCCATTTATGACTAAAGGTGGCGCTACTGAGCCATTCCATCACGCCCGTTTCTGAAACTTTGCACATGTCTACGGGCTAATAAATGTGATGTGTCTGTCGAGTTTCATCCAATTTCAAGTATGTTAAGAGTCTCAAAAGCATCAAAAAAGAATATTAAAGTTTGAAGCGTTGCCATGGCAACAGTATTAAAGATATCAAAAATCCTTTCACAGGTCTACATCTGCCGTGTGTTTACATTATACACATAAAGTTTGAAGCAAATCGGGTAAAAATAAGAGGGTGATTTCAAAGCATTTTGAAAGTGACACACTTCCTGCTGCCAGTTGGTGGCGCTATAACTTTGACTCACAATAGTCACATCAATGTGATCGGCCTCTGACCACGAACACACTGCTGAAGTTTTATCAAGATCAGTCAATGTATGCAGAAGTTATAATACACTTCCTGTGTCCCATTATTCGCCATAAATTCGTTTCCTCGCCACGGCCAAACCGTTCGAGATATCAAAAATCCGTCCGCAATTTATCATCCTCAATGTCTTGACTTCATGCACACCGAGTTTTGAGGCGAATGGATGAATTTCCTAGGAGGAGTACATCAAATTCCACAGCATGCGTTTTCCAAACAACCCATAATAGCCGACTTCCTGTTGGGCTGGCGTAAAACTTAGAGCACGAAAGTTGTTCAGCCCAATAAGATCTATATGTGTACCGAGTTTCATATTAATTCATGCAAGAGTGTTTGGTATATGGACCAAGTTTTCGGACCGCACTCGGACCCCATTCAAGGGGGCGCTGTCGAGCCCCCCTGCCATGCCCAGGTACCATCTTCAGCCCGGCCCTAATGGCCGCAGCTTCTGACCTGTGTGCAAAGTTTCATGAGTTTTTGAGCACGTTAAAGGCCCCAAAAGCCCCCGAACCCTTGAACAATAATAATAATAATAATAATAATAATAATAAATATAGCTGCGAGCAGCGATTACGGGCCCAAGCCGGTGGCACCGCAACCCCGGTGCCTTTAGTTACCTAAAGGCACCGGGGTGGCGGTACCGCCGGCTTTGGCCCTCCATCGCTGCTCGCAGCTATATTTATATATATATATATATATATATATATATATATATATATATATATATATATATACATACATACACACACATACATATATATATATATATATATATATATATATTATTGTTCAAAAGTTTGGGGTCAGTAAGATTTTTAATGTTTTTAGGAGAAGTCTCTTCTGCTCACCAAGGCTGCATTTATTGATTAAAAATACAAACAAAAACAGTAATATTGTGAAATATTATTCCAATTTAAAACAGCTGTTTTCAATTTTAAAATATTTTACATAGTAATTCATTTCTGTGATCAAAGTTGAGTTTTCAGCATCATTACTCCAGTCTTCAGTGTCACATGATCCTTCAGAAATCATACTAATATGATGATTGATGCTCAATAAATATTCATTATTATTTTCAATGTTGAAAACAGTTGTGTACAGATTTTTTTTTTTTTAAATGCTTTGATGAATGTAAAGTTCAAAAGAACAGCATATATTTCAAATATATATATTTTTAACATTATAAATGTCTTTACTGTAACTGTTGATCAGTTTAACTCATCCTTCATAAATAAAAGTACTGATTTATTTTATTTCTTTCCCCCAAAAATAAAATTTTAATTATTACTAACCACAAACTTTTGAGCGGTAGTGTTTAACGTTACAAAAGCTTTAGATTTCAGATAAATGCTGTTCTTTTGAACTTTCTATTCATCAAAGACTGTACACAACTGTTTTCGACATTTAAAATAATAATGAATGTTTCCTGAGTATCAATCATCATATTAGAATAATTTCTGAAGGATCATGTGACAGTGACGACTGGAGTAATGATGCTGAAAACTCAGCTTTGATCACAGGAATAAATAACAGTTTAAAATATATTAAAATAGAAAGCAGCTGTTTTAAATTGGAATACTATTTTACAATATTACTGTTTTTGTTTGTATTTTTAATCAAATAAATGCAGCCTTGGTGAGCAGAAGAAACTTCTCTGTTATGTGCGCGCCACAGACTGCACGCATGTCCGCTTAGAGTTCCGCCTTTTGCCTTCCGTCAATATTACGTTATTAGAAAAAAATTTTTTTAGAGAATAGATTTTTTGACATTTGTGAATCGATTCAGAATCGTCCACGTCCGCATCGCGATGCATCTAAGAATCAATTTTTTCTCCCACCCCTAGATTTCATACAACAGGTTAATAAACAGTTACAATTAAGTCACTTACATTTTAGATGCAATGTTGACTGTTTTTGTTCTGTTTCAGCAGCGAAAATAGTTAAACAAAGATCACGGCAGAACCATCACGCATCACGTGTTTTCTCATAACTGCACGATTCAGCATTTTTAATGAATCGGTTGACTCAAAGATTGAATGATCAATCCATAAACATCTGTCTTAATCATGATCGACTCATTCGAACGAATCGTTTGAACGAATGAATCAATGACTTGCTTATTAAAATGGATGCCTGGCGACACCTAATGGCGGTTTAGTGTTGTTTAAAAGCATCATTCTTTCCCACATGTGTGTGATTTGTGTGTGCAACATTATCATTATTTTTCTTTCACTATTATATTAGCGATTTAAAAGCACCCACTCGTGTCACACGTCAATTAACCGGTGGAAAAATATCCTCAGACACATACCTAATAAATGTATATTTAAATACAATATTGGCCTACCTGGTAAAAAGTTTTATATACTATTTTGATGTCCTTTTGGACACAAGAGGGCAGTATAGCCCTATGTTTGCTTTTTGTTGAACCAAATAGCACTAAATAGCCTGTTTTTAACTTTTTCATTCTTCTTGAATTGCAAAAACAGAATAAAATGGTTTAGTTGTGATATTTGTATACTTTTATATAGAAATAAATGGTATATAATTACATTTTTAGAAGATTTTTACTTTAATCCCTCGCCATAGCAAAACCGTTTGAGATATTTATTATCCATTCACAATTTAGCATATTTAATGTAGTTTCATCATGTTGAAAAAGTTTGGTACGAATAAAATAAATAGTTTAAGAGGAGTGGCTAAAAATTCAGAGGCTGATTTTGCAAAAAAATTCACATTCAGACCAAAATATCTGACTTCCTGATGGCCAGAGCTATTGAATGTAAATTAGAAAGTTGTCCGGCTTGATGAGAACAATATAGAAACTATTTTTTCTTTACTGTAGTTAAAAGTAACCCCCCCACTTTTGTCAAAAGCATGTTGAAAGTGACACACTTCCTGCTGCCAGTTGGTGGCGCTATAACTTTGACTCACAATAGCTACATCCATCTGATCGGCCTCTTACAACGAACACACTGCTGAAGTTTCATCAAGATCAGTTAATGTATGCAGAAGTTATTCCACTTCCGTGTTTCTCTTTTCTCGCCATAAATTCGATTCCTCGTGTTTGATATATGGATCAAGTTTTAGAACCCCGTTCAAGGGGGCGCTGTTGAGCCCCCCAGCCACGCCCGGGTACCAGCTTCAGCCCGGCCCTGATGGCCGTGGGTTCTGACCTGTGTGCAAAGTTTCAAGAGTTTTTGAGCACGTTAAGGACCCCAAAAGCCCCTGAAACCTTGATTAACAATATAAAAGCAATAGTCAAATCCCCCCCTCCCCTCACACACACACAGACACAGAGAGAGGGAGAGAAAATTCTTCAGAAAATCCACATTCAAACCAAAATATCTCTCTTCCTGTTGGTCGGAGATAGTTCATGTAAATTAGAAAGTTGTCCGTCTTGATGAGAACAATACACATACCAAGTTTTGTTGCTGTTGATAAAACTAACCCCCCCACTTATGACTAAAGGTGGCGCTACTGAGCCCCTCACCACGCCCGTTTCTGAAACTTTGCACATGTCTACGGGCTAATAAATGTGATGTGTCTGTCGAGTTTCATGCAATTTCAAGTATGTTAAGAGTCTCAAAAGCATCAAAAAAGAATATTAAAGTTTGAAGCGTTGCCATGGCAACATTATTAAAGATATCAAAAATCCTTTCACAGGTCTACATCTGCCGTGTGTTTACATTATACACATAAAGTTTGAAGCAAATTGGGTAAAAATAAGAGGGTGATTTTAAAGCATTTTGAAAGGGACACACTTCCTGCTGCCAGTTGGTGGCGCTATAACTTTGACTCACAGTAGTCACATCCATGTGATCGGCCTCTTACAACGAACACACTGCTGAAGTTTAATCAAGATCAGTTAATGTATGCAGAAGTTATAACACACTTCCTGTTTCCATTATTCGCCATAAATTCGTGTCCTCGCCACGGCCAAACCGTTCGAGATATCAAAAATCCGTCCGCAATTTAGCATCCTCAATGTCTTGACTTCATGCTGACCGAGTTTGGAGGCGATTGGATGAATTCCCTAGGAGGAGTACATTAAATTCCACAGCATGCGTTTCCAAACAACCCATAATAGCCGACTTCCTGTTGGGCTGGCGTAAAACTTAGAGCACGAAAGTTGTTCGGCCCGATGAGATCTATATGTGTTCCGAGTTTCATATTATTACATGCAAGTGTGTTTGATTTATGGACAAGTGTTCGGATTCCGTACCAGGGGGCGCTGTTGAGCCCCCCTGCCACGCCCGGGTACCAGCTTCAGCCCGGCCCTAATGGCCGGGGGTTCTGACCTGCGTGCAAAGTTTCATGAGTTTTTGAGCACGTTAAAGGCCCCAAAAGCCCCCGAACCCTTGAAGAACAATAATAATAATAATAATAATAATAATCCTAACGAAAACAATAGGGCCTTCGCCCTTTGGGCTTGGGCCCTAATAATCCTAACGAAAACAATAGGGCCTTCGCCCTTTCAGGGCTTGGGCCCTAATAATAATAATAATAAAGCTGCAAGCAGCGATGAAAGGGCCCTCGCACCCGTGCCATCAACACTCGGTGGCTTTAGGAAGACAGAGCATGGTTGGGCAATGTACATTTAAGGAGGTATATATAGTAAGAGTATGTCAAAGTCAGTTACAAAATGTTTTGTATAATGGTGATAATAGCATGCTTCGTGACTCAGCTAAGTGTTGCTAGCATGTTTAATATGTTTCTAGCATGCTTAGTACACAATAATTATGTTGTTAGTACTGCATTACTGTGTTAACCATGTCAGTTTCTGTTGCCAGTAGTTGGGGCTATGTCTATATCTGAATATTGCTATGTAGATGTGTTCAGTGCAGGACTTTTATCAAACATGTGAAGTTTGGGGCAGATTGGACATTGTATGCTTGAGTTACAATAACTTCCTTTAGCATTTCTAGCATGTTTTATGATGTTTCTAGCATTTTACATATTAATTTTGGGGTAGATTGGACATTGCATTCCTGAGTTACAGCAAATTCATATTTAATTGCAGTAATATCATGCTTTGGCACTTAGCTAAGTGTTTGCTAGTATGTTTTAGCATGTCTCTAGTATGTTGGTAGGATATTTAGCACCTACTGGCATTTTTTTATATGTTATTAGGAGTCCAGAACAGTGTTAAACGTCACTTCCTTTTGCCAGCAGGCGGCGCTATGACTATAACTGAATATGAGCATGGACATGTGTTCAAAAGATAACTCTTATTAAACGTGTGACGTTTGGGGTAGATTGGACATTTTATGCTTAAGTTACAACAACTTCCTTGAGCTTTTATAGCATGCTTTAGAACTTAGCTAAGTGTTGTTAGCATGTTTCTTGCATGTTACATATTAAGTTTGGGGTAGATTGAACATCCCATGCCTGTGTTACAACAAATTCCCATTTAATTGCAGTAATATCATGATTTAGCACTTATCTAAGTGATTGATAGCATGTTTTAGCATGTTTCTAGTATGTTGTTAGCATGTTTAGCACATGCTGGCACTTTTTTATATGTTATTAGGAGTCCACAACAGTGTTTAACATGTCACTTCCTGTTGCCAGCAGGTGGCGCTATGACTGTAACTGAATATGAGCATGGTCATGTGTTCAGGACAGAACGCTTATCAAAAGTGTGAAGTTTGGGGCAGATTGGACATTGCCTTCTTGAGTAACAACAACATCCTGTTTCATTGAATTAGCATGCTTTAGCACTCAGCTAAGTTTTGCTAGCATTTTTTAACATGTTTCTAGCATGTTTAGAAGTCAATGGCATTTTTAACATGTTGCTAGAACGGCATCAACGTGTTAAACATGACACTTCCTGTTACCAGTAGGTGGCGCTATTACTATAACTGAATATTCTCATGTAGATGTGTTCAGGCCATGACTCTTATCAAACGTGTGAAGTTTGGGGCAGATTGGACATTCCGTGCCTGAGTTACAGCAAATTCCTATTTAATTGCAGTAATAGCATGCTTTAGCACTAAGCTAAGTGTTTGCTAGCATGTTTTAGCATGTGTCTAGTATGTTGTTAGCATGTTTAGCACTTGCTGGCACTTTTTATATGTTATCAGGAGTTCACAACAGTGTTAAACATGTCACTTCCTGTTGCCAGCAGGTGGCGCTATGACTGTAACTGAATATGAGCATGGTCATGTGTTCAGGACAGAACGCTTATCAAAAGTGTGAAGTTTGGGGCAGATTGGACATTCCATGCCTGAGTTACAGCAACTTCCTGTTTCATGGCGAAACATCAAAATTTGTCAGGCCGCCGAGGACCCGCCCTTCGACGAAAACTCAAGATCTTCGCAATTTAACGTTGCAAAGGCCTTAAGATTACACTCACCAAATTTGAAGATGATCAGATTAAAACTGTAGGAGTAGTTCGTTAAAGTACGAGGCATGAAAATGGCAAAAACTGCACAAAAATCTGAGAGGAAGTTGAAAATGGCTGACTTCCTGTTGTGTTTAGGGCTACGCTCCAAGAGACTTTTTTGTAGGTATTAGGTCCTTACATGTATGTACCGAATTTCGTACACGTACGTGGAACATAGCGCGAGGCGCACTCCTTTGAACTATTATAGGTGGCGCTGCCGAGCCATTTTGCCCCGCCCAATTCTGAAACCTATATCAGATGTAAATTTTCGCCAGTTCTGATGCGTGTGCAAAGTTTCGTGAGTTTTCGAGCATGTTTAGGCCCTCAAAAATGCGATTAAATTCGGAGAAGAATAATAATAAATATAGCTGCGAGCAGCGATTACGGGCCCAAGCCGGTGGCACCGCAACCCCGGTGCCTTTAGTTACCTAAAGGCACCGGGGTGGCGGTACCGCCGGCTTTGGCCCTCCATCGCTGCTCGCAGCTATATTTATATATATATATATATATATATATATATATATATATATATATATATATATATATATATATATATACATACATACATACACACACATACATATATATATATATATTATTGTTCAAAAGTTTGGGATCAGTAAGATTTTTAATGTTTTTAGGAGAAGTCTCTTCTGCTCACCAAGGCTGCATTTATTGATTAAAAATACAAACAAAAACAGAAATATTGTGAAATATTATTCCAATTTAAAACAGCTGTTTTCAATTTTAAAATATTTTACATAGTAATTCATTTCTGTGATCAAAGTTGAGTTTTCAGCATCATTACTCCAGTCTTCAGTGTCACATGATCCTTCAGAAATCATACTAATATGATGATTGATGCTCAATAAATATTCATTATTATTTTCAATGTTGAAAACAGTTGTGTACAGATTTTTTTTTTTCAAAATGCTTTGATGAATGTAAAGTTCAAAAGAACAGCATATATTTCAAATATATATATTTTTAACATTATAAATGTCTTTACTGTAACTGTTGATCAGTTTAACTCATCCTTCATAAATAAAAGTACTGATTTATTTTATTTCTTTCCCCCAAAAATAAAATTTTAATTATTACTAACCACAAACTTTTGAGCGGTAGTGTTTAACGTTACAAAAGCTTTAGATTTCAGATAAATGCTGTTCTTTTGAACTTTCTATTCATCAAAGACTGTACACAACTGTTTTCGACATTTAAAATAATAATGAATGTTTCTTGAGTATCAATCATCATATTAGAATAATTTCTGAAGGATCATGTGACAGTGACGACTGGAGTAATGATGCTGAAAACTCAGCTTTGATCACAGGAATAAATAACAGTTTAAAATATATTAAAATAGAAAGCAGCTGTTTTAAATTGGAATACTATTTTACAATATTACTGTTTTTGTTTGTATTTTTAATCAAATAAATGCAGCCTTGGTGAGCAGAAGAAACTTCTCTGTTATGTGCGCGCCACAGACTGCACGCACGTCCGCTTAGAGTTCCGCCTTTTGCCTTCCGTCAATATTACGTTATTAGAAAAATATTTTTTTAGAGAATCGATTTTTTGACATTTGTGAATCGATTCAGAATCGTCCACGTCCGCATCGCGATGCATCTAAGAATCAATTTTTTCTCCCACCCCTAGATTTCATACAACAGGTTAATAAACAGTTACAATTAAGTCACTTACATTTTAGATGCAATGTTGACTGTTTTTGTTCTGTTTCAGCAGCGAAAATAGTTAAACAGAGATCACGGCAGAACCATCACGCATCACGTGTTTTCTCATAACTGAACGATTCAGCATTTTTAACGAATCGGTTGACTCAAAGATTGAATGATCAATCCATAAACATCTGTCTTAATCATGATCGACTCATTCGAACGAATCGTTTGAACGAATGAATCAATGACTCGCTTATTAAGATGGATGCCTGGCGACACCTAATGGCGGTTTAGTGTTGTTTAAAAGCATCATTCTTTCCCACATGTGTGTGATTTGTGTGTGCAACATTATCATTATTTTTCTTTCACTATTATATTAGCGATTTAAAAGCACCCACTCGTGTCACACGTCGATTAACCGGTGGGAAAATATCCTCAGACACATACCTAATAAATGTATATTTAAATACAATATTGGCCTACCTGGTAAAAAGTTTTATATACTATTTTGTAGACTTGTAGTCAAGACCGCCTAAACCGAGACCAAGACACTACCAAGACCAGAGGGTATCGAGACCAAGACAAGACCAAGACCAAGACCAAGACAGACCAAGTCGAGACCAAGACCAAGTCGAGACCAAGACCGAGACCAAGTCGAGACCGGATAGTGATTTTTTTACTAATCTGCTGCACTAGGAGGGGGAAAAAACAGACTAGTTGAAGCTAAGCAATAACTTGTGAATTCAAGAACAGCAGCATAGGGTTCAGCCGCAGTTTACATTCAATACTAGATGGTATTACTTCAACTACACAGGCAGAACAATACAGAGACAGACCATGTCATGTGTGTGACTGTGAGCTCATTGTAAATGTTTTTTGCAGACTGGGTGAGATCAACTATGTGTAGCAATTGCATGACGGCTGTTACTGCACAATTAGAGGATTGAGACTCCCTTAACTTTTGTGTACTGTTGAGGACTGACATGACTGGTAGGCCTACTGACTGGTTCATCTGACAAAACATCAAACACCTCCAACACCATCTTGCTCCTCCAACAACTGTCTAAAGAATGAGAAATATGTAACCAATTGAAATTATACTTAATGTCTAGATTAAATTGTATAACATCAAATTAAAGATACACAATTATAAACTTGGATTAGGCCTAATGTTTAGTCAACACAACGGAGATATGCAGATGATATTTAAAAGACCATTTATTTAGTCTAACACCATCTTAAATCCAATACTGTAATCAAACAACAACAACACAACACACACACACACACACACACAGAGAGATATCAAAGACACAAATTCATCCAAGCAAATGCCTGCCTATCTCTGCCGATTTCGGAGTCTCAGACTTCAAATTAACCCATTCTGCAACTTTTAAATACATAATTACATTTTTAAAAACGAAATTATAGGCGGGATCCGAAAGTTGGTCGTTTTGTCGCTATGGTTACACACACACACACACACCGTTGGCGGTGCGCTCAAAGTCATCTGTCAGTTGTGTAACGTTAGTTGTGCAGTTAGCAGTTACCCAAAATGAATGATTCCTGAATGAAGTTAAAACCCATCATGTCACTGATATGTGTTTTTTAAACCAAGTGATCAAAGTGCTCGTTGCCGCTGCGATCAGTGGCGCGGATAAAATGTTTTCTCGTGTGGCTCGCGCACACTCCGCAATGTCAGCACTCGGACGCGCACTTCAATCCGTTCCGTTGCGGATAATAATTGCATTATCGAACGTTGTGTCGTCATGGATATTGTAGTATTGTATTGCTAAATCCCCCGACCACTATGTCGGTCTGAGACAGCGAGACCTAGACAAGACCGAGAGGTCCGAGACCAAGACCAAGAGGTCCGAGACCAAGACCAAAGACCGTCAAGGCCGTGACAAGACCGAGACCACGTAAAAGTGGTCTCGAGACCGGTCTCGAGACCAAGACCGGTCTCGAGACATACATCACTACTATTTTGATGTCCTTTTGGACACAAGAGGGCAGTATAGCCCTATGTTTGCTTTTTTGTTGAACCAAATAGCACTAAATAGCCTGTTTTTAACTTTTTCATTCTTCTTGAATTGCAAAAACAGAATAAAATGGGTTTAGTTGTGATATTTGTATACTTTTATATAGAAATAAATGGTATATAATTACATTTTTAGAAGATTTTTACTTTAATCCCTCGCCATAGCAAAACCGTTTGAGATATTTTTTATCCATTCACAATTTAGCATATTTAATGTAGTTTCATCATGTTGAAAAAGTTTGGTACGAATAAAATAAATAGTTTAAGAGGAGTGGCTAAAAATTCAGAGGCTGATTTTGCAAAAAAATTCACATTCAGACCAAAATATCTGACTTCCTGATGGCCAGAGCTATTGAATGTAAATTAGAAAGTTGTCCGGCTTGATGAGAACAATATACAAACTATTTTTTCTTTACTGTAGTTAAAAGTAACCCCCCCACTTTTGTCAAAAGCATGTTGAAAGTGACACACTTCCTGCTGCCAGTTGGTGGCGCTATAACTTTGACTCACAATAGCTACATCCATCTGATCGGCCTCTTACCACGAACACACTGCTGAAGTTTCATCAAGATCAGTTAATGTATGCAGAAGTTATTCCACTTCCGTGTTTCTCTTTTCTCGCCATAAATTCGATTCCTCGCCACAGCCAAACCGTTCGAGATATCAAAAATCCGTCCGCAATTTAGCATCCTCAAAGTCTTGACTACATGCACACCGAGTTTGAAGGGGACACAGTGAATTTTCTAGGAGGAGTATTTCACATTCCACAGCAAGCGTTTTCCAAACAACCCATAATAGCCGACTTCCTGTTGGGCTGGCGTAAAACTTGACCGGGGTAAAGTTGTTCGGCCCGATGAGATCTATATGTGTACCGAGTTTCATATTAATTCATGCGAGCGTGTTTGATATATGGATCAAGTTTTAGAACCCCGTTCAAGGGGGCGCTGTTGAGCCCCCCAGCCACGCCCGGGTACCAGCTTCAGCCCGGCCCTGATGGCCGTGGGTTCTGACCTGTGTGCAAAGTTTCAAGAGTTTTTGAGCACGTTAAGGACCCCAAAAGCCCCTGAAACCTTGATTAACAATATAAAAGCAATAGTCAAATCCCCCCCTCCCCTCACACACACACAGACACAGAGAGAGGGAGAGAAAATTCTTCAGAAAATCCACATTCAAACCAAAATATCTCTCTTCCTGTTGGTCGGAGATGGTTCATGTAAATTAGAAAGTTGTCCGTCTTGATGAGAACAATACACATACCAAGTTTTGTGATTCTAGGAAAAACTAAACCCCCATTTTTGACTAAAGGTGGCGCTACTGAGCCATTCTACCACCCCCGTTTCTAAAACTTTGCACATGTCTACTGCAGCGCCGGCGGTATGGGGGGGCATTAGGGGGCAATGCCCCCCCAAATGTATTTTATGCCCCCCCAAATTCAATTATGATATAATTTACAAAATAATATCAGTTCAATTTACATTTTAGTGAGAAATAATAAAAATATGTCTACAAACTGTTAGCTGAAAATATAATAAAGCTTAGCCAACATAAAACCACAGTGAGGAAACCCCCCTGCCGCCCCCCCAATCACTTGCACGTTAATACATGAATGAAATGACTTTCAGTTGGCGCAATATTCCTGGCTGCATTCAAAACAAAGCAAACAGATGAAAACTGTCCAAAAATGGACATTAGAAAATGGTTCAAAACCACAGTTTCTCCTTCCACGTTGATTAACGATTCTGCTAACCCCATACAACAAGACAACGACAACAGCACGGCTAACATTTGTGACTCCGTGGCCGGCGGCGGCGGTGTGGCCGCTAACATCGCAGCTTCCCAAGCTAGCACCTGTAGCTCCAGCTCCACTACATTTGAACCAGACCTTCCTACACCTCAAGGTCCACCTGAGGATCTCGGTGACGAAAAGCCCAACCAGGTGAAACTGGACAAGTATCCAAGCCGCCTTTATAATGGGAAAAAACGCTCATTTGTGAGTACATGGTACCATGGAAGAGACTGGCTGGAATACTCTGTGAACACAGACAGCGCTTTTTGTTTTCCTTGTAGGAAATTTCGGTCAGCGACAGCATATACCAATGTTGATTCAGTTTTTATCACAAAGGGATATTGCAACTGGAAGCATGCAAACGAATCCAACAAAGGCTTCCATAAACATGCCACTTCCAAAGAGCACCTGACATGCGTTGCCGCTTGGAGGGAACGAGGGAAACGCACAGAGACGGACACAGAGATTTCCAAATTGATTAACACAGAGCAGCTTTCAAGGAACCGATACTACATGTCTGCCATTATTGACATTTTGGAGTTTCTGGCAACAAATCAACTACCTTTGAGAGGTAAGCTAGATGCCTTTGATAGTATGTCAGAGGGGGGGAGTGGACTGTTCCTTTCTCTATTTGAATACACCCTCCGAAAAGACCAGCAGCTGGTTAAAGTCGTGAAAACAATACCTCGCAACGCAACATACACAAGTCACGAAATACAAAACGAACTACTTGAGGCAATGAGCAGTGTCATAACGGATGCTATTGTACGTGACATAGGCTCGCAGTGGTTCACGATCAAAGTTGACGGGACTCGTGACTCCACTGGGTGTGAGAACATTTCAATAGTCATCCGGTTCAAATCAGAGGACAGTTGTAAGGTGACAGAACGTCTGCTTACCATGGCCACTGCAGAAGCTGGGGACGCAGGGACACTCTCTGACACCATATTACAAGAACTTCAAAAAGCGGGGCTCAGCAGTGCAAAGATATTGAGTCAGTGCCATGACGGTGCATCCCTCATGTCTGGGAAACACGGAGGAGTCCAAAAACTGCTACAGGATAGACTTGGCAGAGAAATCCCTTACATCCACTGCTTTAACCACCAGCTGCACCTTGTGGTCGTTCATGCTCTGTCGGCTGAAGAAGCAATTGGTGACTTCTTTAATGTGTGTGGCATGCTATATAATTTCCTGAGAAAGCCCACCGTTTCCACTCACTATAAAGGTGATACCCTGAAGCGCCTCCTTGACCAACGCTGGACAGGCCATCTAGCAACGGTCTCTGTGATCCTTAAAAACTTGGAGGATATCATTGCGGTACTGTCAAAGACGAGCAGCTCTCGGGCCTTTGGATCAGAAGTGAGAGTGCTGGCAACTGGCCTTTTACACCAGATAAAGGAGCGCAGCTTTGTGTTCATTGGACATAGTGTGCACAAGATATTACTGCTTCTGGACTCGCCTAACAAACAGCTACAGGCGAAGGAAATGGACCTACTGAATGCAGTGAAACTCGTGCACAGTGCGATAGACTGTGTTCGTGATCTGAGATGCGACGATGCATTTACCGAGCTCTGGAGTACTGCTACCAACAACAACGAGCCCATACAACCCAGCAAAAGGAGACGTGTTATGAACAGGAACCTGGAGGAGTACGTTCTTGAGGAGAGTGTGGGACAAAACGACACAAATAACGACGACAAGTCAGAGCTGAAGAGACTTTTTTTCAGTGCGATTGATGCCGTACTTGGAGAAATGGATGTGCGTTTCAGCGAGCGCAATGGGAAGCTGATAAGTGCATTGGAAGCTCTTGACCCAGAAAATAAAAGTTTTCTGGATGTGAAAAAACTCAAACACATTATGGATTTAGCAGGAATGGAGATAGTGGAGTCGGAGTTCTGCGTCGCACGTCGATTTCTCCAGTCCCAAATGGAAGACGACTCAGAGGAGAAATGGACAGTTCAGAGACTGTTGTCCAAACATTACAAAACGCTTAAGGCGATGCCCACTGCGTTGACGGCACTCCAACTGGCTTTGGTATTTGGTGCTTCTACCGCGACCTGCAAAAATTCGTTCTCCACGCTCAAAAATGTGTTTTCAGAACACAGAAGGAGCATGCTTCACACAAGAAAGGCCAGACTAGTTCAACTTGCATTCGAGAAGGACTTAACAAAAAAGTGTTGTGGTGAATGGAAGGACGCTGTTCTCAGGAAGTTCCAATCAGCTAACAAGCGGCGTCTTCAACTCTTCTAACTGCAAGTTAAATTTAAAGTTTCATGCTGGCCGGTTGTTAGTGTATTTATCTAACTGGCATTATGTACTGTCAAAGTTCACTATATTGTGTTGTCACGTTATGTTGTGATGATGAGACTAATAATAGTTTAGTAGGCCTATTTAGTTCAGTTTTGCGCTGTCCGTTGTCCTGAAATGTCACTCCCGCCGTGGAGAAACAGCTGTTTTAGCCTATATTTTCTTGTAAATGGAAATTGTAGAATAATCTCTGTGTATGTTGTGTATGTTGTGGGTGTTTTTAATTTGTTTTGATGAAGGTAACTAACGTTACATGATGCTTTTTTAATAGTAGGCTACTGTGAATGCTTATGTTAGAGCAAAGCAGAATACAGATGTGTAGCTTTTTTTTCTCTCTTCCGCCAGTGAGATAGCAGTCAAACTACTATCCTGACCTGTCAGTGAGAGACTGTGAGCATGTTCGTTAGCTTTGTTTATAATAAAGCTGTGGTCAGAGTCGGTCTTGTAATTTTTTTTTTATAGGCCTATTTAACCCTTATTTAATCAAATTTCTTAAGAGTTGCACGTCCTGCAACAATGTGTAATGGTTTGTGTTTATTGTATGGGTTGCAACTTGCATCACTTCATGGTAATAGCTAACAGAAAAGGCAGTAGCAATAATAAATATAGGATATCTGATATCCGAAAAAAAGTCCCCATACCTAGTGCCCACCCATTGAAAATAAATGCCCCCCTGCTGAGCGCAGTCTGAAGCCGGCTCTGGTCTACTGGCTAATAAATGTGATGTGTCTGTTGAGTTTCATGCAATTTCAAGTATGTTAAGAGTCTCAAAAGCATCAAAAAAGAATATTAAAGTTTGATGCGTTGCCACGGCAACAGTATCTAAGATATCAATAATCCTTTCACAGGTTTACATCTGCCGTGTGTCTACATTGTACACATAAAGTTTGAAGCAAATCGGGTAAAAATAAGACACTGATTTCAAAGAATTTTGAAAGTGATGTACTTCCTGCTGCCTGTTGGTGGCGCTATAACTTTGACTCACAATAGTCACATCTGTGCGATCGGCCTCTTACAACGAACACACTGCTGAAGTTTCATCAAGATCAGTTAATGTATGCAGAAGTTATAACACACTTCCTGTTTCATTTTTTCGCCATAAATTTGTTTCCTCGCCACGGCCAAACCGTTCGAGATATCAAAAATCCGTCCGCAATTTAGCATCCTCAATGTCTTGACTTCATGCACACCGAGTTTGGAGGCGAATCGATGAATTCCCTAGGAGGAGTACATTAAATTCCACAGCATGCGTTTCCAAACAACGCTAAATAGCCAACTTCCTGTTTGGCTGGCGTAAAACTTAGAGCACGAAAGTTGTTCGTCTGGATGAGATCTATATGTGTACCGAGTTTCATATTATTACATGCAAGCGTGTTTGATTTATGGACACGTGTTCGGATCCCGTTCCAGGGGGCGCTGTCGAGCCCCCCTGCCACGCCCGGGTACCAGCTTCAGTCCGGCCCTGATGGCCGCGGGTTCTGACGTGTGTGCAAAATTTCAAGAGTTTTCGAGCATGTTAAGAGCCCCAAAAGTGCCCGAAAGGTTGACAAAATAATAATAATAATAATAAATATAGCTGCGAGCAGCGATTACGGGCCCAAGCCGGTGGCACCGCAACCCCGGTGCCTCCGGCTTTGGCCCTCCATCGCTGCTCGCAGCTATATTTATATATATATATATATATATATATATATATATATATATATATATATATATATATGTATATATATGTATGTATATATATATATATATATATATATATATATATGTATGTATATATATATATATATATATATATATATATATATGTGTGTGTATAAATATCTATCTATATCTATCTATCTATCTATCTATCTATATATATATGTATATATACACACACACACACACACACACACAAACATACATACATACATATATATATATATATATATATATATATATATATATTTATTTATAAGACAGAAAATATTACTTGTCTTACCTTATTCTGATTTTATGATACACTCAAAATATTCCACAACAAATCCTTTAAATTTAATGTAAAAATAAAAACGAAAGTAAGCAGTGTTGGTCTCACGTAACCCTCTCATTAGAATCAAAATGTTTCAATATTTGAGATGTATTTGGATGCTAAACTATTCTTTATTATAGGCTTTGTACTTCACTCGTGTTCCAATATCGATGGAAAAAATCATCCTCTTCACACGCGCAAAAATGTGCTTGGAAACATCACAGTGGAGCTCTGCTTACTGTGAATGGTACAGATTGTACTACTGACTATTTAAACAGAGCAGTGTAAGAACCGGAACAAACACAATAGGTGCCTCCGCACCTTCGGTGCTTGGCCCCTAATAATAAGAACCGGAACAAACACAATAGGTGCCTCCGCACCTTCGGTGCTTGGCCCCTAAATATAGCTGCAAGCAGCCATTACCGGGGCCAAGCAGAATAAGACGACAAGACATGCCAACATGTCTGAAAGTGTCAGACCAACTGTAACAATGAGCAATTAAAGACATTTAAAGAGGATTTTAGGCAAAATGCCTGAAAAATCATAGAAACAATAATTAAAAATATGATTTGATGGATTATCACTTTCGACCAATAGGTGGCGCAGTTACAAAACTGATGTGATGTGGTCAGAGTGAAGTGACAATGACACATACAAAGATTGGTGTCAATATATCAAGGCATTGCAGAGATAAAGCCTTAATTATTGCTATTAGCATCATGCCTCAACTTTGCTGCTGCGCTATACGAAAACGGTTTCGTCTATCGACACGAAATCCATAACTTTTAGTCGGCACGGTCTGGAGATGATACGATTCGATTTTGGTGAAAATCGGACTAACGGTCTAGGAGGAGTTCGAAAAAGTAGGTTTTGACTGAAAATCAAGATGGCGGACAGGAAGTTTGGCCAAATAAGGAAAACTTGGTATCTATGTTCTCGGCTTGACCCAAGGAATCTATTAAGACCCGTGGCATTTCAATAGCCAGATTTATTCAAAAGTTATTAGCCTTTTTGGAAATTTTGTTATAACTTTTGACCACTAGGTGGCGCTGTCTTGAAATATTTTGGTTGCCTTCAGGGGATGGTGCTGATGACACAATCTGAGTTTCGTAATATTACACCAATGCATTTGTTTAGTATAGCATTTTATTTCACAAAACTGTATTGAAGTCAATGGGAATTTCATATTTTGTTCAATTATAGCGCCACCAAGAGGCTCAGTCCCACAATTTTTTTTACGTGTCCTCAGAGTGAGCCCATACATATGTGTGTCAATTTTGGTGAAAATATCTCAATTCACTTCGGAGTTATAGACATTTATATGAAAAAACACGAAAAAAATGACTGACACATGACTTTGATTGGAAATTAGTACCCCTAAACATCAATATTTTCGCATTTGGGCATTGGTGTATAGCTATCGACCTATGTTTCCAAACTTCTGACGGTGGTTTCGTCTCGATCGGACTAGCGGTTTCAAAGATATAGCCAAATGTTTTTTAAGCGCTAAATCACAACGCTACACAAACCGTAAGGCGAAACCTAGCATGTTTGGTATCGTAGGACTCGGCAACGATTCAGGAGTCTAAAAAGATGAGTTTCGTGAAAATAAGTCGACCACACCCAAAGTTATAAGCATTTGAAAAAAAAAAATCACCACTAGGTGGCGCTGTTTCGAAACTTCTCACACTCCTTCAGGACATCGTGCTGATGACCCATACCAAGTTTCGTAACAATCCGTTCATGCGTTGTTAAAATACAGCATTTTAGCACAAAATTAAAAATGGCCGACAGTCAAATTGGCCGATATGGCAAAATTGGATATCAGTCGACTCGGCATGACGCCCTGAATCTATCAAGACCAATTTTATGATTTTTGGACAAACTGTTCAGAAGTTATAAGCAAAAATAGCCATTTTTCATATCTCCGGACCTGTAGGTGGCGCTGTGCCGAAACGCAGCATGTAGCCCCAGGTCATGCTTGTGAGTATATGTACCAAGTTTGGTCTGAATACGATAAACCGTTGCGGAGATACGGCATTACGACTGTTTTTGCAAGCGCTACGTAAAATTTGTTCGAGCGTTTATCGAAAACGGTTTGACGAATCAACAAGATTTTAATAACTTTTTGTCACCCCTGCCTGAAGATGATCCGATTCAATTTTCGTGCAAATCGGACAAACCGTCTAGGACGAGTTCGAAAAAGTACCTTTTTAGGAAAATTCAAAATGGCGGCCATGTTTTTATGACGGAAAATGACGATGTAGGGTGCAATCGAATCGTCATGAGCTCAGGAATCAGAGGAAAAAAGGATTTCGCTGATTGGCCTTACGGTTCAAAAGTTATTAGCAAAGTAAAAGTGAAACTTTGGACAGGTGGTGGCGCTAGAGGGAATGACTTAGACACACCAAAATTGGTGTACTTAATGTTGGGACTGTCCTCTATCAGAATCTCAAACCAAAACAACTTTCCCGCAATCGGTTCTATGGGCTGCCATAGACTCCCATGGCGGAAGAAGAAGAAGAATAAATATAGCTGCAAGCAGCCATTACCGGGGCCAAGCAGAATAAGACGACAAGACATGGCTGAAGGTGTCAGATCAACTGCAACAATGAGCAATTACAGACATTTAAAGAGGATTTTAGACGAAATGGCTGAAAAATCATAGAAACAGTAATTAAAAATATAATTTAATTGATTATCACTTTCGACAAGTAGGTGGCGCAGTTACAAAACTGATGTGGTCAGAGTGAAGTGACAATGTCACATACAAAGTTTGGTGTCAATATGTCAAGGCATTGCAGAGATAAAGCCTGAATAGTGCTATTGGCATCATGCCTCAACTTTGCTGCTGCGCTATACGAAAATGGTTTCGTCTATCGACAAGAAATCCATAACTTTTAGTCGGCACGGTCTGGAGATGATACGATTCGATTTTGGTGAAAATCGGACAAACGGTCTAGGAGGAGTTTGAAAAAGTAGGTTTTGACTGAAAATCAAGATGGCGGACAGGAAGTTTGGCCAAATAAGGAAAACTTGGTATCTATGTTCTCGGCTTGACCCAAGGAATCTATTAAGCATTTCAATAGCCAGATTTATTCAAAAGTTATTAGCCTTTTTGGAAATTTTGTTACAACTTTTGACCACTAGGTGGCGCTGTCTCGAAATATTTTGGGTACCTTCAGGGGATGGTGCTGATGACACAATCTGAGTTTCGTAATATTACACCAATGCATTTGTTTAGTATAGCATTTTATTTCACAAAATTGTATTGAAGTCAATGGGAATTTCATGTTTTGTTCTATTATAGCGCCACCAAGAGGCTCAGTCCCACCATTTTTTGTATGTGTCCTCAGAGTGAGCCCATACATATGTGTGTCAATTTTGGTGAAAATATCTCAATTATCTTCGGAGTTATAGACATTTATATGAAAAAACACGTAAAAAATGACTGACACATGACTTTAATTGGAATTTACTACCTCTAGACATCAATATTTTCACATTTGGGCATTAACGTTTAGTTAACAAGCTATGTTTCCAAACTTCTGACGGTGGTTTCGTCTCGATCGGACAAACGGTTTCGAAGATATCGCCTAATGTTTTTTAAGTGCTAAATCACAACGCTACACAAACCGTAAGGCGAAACCTAGCATGTTTGGTATCATTGGACTCGGCAAGGATTCAGGAGTCTAAAGAGATGAGTCTTCTGAAAATAAGTCAACCACATCCAAAGTTATAAGCATTTGAAAAAAAAAATTCACCACTAGGTGGCGCTGTTTCGAAACTTCT
Organism: Rutilus rutilus; assembly: GCF_951802725.1. Lineage (NCBI taxonomy): Eukaryota > Metazoa > Chordata > Actinopteri > Cypriniformes > Leuciscidae > Rutilus > Rutilus rutilus. Next base: position 12,665,120 of record NC_140224.1, read on the forward strand.
CAGGCTACTTCAGGGCATCGTGCTGATGACCCATGCCAAGTTTCGTAACAATCCGTTCATGCGTTAATAAAATACAGCATTTTAGCACATAATTCAAAATGGCCGACAGCCAAAATGGCCGATATGGTAAAATTGGATATCAGTCGACTCAGCAAGTTGCCCTGAATCTAATGAGACCAATTTTAGGATTTTTGGACAAACTGTTCAGAAGTTATAAGCAAAAATAGCAATTTTTCATATCTCCGGACCAGTAGGTGGCGCTGCGCCGAAACACAGCATGTAGCCTCAGGTCATGCTTGTGACAATATATACCAAGTTTGGTCTGAATCCGATAAACCGTTGCGGAGATACAGCCTTACGACTGTTTTTGCAGGCGCTACGTAAAATTTGCTCGAGCGTTTATCGAAAACGGTTTGACGAAACAATTTGAATTCCATAACTTTTGGTCAGCACTGCCTGAAGATGATCTGGTTCAATTTTCGTGAAAATCGGAGCAACGGCCTAGGAGGAGTTCGAAAAAGTAGGTTTTTCAGAAAATACAAAATGGCAGAAATATTTATATGACGGAAAATGACGACATAGGATGCAATCGAATCGTCTTGAGCTAGGGAAAAAGTGGACAAAAGAATTTTGTTGATAGGTCTTAGGGTTCAAAAGTTATTAGCATAAACATGAGTGAAACTTTGGACAGTTGGTGGCGCTAGAGGGATTGGTTTTAAGACACCAAATTTGCTATGGTGACTTTTCAGATTGTCCTCTATCAGTGTGCCAAATTTCATAACTTTCCCGCAAGCGGTTCTATGGGCTGCCATAGACTCCAAGAGCGGAAGAAGAATAATAATAATAAATATAGCTGCAAGCAGCAATTACCGGGGCCAAGCGCAAGTAGATGACAGGATATGCCAACATGGCTGAAGGTGTCAGACCAACTGCAACAATGAGCAATTAAAGACATTTAAAGAGGATTTTAGACGAAATGGCTGAAAAATCATAGAAACAGTCAATAAAAATATGATTTAATGCATTATCACTTTCGACCAATAGGTGGCGCAGTTACAAAACTGATGTGATGTGGTCAGAGTGAAGTGACAATGACACATACAAAGTTTGGTGTCAATATTTCAAGGGATTGCAGAGATAAAGCCTGAATAGTGCTATTAGCATCATGCCTCAACTTTGCTGCTGCGCTATACGAAAACAGTTTGGTCTATCCACACGAAATCCATAACTTTTAGTCGGCACGGTCTGGAGATGATACGATTCGATTTTGGTGAAAATCGGACAAACGGTCTAGGAGGAGTTCGAAAAAGTAGGTTTTGAATGAAAATCAAGATGGCGGACAGGAAGTTTGGCCAAATAAGGTAAACTTGGTATCTATGTTCTCGGCTTGAACCAAGGAATCTATTAAGACCAGTGGCATTTCAGTAGCCAGATTTATTCAAAAGTTATTAGCCTTTTTGGAAATGTTGTTATAACTTTTGACCACTAGGTGGCGCTGTTTCGAAACTTCTCACGCTCCTTCAGAACATCATGCTGATGACCCATACCAAGTTTCGTAACAATCCGTTCATGCGTTCTTAAAATACAGCATTTTAGCACAAAATTCAAAATGGCCGACAGTCAAAATGGCCGATATGGTAAAATTTTATATCAGTCGACTCGACATGTTGCCCTGAATCTAACGAGACCAATTTTATGATTTTTGGACAAATTGTTCAGAAGTTATAAGCAAAAATAGCCATTTTTCATATCTCCGGACCAGTAGGTGGCGCTGCGCCGAAACGCAGCATGTAGCCTCAGGTCATGCTTGTGATGACATGTACCAATTTTGGTCTGAATCCGATAAAGCGTTGCGGAGATACGGCCTTACATCTGTTTTCGCAAGCGCTACGTAAAATGTATTCGTGGGTTTATCGAAAACTGTTAAGCGAATCAACTTGAATTCCATAACTTTTTGTCAGCACTGCCTGAAGATGATCTGGTTCAATTTTCGTGCAAATCAGACAAACCGTCTAGGACGAGTTTGAAAAAGTAGGTTTTTTGAATGATTCAAAATGGCGGCCATATTGTTATGACGCAAAATGACTTCATAGGGTGCAATCGAATTGGCATGAGCTCAGGAATCAGAGGAAAAAAGAATTTTGTTGATTGGCATTACGGTTCAAAAGTTATTAGCATAATAAAAGTGAAATTTTGGACAGTTGGTGGCGCTAGAGGGATTGGTTTTAAGACACCAAAGTTGCTATGGTGACTTTTCAGATGGTCATCTACCAGTGTGCCAAATTTCATAACTTTCCCGCAAGCGGTTCTATGGGCTGCCATAGACTCCCAGAGCGGAAGAATAATAATAATAATAAATATAGCTGTAAGCAGCAATTATCGGGGCCAAGCGCAAGCAGATGACAGGATATGCCAACATGGCTGAAGGTGTCAGACCAACTGGAACAATGAGCAATTAAATACATTTAAAGAGGATTTTAGATGAAATGGCTGAAAAATCATATAAAAAGTCATTCAAAATATGATTTAATGGATTATCACTTTCGACCAATAGGTGGCGCAGTTACAAATGTGATGTGATGTGGTCAGAGTGAAGTGACAATGACACATACAAAGTTTGGTGTCAATATGTCAAGGCATTGCAGAGATAAAGCCTGAATAGTGCTTTTAGCATCATGCCTCAAGTTTGCTGCTACGCTATACGAAAACGGTTTCGTCTATAGACACGAAATCCATAACTTTTAGTCAGCACAGTCTGGAGATGATACGATTCGATTTTGGTGAAAATCGGACAAACGGTCTAGGAGGAGTTCGAAAAAGTAGGTTTTGACTGAAAATCAAGATGGCGGACAGGAAGCTAGGCCAAATAAGGAAAACTTGGTATCTATGTTCTCGGCTTGACCCAAGGAATCTATTAAGACCAGTGGCATTTCAGTAGTCAGATTTATTCAAAAGTTATTAGCCTTTATGGAAATGTTGTTATAACTTTTGACCACTAGGTGGCACTGTCTTGAAATATTTTGGGTACCTTCAGGGAATGGTGCTGATGGCACATTTTGAGTTTCGTAATATTACACCAATGCATTTGTTTAGTATAGCATTTTATTTCACAAAACTGTATTGAAGTCAATGGGAATTTCATGTTTTGTTCTATTATAGCGCTACCAAGAGGCTGAGTCCCACCATTTTTTTTACATGTCCTCAGAGTGAGCTCGTACATATGTGTGTCGATTTTGGTGAAAATATATCAATTCGCTTCGGAGTTATAGACATTTATATGAAAAAACACGTAAAAAATGACTGACACATGACTTTGATTGGAATTTACTACCCCTAAACATCAATATTTTCGCATTTGGGCATTGGCGTATAGCTATCGACCTATGTTTCCAAACTTCTGAAGGTGGTTTCGTCTCGATCGGACTAGCGGTTTCGAAGATATAGCCAAATGTTTTTTAAGCGCTAAATCACAACGCTACACAAACCGTAAGGCAAAACCTAGCATGTTTGGTATCGTGGGACTCGGCAACGATTCAGGACTCTAATGAGATGAGTCTCGTGAAAATAAGTCGACCACACCCAAAGTTATAAGCATTTGGAAGCATTTGGGAAAAAAAATTCACCACTAGCTGGCACTGTTTCGAAACTTCTCAGGCTCCTTCAGGGCATCGTGCTGATGATCCATTCCGAGTTTTGTAACGATACGTTCACGCGTTCATAAAATACAGCATTTTAGCACATAATTCAAAATGGCCGACAGCCAAAATGGCTGATCGGGGAAAATTGGATATCAGTCGACTCAGCATGATGCCCTGAATCTAACGAGACCACTTTTATGATTTTTGGACAAACCATTCAGAAGTTATAAGCAAAAATAGCCATTTTTCATATCTCCGGACCAGTAGGTGGCACTGTGCCGAAACGCAGCATGTTGCCTCAGGTCATGCTTGTGATGAGATGTACCAAGTTTGGTCTTAATATGATAAAGTGTTGAGGAGATACTGGCTTGTGTCTGTTTTCGCAAGCGCTACGTAAAATTTGTTTGCGCGGTATTCGAGAACGGTTTGATGAATCAACACGAATTCCATAACTTTTTGTCGGCATGGTCTGAAGATGATCTGATTCAATTTTCGTGGAAATTGGAGCAACGGCCTAGGAGGAGTTTGAAAAAGTAGGTTTTTTGGAAAATTCAAAATGGCGGAAAAATTATTATGACGAAAAATGACGTCATAGGGTGCAATAGAATCGCACTGAGCTCAGAAATCAGAGGAAAAAAGAATTTTGTTTCTAGCCCTTGTGGTTCAAAAGTTATTAGCATAAACATGAGTGAAACTTTGGACAGTTGGTGGCGCTAGAGGGAATGACTTAGACACACCAAAATTGGTGTATTTAATGTTGGGACTGTCCTCTATCAGAATGTCAAACCATTACAACTTTCCCGCGATCGGTTCTATGGGCTGCCATAGACTCCCAGTCGGAAGAAGGAAGAATAATAATAATAAATATAGCTGCAAGCAGCAATTACCGGGGCCAAGCAGAATAAGACGACAAGACATTTCGACATGTTTGAAAGTGTCAGACCAACTGCAACAATGAGCAATTAAAGACATTTAAAGAGGATTTTAGGCAAAATGGCTGAAAAATCATAGAAACAATAATTAAAAATATGATGTAATGGATTATCACTTTCGACCAATAGGTGGTGCAGTTACAAAACTGATGTGATGTGGTCAGAGTGAAGTGACAATGACACATGCAAAGTTTGGTGTCAATATGTCAAGGCATTGCAGACATAAAGCCTGAATAATGCTTTTAGCATCATGCCTCAAATTTGCTGCTGCGCTATACGAAAACGGTTTCGTCAATCGACACGAAATCCATAACTTTCAGTCGGCACGGTCTGGAGATGATATGATTCGATTTTGGTGAAAATCGGACAAACGGTGTAGGAGGAGTTCGAAAAAGTAGGTTTTTAATGAAAATAGCATTTTATTTCACAAAACTGTATTGAAGTCAATGGGAATTTTATGTTTTGTTCTATTATAGCGCCACCAAGAGGCTCAGTCTCACAATTTTTTTTACGTGTCCTCAGAGTGAGCCCATACATATGTGTGTCAGTTTTGGTGAAAAAATCTCAATTTGCTTCAGAGTTATAGGCATTTATATGAAAAAACACGTAAAAAATGACTGACACATGACTTTGTTTGGAATTTACTACCCCTAAACATCAATATTTTCGCATTTGGGCATTGGCGTATAGCTATCGACCTATGTTTCCAAACTTCTGACGGTGGTTTCGTCTCGATCGGACTAGCGGTTTCGAAGATATAGCCAAATGTTTTTTAAGCGCTAAATCACAACGCTACACAAACCGTAAGGCAAAACCTAGCATGTTTGGTATCGTAGGACTCGGCAAGGTTTCAGGAGTCTAATTAGATGAGTCTCGTGAAAATAAGTTGACCACACCCAAAGTTATAAGCATTTGAAAAAATAAATTCACCACTAGGTGGCGCTGTTTCGAAACTTCTCACGCTCCTTCAGGACAACGTGCTGATGACCCATACCAAGTTTCGTAACAATTCGTTCATGCATTCTTAAAATACAGTATTTTAGCACAAAATTCAAAATGGCCGACAGTCAAAAGGGCCGATATGGTAAAACTGGATATCATACGAATCGGCATATTGCCCTGAATGTAACGATACCAATTTTATGATTTTTGGACAAACTGTTCAGAAGTTATAAGCAAAAATAGCCATTTTTCATATCTCCGGACCAGTAGGTGGCACTGCGCCGAAACGCAGCATGTAGCCTCAGGTCATGCTTGTGAGTACATGTACCAAGTTTGGTCTGAATACGATAAACCGTTGCGGAGATACAGCCTTACGACTGTTTTTGCTAGAGCTACGTAAAATGTATTCGTCCGTTTATCGAAAACGGTTTGACGAATCAATTTGAATTCCATAACTTTTGGTCAACACTGCCTGAAGATGATCTGGTTCAATTTTCGTGCAAATCGGACAAACCGTCTAGGACGAGTTCGAAAAAGTAGCTTTTTCAGAAAATTAAAAATGGCGGCCATATTTATATGACGGAAAATGACATCATAGGTTGCAATCGAATCGGCATGAGCTCAGAAATAAGAGGAAAAAAGAATTTTGTTGATTGGCCTTACGGTTCAAAAGTTATTAGCAAAATAAAAGTGAAACTTTGGACAGGTGGTGGCGCTAGAGGGAATGACTTAGAAACACAAAAATTGGTGTATTTAATGTTGGGACTGTCCTCTATCAGAATGTCAAACCAAAACAACTTTCCCGCAATCGGTTCTATGGGCTGCCATAGACGCCCAGTCGGAAGAAGAATAATAATAATAAATATAGCTGCAAGCAGCCATTACCGGGGCCAAGCACAATCAGATGACAAGACATGCCAACATGGCTGAAAGTGTCAGACCAACTGCAACAATGAGCAATTAAAGACATTAAAGAGTATTTTAGGCCAAATGCCTGAAAAATCATAGAAACAGTAAATAAAAATATGATTTAATGGATTATCACTTTCAACCAATAGGTGGCGCAGTTACAAACCTGATGTGATGCGGTCAGAGTGAAGTGACAATGACACATACAAAGTTTGGTGTCAATATGTCAAGGCATTGCAGAGATAAAGCCTGAATAGTGCCTTTGGCATCATGCCTCAACTTTGCTGCTGCGGTATACGACAACGGTTTCGTCAATCGACACGAAATCAATAACTTTTAGTCGGCACGGTCTGGAGATGATACGATTCGATTTTGGTGAAAATCGGACAAACGGTCTAGGAGGAGTTCGAAAAAGTAGGTTTTGACTGAACATCAAGATGGCGGACAGGAAGTTCGGCCAAATAAGGAAAACTTGGTATCTATGTTCTCGGCTTGACCCAAGGAATCTATTAAGACCAGTGGCATTTCAATAGACAGATTTATTCAAAAGTTATTAGCCTTTTTGGAAATTTTGTTATAACTTTTGACCACTAGGTGGCGCTGTTTCGAAATATTTTGAGTACCTTCAGGGGATGGTGCTGAAGGCACATTCTGAGTTTCGTAATATTACACCAATGCATTTGTTTAGTATAGCATTTTATTTCACAAAACTCTATTGAAATCAATGGGAATTTCATGTTTTGTTCTATTATAGCGCCACCAAGAGGCTCAGTCCCACCATTTTTTTTATGTGTCATCAGAGTGAGCCCATACATATATGTGTCGATTTTGGTGCAAAAATCTCAATTTGCTTCGGAGTTATACACATTTATATGAAAAAACACGTAAAAAATGACTGACACATGACTTTGATTGAATATTACTACCCCTAAACATCAATATTTTCGCATTTGGGCATTGACGTATATCTATCGACCTATGTTTCCAAACTTCTGACGGTGGTTTCGTCTCAATCGGACAAACGGTTTCGAAGATATAGCCTAATGTTTTTTAAGCGCTAAATCACAATGCTACACAAACCGTTAGGCGAAACCTAACATGTTTGGTATCGTTGGACTCGGCAACGATTCAGGAGTCCAATGAGATGAGTTTCGTGAAAATAAGTCGATCACACCCAAAGTTATAAGCATTTGAAAAAAAAAATTCACCACTAGGTGGCGCTGTTTCGAAACTTCTCACACTCCTTCAGGACATCGTGCTGATGACCCATACCAAGTTTCGTAACAAACCGTTCATGCGTTGTTAAAATACAGCATTTTAGCACAAAATTCAAAATGGCCGACAGTCAAATTGGCCGATATGGCAAAATTGGATATCAGTCGACTCGGCATGACGCCCTGAATCTATCAAGACCAATTTTATGATTTTTGGACAAACTGTTCAGAAGTTATAAGCAAAAATTGCCATTTTTCATATCTCCGGACCTGTAGGTGGCGCTGTGCCGAAACGCAGCATGTAGCCTCAGGTCATGCTTGTGAGTACATGTACCAAGTTTGGTCTGAATACGATAAACCGTTGCGGAGATACAGCCTTACGACTGTTTTTGCAAGCGCTACGTAAAATTTGTTCGAGCGTTTATCGAAAACGGTTTGACGAATCAACAAGATTTTAATAACTTTTTGTCACCACTGCCTGAAGATGATCCGATTCAATTTTCGTGCAAATCGGACAAACCGTCTAGGACGAGTTCGAAAAAGTACCTTTTTAGGAAAATTCAAAATGGCGGCCATGTTTTTATGACGGAAAATGACGATATAGGGTGCAATCGAATCGTCATGAGCTCAGGAATCAGAGGAAAAAAGGATTTTGCTGATTGGCCTTACGGTTCAAAAGTTATTAGCAAAGTAAAAGTGAAACTTTGGACAGGTGGTGGCGCTAGAGGGAATGACTTAGACACACCAAAATTGGTGTACTTAATGTTGGGACTGTCCTCTATCAGAATGTCAAACCAAAACAACTTTCCCGCAATCGGTTCTATGGGCTGCCATAGACGCCCAGAGCGGAAGAAGAAGAAGAATAATAATAATAATAAGAACGCGAACGGATACAATAGGTGCCTCCGCACCTTCGGTGCTTGGCCCCTAAATATAGCTGCAAGCAGCCATTACCGGGGCCAAGCAGAATAAGACGACAAGACATGGCTGAAGGTGTCAGATCAACTGCAACAATGAGCAATTACAGACATTTAAAGAGGATTTTAGACGAAATGGCTGAAAAATCATAGAAACAGTAATTAAAAATATAATTTAATTGATTATCACTTTCGACAAGTAGGTGGCGCAGTTACAAAACTGATGTGGTCAGAGTGAAGTGACACTGTCACATACAAAGTTTGTTGTCAATATGTCAAGGCATTGCAGAGATAAAGCCTGAATAGTGCTATTGGCATCATGCCTCAACTTTGCTGCTGCGCTATACGAAAATGGTTTCGTCTATCGACAAGAAATCCATAACTTTTAGTCGGCACGGTCTGGAGATGATACGATTAGATTTTGGTGAAAATCGGACAAACGGTCTAGGAGGAGTTTGAAAAAGTAGGTTTTGACTGAAAATCAAGATGGCGGACAGGAAGTTTGGCCAAATAAGGAAAACTTGGTATCTATGTTCTCGGCTTGACCCAAGGAATCTATTAAGCATTTCAATAGCCAGATTTATTCAAAAGTTATTAGCCTTTTTGGAAATTGTTAGAACTTTTGACCACTAGGTGGCGCTGTCTCGAAATATTTTGGGTACCTTCAGGGGATGGTGCTGATGACACAATCTGAGTTTCGTAATATTAAACCAATGCATTTGTTTAGTATAGCATTTTATTTCACAAAATTGTATGGAAGTCAATGGGAATTTCATGTTTTGTTCTATTATAGCGCCACCAAGAGGCTCAGTCCCACCATTTTTTGTATGTGTCCTCAGAGTGAGCCCATACATATGTGTGTCGATTTTGGTGAAAATATCTCAATTATCTTCGGAGTTATAGACATTTATATGAAAAAACACGTAAAAAATGACTGACACATGACTTTAATTGGAATTTACTACCTCTAGACATCAATATTTTCGCATTTGGGCTTTAACGTTTAGTTAACAAGCTATGATTCCAAACTTCTGACGGTGGTTTCGTCTCGATCGGACAAACGGTTTCGAAGATATCGCCTAATGTTTTTTAAGTGCTAAATCACAACGCTACACAAACCGTAAGGCGAAACCTAGCATATTTGGTATCGTTGGACTCGGCAAGGATTCAGGAGTCTAATGAGATGAGTTTGGTGAAAATAAGTCGACCACACCCAAAGTTATAAGCATTTGAAAAATAAAATTCACCACTAGGTGGCGCTGTTTCGAAACTTCTCACGCTCCTTCAGAACATCGTGCTGATGACCCATACCGAGTTTCGTAACAATCCATTCATGCGTTCTTAAAATACAGCATTTTAGCACATAATTCAAAATGGCCGAAAGTCAAAATGGCCGATATGGTAAAATTTTATATCAGTCGACTCGGCATGTTGCCCTGAATCTAACGAGACCAATTTTATGATTTTTGGACAAAATGTTCAGAAGTTATAAGCAAAAATAGCCATTTTTCATATCTCCGGACCACTAGGTGGCGCTGCGCCGAAACGCAGCATGTAGCCTCAGGTCATGCTTGTGATGACATGTACCAATTTTGGTCTGAATCCGATAAAGCGTTGCGGAGATACAGCCCTACGACTGTTTTCGCAAGCGCTACGTAAAATGTGTTCGAGCGTTATTCGAAAACGGTTTGACGAATCAATTTGAATTCCATAACTTTTTGTCAGCACTGCCTGAAGATGATCTGGTTCAATTTTCGTGCAAATCGGACAAACCGTCTAGGACGAGTTCGAAAAAGTAGCTTTTTCAGCCCATTCAAAATGGCGGCCATATTTATAAGCCGGAAAATGACGTCATAGGGTGCAATCGAATCGGCATGAGCTCGGGAATCAGAGGAAAAAAAGAATTTTGTTGATTGGCCAAACGGTTCAAAAGTTATTAGCAAAATAAAAGTGAAATTTTGGACAGGTGGTGGCGCTAGAGGGATTGGTTTTAAGACACCAAATTTGGTATGGTGACTTTTCGGACTGTCCTCTATCATTGTGCCAAATTTCATAACTTTCCCGCAATCGGTTCTATGGGCTGCCATAGACTCCCATGGCGGAAGAATAATAATAATAAATATAGCTGCAAGCAGCAATTACCGGGGCCAAGCAGAATAAGACGACAAGACATTTCGACATGTTTGAAAGTGTCAGACCAACTGCAACAATGAGCAATTAAAGACATTTAAAGAGGATTTTAGGCAAAATGGCTGAAAAATCATAGAAACAATAATTAAAAATATGATGTAATGGATTATCACTTTCGACCAATAGGTGGTGCAGTTACAAAACTGATGTGATGTGGTCAGAGTGAAGTGACAATGACACATGCAAAGTTTGGTGTCAATATGTCAAGGCATTGCAGACATAAAGCCTGAATAATGCTTTTAGCATCATGCCTCAAATTTGCTGCTGCGCTATACGAAAACGGTTTCGTCAATCGACACGAAATCCATAACTTTCAGTCGGCACGGTCTGGAGATGATATGATTCGATTTTGGTGAAAATCGGACAAACGGTGTAGGAGGAGTTCGAAAAAGTAGGTTTTTAATGAAAATAGCATTTTATTTCACAAAACTGTATTGAAGTCAATGGGAATTTCATATTTTGTTCAATTATAGCGCCACCAAGAGGCTCAGTCCCACAATTTTTTTTACGTGTCCTCAGAGTGAGCCCATACATATGTGTGTCAATTTTGGTGAAAATATCTCAATTCACTTCGGAGTTATAGACATTTATATGAAAAAACACGAAAAAAATGACTGACACATGACTTTGATTGGAAATTAGTACCCCTAAACATCAATATTTTCTCATTTGGGCATTGGCGTTTAGCTATCGACCTATGTTTCCAAACTTCTGACGGTGGTTTCGTCTCGATCGGACTAGCGGTTTCGAAGATATAGCCAAATGTTTTTTAAGCGCTAAATCACAACGCTACACAAACCGTAAGGCGAAACCTAACATGTTTGGTATCGTAGGACTCGGCAACGATTCAGGAGTCTAAAAAGATGAGTTTCGTGAAAATAAGTTGACCACACCCAAAGTTATAAGCATTTGAAAAAAAAAATTCACCACTAGGTGGCGCTGTTTCGAAACTTCTCAGGCTCATTCAGGGCATTGTGCTGATGACCCATACCACGTTTCGTAACAATCCGTTCATGCGGTCATAAAATACAGAATTTTAGCACAAAATTCAAAATGGCCGACAGCCAAAATGACCGATATGGTCAAATTGGACATCAGTCGACTCGGCATGTTGCCCTGAATCTAACGAGACCAATTTTATGATTTTTGGACAAACTGTTCAGAAGTTATAAGCAAAAATAGCCATTTTTCATATCTCCGGACCAGTAGGTGGCGCTGCGCCGAAACGCAGCATGTAGCCTCAGGTCATGCTTGTGAGTACATGTACCAAGTTTGGTCTGAATACGATAAACCTTTGCGGAGATACAGCCTTACGACTGTTTTTGCTAGCGCTACGTAAAATGTATTCGTGCGTTTATCGAAAACGGTTTGACGAATCAATTTGAATTCCATAACTTTTGGTCAACACTGCCTGAAGATGATCTGGTTCAATTTTCGTGCAAATCGGACAAACCGTCTAGGACGAGTTCGAAAAAGTAGCTTTTTCAGAAAATTAAAAATGGCGGCCATATTTATATGACGGAAAATGACGTCATAGGGTGCAATCGAATCGGCATGAGCTCAGAAATAAGAGGAAAAAAGAATTTTGTTGATTGGCCTTACGGTTCAAAAGTTATTAGCAAAATAAAAGTGAAACTTTGGACAGGTGGTGGCGCTAGAGGGAATGACTTAGAAACACAAAAATTGGTGTATTTAATGTTGGGACTGTCCTCTATCAGAATGTCAAACCAAAACAACTTTCCCGCAATCGGTTCTATGGGCTGCCATAGACGCCCAGTCGGAAGAAGAATAATAATAATAAATATAGCTGCAAGCAGCCATTACCGGGGCCAAGCAGAATAAGACGACAAGACATGGCTGAAGGTGTCAGATCAACTGCAACAATGAGCAATTACAGACATTTAAAGAGGATTTTAGACGAAATGGCTGAAAAATCATAGAAACAGTAATTAAAAATATAATTTAATTGATTATCACTTTCGACAAGTAGGTGGCGCAGTTACAAAACTGATGTGGTCAGAGTGAAGTGACACTGTCACATACAAAGTTTGTTGTCAATATGTCAAGGCATTGCAGAGATAAAGCCTGAATAGTGCTATTGGCATCATGCCTCAACTTTGCTGCTGCGCTATACGAAAATGGTTTCGTCTATCGACAAGAAATCCATAACTTTTAGTCGGCACGGTCTGGAGATGATACGATTAGATTTTGGTGAAAATCGGACAAACGGTCTAGGAGGAGTTTGAAAAAGTAGGTTTTGACTGAAAATCAAGATGGCGGACAGGAAGTTTGGCCAAATAAGGAAAACTTGGTATCTATGTTCTCGGCTTGACCCAAGGAATCTATTAAGCATTTCAATAGCCAGATTTATTCAAAAGTTATTAGCCTTTTTGGAAATTGTTAGAACTTTTGACCACTAGGTGGCGCTGTCTCGAAATATTTTGGGTACCTTCAGGGGATGGTGCTGATGACACAATCTGAGTTTCGTAATATTAAACCAATGCATTTGTTTAGTATAGCATTTTATTTCACAAAATTGTATGGAAGTCAATGGGAATTTCATGTTTTGTTCTATTATAGCGCCACCAAGAGGCTCAGTCCCACCATTTTTTGTATGTGTCCTCAGAGTGAGCCCATACATATGTGTGTCGATTTTGGTGAAAATATCTCAATTATCTTCGGAGTTATAGACATTTATATGAAAAAACACGTAAAAAATGACTGACACATGACTTTAATTGGAATTTACTACCTCTAGACATCAATATTTTCGCATTTGGGCTTTAACGTTTAGTTAACAAGCTATGATTCCAAACTTCTGACGGTGGTTTCGTCTCGATCGGACAAACGGTTTCGAAGATATCGCCTAATGTTTTTTAAGTGCTAAATCACAACGCTACACAAACCGTAAGGCGAAACCTAGCATATTTGGTATCGTTGGACTCGGCAAGGATTCAGGAGTCTAATGAGATGAGTTTGGTGAAAATAAGTCGACCACACCCAAAGTTATAAGCATTTGAAAAATAAAATTCACCACTAGGTGGCGCTGTTTCGAAACTTCTCACGCTCCTTCAGAACATCGTGCTGATGACCCATACCGAGTTTCGTAACAATCCATTCATGCGTTCTTAAAATACAGCATTTTAGCACAAAATTCAAAATGGCCGAAAGTCAAAATGGCCGATATGGTAAAATTTTATATCAGTCGACTCGGCATGTTACCCTGAATCTAACGAGACCAATTTTATGATTTTTGGACAAAATGTTCAGAAGTTATAAGCAAAAATAGCCATTTTTCATATCTCCGGACCACTAGGTGGCGCTGCGCCGAAACGCAGCATGTAGCCTCAGGTCATGCTTGTGATGACATGTACCAATTTTGGTCTGAATCCGATAAAGCGTTGCGGAGATACAGCCCTACGACTGTTTTCGCAAGCGCTACGTAAAATGTGTTCGAGCGTTATTCGAAAACGGTTTGACGAATCAATTTGAATTCCATAACTTTTTGTCAGCACTGCCTGAAGATGATCTGGTTCAATTTTCGTGCAAATCGGACAAACCGTCTAGGACGAGTTTGAAAAAGTAGCTTTTTCAGCCCATTCAAAATGGCGGCCATATTTATAAGCCGGAAAATGACGTCATAGGGTGCAATCGAATCGGCATGAGCTCGGGAATCAGAGGAAAAAAGAATTTTGTTGATTGGCCAAACGGTTCAAAAGTTATTAGCAAAATAAAAGTGAAATTTTGGACAGGTGGTGGCGCTAGAGGGATTGGTTTTAAGACACCAAATTTGGTATGGTGACTTTTCGGACTGTCCTCTATCATTGTGCCAAATTTCATAACTTTCCCGCAATCGGTTCTATGGGCTGCCATAGACTCCCATGGCGGAAGAAGAATAATAATAATAAATATAGCTGCAAGCAGCCATTACCGGGGCCAAGCGCAAGTAGATGACAGGATATGCCAACATGGCTGAAGGTGTCAGACCAACTGCAACAATGAGCAATTAAAGACATTTAAAGAGGATTTTAGACGAAATGGCTGAAAAATCATAGAAACAGTCAATAAAAATATGATTTAATGCATTATCACTTTCGACCAATAGGTGGCGCAGTTACAAAACTGATGTGATGTGGTCAGAGTGAAGTGACAATGACACATACAAAGTTTGGTGTCAATATTTCAAGGGATTGCAGAGATAAAGCCTGAATAGTGCTATTAGCATCATGCCTCAACTTTGCTGCTGCGCTATACGAAAACGGTTTGGTCTATCCACACGAAATCCATAACTTTTAGTCGGCACGGTCTGGAGATGATACGATTCGATTTTGGTGAAAATCGGACAAACGGTCTAGGAGGAGTTTGAAAAAGTAGGTTTTGAATGAAAATCAAGATGGCGGACAGGAAGTTTGGCCAAATAAGGTAAACTTGGTATCTATGTTCTCGGCTTGACCCAAGGAATCTAATAAGACCAGTGGCATTTCAGTAGCCAGATTTATTCAAAAGTTATTAGCCTTTTTGGAAATGTCGTTATAACTTTTGACCACTAGGTGGCGCTGTTTCGAAACTTCTCACGCTCCTTCAGAACATCGTGCTGATGACCCATACCAAGTTTCGTAACAATCCGTTCATGCGTTCTTAAAATACAGCATTTTATCACAAAATTCAAAATGGCCGACAGTCAAAATGGCCGATATGGTAAAATTTGATATCAGTCGACTCGGCATGTTGCCCTGAATCTAACGAGACCAATTTTATGATTTTTGGACAAATTGTTCAGAAGTTATAAGCAAAAATAGCCATTTTTCATATCTCCGGACCAGTAGGTGGCGCTGCGCCGAAACGCAGTATGTAGCCTCAGGTCATGCTTGTGATGACATGTACCAAGTTTGGTCTGAATACGATAAACCGTTGCAGAGATACAGCCTTACGACTGTTTTTGCAGGTGCTACGTAAAATTTGTTCGAGCATTTATCGAAAACGGTTTGACGAATCAATTTGAATTCCATAACTTTTTGTCAGCACTGCCTGAAGATGATCTGGTTCAATTTTCGTGCAAATCGGACAAACCGTCTAGGACGAGTTCGAAAAAGTAGCTTTTTCAGCACATTCAAAATGGCGGCCATATTTATAAGCCGGAAAATGACGTCATAGGGTGCAATCGAATCAGCATGAGCTCAGGAATCAGAGGAAAAAAGAATTTTGTTGATTGGCCTTACGCTTCAAAAGTTATTAGCAAAATAAAAGTTAAACTTTGGACAGGTGGTGGCGCTAGAGGGATTGGTTTTAAGACACCAAATTTGGTATGGTGACTTTTTGGACTGTCCTCTATCATTGTGCCAAATTTCATAACTTTCCCGCAAGCGGTTCTATGGGCTGCCATAGACTCCCATGGCGGAAGAAGAAGAAGAAGAATAATAATAATAATAATAATAATAATAAGAACCGGAACAAAAACAATAGGTGCCTCCGCACCTTCGGTGCTTGGCCCCTAAATATAGCTGCAAGCAGCAATTACCGGGGCCAAGCAGAATAAGACGACAAGACATGCCGACATGTCTGAAAGTGTCAGACCAACTGCAACAATGAGCAATTAAAGACATTTAAAGAGGATTTTAGACGAAATGGCTGAAAAATCATAGAAACAGTAATTAAAAATATGATTTAATGGATTATCACTTTCGACAAATAGGTGGCGCAGTTACAAAACTGATGTGATGTGGTCAGAGTGAGGAGACAATGACACATACAAAGTTTGGTGTCAATATGTCAAGGCATTGCAGAGATAAAGCCTGAATAGTGCTATTAGCATCATGCCTCAAATTTGCTGCTGCGCTATACGAAAACGGTTTCGTCAATTGACACGAAATCCATAACTTTTAGTCGGCACAGTCTGGGGATGATACGATTCGATTTTGGTGAAAATCGGACAAACGGTGTGGGAGGAGTTCGAAAAAGTAGGTTTTGAATGAAAATAGCATTTTATCTCACAAAACTGTATTGAAGTCAATGGGAATTTCATGTTTTGTTCTATTATAGCGCCACCAAAAGGCTCAGTCCCACAATTTTTTTTACGTGTCCTCAGAGTGAGCCCATACATATGTGTGTCAGTTTTGGTGAAAATATCTCAATTTGCTTTAGAGTTATAAACATTTATATGAAAAAACACGTAAAAAATGACTGACACATGACTTTGTTTGAATTTTACTACCCCTAAACATCAATATTTTCGCATTTGGGCATTGGCGTATAGCTATCGACCTATGTTTCCAAACTTCTGACGGTGGTTTCGTCTCGATCGGACAAGCGGTTTCGAAGATATAGCCTAATGTTTTTTAAGCGCTAAATCACAACGCTACACAAACCGTAAGGCGAAACCTAGCATGTTTGGTATCGTAGGACTCGGCAAGGTTTCAGGAGTCTAATTAGATGAGTCTCGTGAAAATAAGTCGACCGCACCCAAAGTTATAAGCATTTGAAAAAAAAAATTCCCCACTAGGTGGCGCTGTTTCGAAACTTCTCACACTCCTTCAGGACATCGTGCTGATGACCCATGCCAAGTTTCGTAACAATCCGTTCATGCGTTCATAAAATACAGCATTTTAGCACATAATTCAAAATGGCCGACAGTCAAAATGGCCGATATGGTAAAATTGGATATCAGTCGACTCGGCATGTCGCCCTGAATCTAACGAGACCAATTTTATGATTTTTGGACAAACTGTTCAGAAGTTATAAGCAAAAATAGCCATTTTTCATATCTCCGGACCAGTAGGTGGCGCTGCGCCGAAACGCAGCATGTAGCCTCAGGTCATGCTTGTGATGACATGTACCAAGTTTGGTCTGAATACGATAAACCGTTGCAGAGATACAGCCTTACGACTGTTTTTGCAGGCGCTACGTAAAATTTGTTTGTGCGTTTATTGAAAACGGTTTGACGAATCAATTTGAATTCCATAACTTTTGGTCAGCACTGCCTGAAGATGATCTGGTTCAATTTTCGTGCAAATCGGACAAACCGTCTAGGACGAGTTCGAAACAGTAGGTTTTTCGAATGAATCAAAATGGCGGCCATATTTTTATTACAGAAAATGAAGTCATAGGATGCAATCGAATCGGCATGAGCTCAGGAATCAGAGGAAAAAATAATTTTGTTGATTGGCCTTACAGTTCAAAAGTTATTAGCAAAATAAAAGTGAAACTTTGGACAGGTGGTGGCGCTAGAGGGAATGACTTAGAAACACCAAAATTGGTGTATTTAATGTTGGGACTGTGCTCTATCAGAATGTCAAACCAAAACAACTTTCCCGCAATCGGTTCTATGGGCTGCCATAGACTCCAAGAGCGGAAGAAGAAGAAGAAGAAGAAGAATAATAATAATAATAAGAACGCGAACGGATACAATAGGTGCCTCCGCACCTTCGGTGCTTGGCCCCTAATAATAAGAACCGGAACAAACACAATAGGTGCCTCCGCACCTTCGGTGCTTGGCCCCTAATAAATATAGCTGCAAGCAGCAATTATCGGGGCCAAGCGCAAGCAGATGACAGGATATGCCAACATGGCTGAAGGTGTCAGACCAACTGCAACAATGAGCAATTAAATACATTTAAAGAGGATTTTAGGCGAAATGGCTGAAAAATCATATAAAAAGTCATTCAAAATATGATTTAATGGATTATCACTTTTGACCAATAGGTGGCGCAGTTACAAAACTGATGTGATGTGGTCAGAGTGAAGTGACAATGACACATACAAAGTTTGGTGTCAATATGTCAAGCCATTGCAGAGATAAAGCCTGAATAGTGCTTTTAGCATCATGCTTCAAATTTGCTGCTACGCTATACGAAAACGGTTTCGTCTATAGACACGAAATCCATAACTTTTAGTCAGCACACTCTGGAGATGATACGATTCGATTTTGGTGAAAATCGGACAAACGGTCTAGGAGGAGTTCGAAAAAGTAGGTTTTGACTGAAAATCAAGATGGCGGACAGGAAGCTAGGCCAAATAAGGAAACCTTGGTATCTATGTTCTCGGCTTGACCCAAGGAATCTATTAAGACCAGTTGCATTACAATAGGCCAATTTATTCAAAAGTTATTAGCAGTTTTGTAAATTTTGTTACAACTTTTGACCACTAGGTGGCACTGTCTCAAAATATTTTGGGTACCTTCAGGGGATGGTGCTGATGGCACATTTTGAGTTTCGAAATATTAAACTAATGCATTCGTTTAGTATAGCATTTTATTTCACAAAACTGTATTGAAGTCAATGGGGATTTCATGTTTTGTTCTATTATAGCGCCACCAAGAGGCTGAGTTCCACCATTTTTTTTACATTTCCTCAGAGTGAGCCCATACATATGTGTGTCGATTTTGGTGAAGATATCTCAATTCGCTTCAGAGTTATAGACATTTATATGAAAAAACACGTAAAAAATGACTGACACATGACTTTGATTGGATTTTACTACCCTTTACTATCAATATTTTCGCATTTGGGCATTGGCGTTTAGCTATCGACCTATGTTTCCAAACTTCTGACGGTGGTTTCGTCTCGATCGGACTAGCGGTTTCGAAGATATAGCCAAATGTTTTTTAAGCGCTAAATCACAACGCTACACAAACCGTAAGGCGAAACCTAGCATGTTTGGTATCGTGGGACTTGGCAACGATTCAGGACTCTAATGAGATGAGTCTCGTGAAAATAAGTCGACCACACCCAAAGTTATAAGCATTTGGAAGCATTTGGGGAAAAAAATTCACCACTAGGTGGCACTGTTTCGAAACTTCTCAGGCTCCTTCAGGGCATCGTGCTGATGATCCATTCCGAGTTTTGTAACGATACGTTCACGCGTTCATGAAATACAGCATTTTAGCACATAATTCAAAATGGCCGACAGCCAAAATGGCTGATCTGGGAAAATTGGATATCAGTCGACTCGGCATGTTGCCCTGAATCTAACGAGACTGATTTTATGATTTTTGGACAAACCATTCAGAAGTTATAAGCAAAAACATCCATTTGTCATATCTCCGGACCAGTAGGTGGCGCTGCGCCGAAACGCAGCATCTAGCCTCAGGTCATGCTTGTGATGACATGTACCAAGATTGGTCTGAATCTGATAAAGCGTTGCGGAGATACAGCCTTATGTCTGTTTTCGCAAGCGCTACGTAAAATTTCTTCGTGGGTTTATCGAAAACGGTTAAGAGAATCAACTTGAATTCCATAACTTTTTGTCGGCATGGTCTGGAGATGATCTGGTTCAAATTTCGTGAAAATCGGAGTAACGGCCTAGGAGGAGTTCGAAAAAGTAGGTTTTTCGGAAAATTCAAAATGGTGGAAAAATTTTCATGACGGAAAATGACGTCATAGGGTGCAATCGAATCGGCTTGAGCTAAGGAATCAGAGAAAAAAATAATTTTGTTTCTAGCCCATGTGGTTCAAAAGTTATTAGCATAAACATGAGTGCAACTTTGGACAGTTGGTGGCGCTAGAGGTAATGACTTGGAGACTCCAAATTTGCTATGCTGATAGGTCAGACCCTCCTCTATCAGTGTGCCAAATTTCATAACTTTCCCGCAAGCGGTTCTATGGGCTGCCATAGACTCCCAGTCGGAAAAATGAAGAATAATAATAATAAGAACGGGAACAGATACAATAGGTGCCTACGCACCTTCGGTGCTTGGCCCCTAAATATAGCTGCAAGCAGCCATTACCGGGGCCAAGCAGAATAAGACGACAAGACATGGCTGAAGGTGTCAGATCAACTGCAACAATGAGCAATTACAGACATTTAAAGAGGATTTTAGACAAAATGGCTGAAAAATCATAG
Source organism: Rutilus rutilus (assembly GCF_951802725.1). Classification (NCBI taxonomy): domain Eukaryota; kingdom Metazoa; phylum Chordata; class Actinopteri; order Cypriniformes; family Leuciscidae; genus Rutilus; species Rutilus rutilus. The sequence continues at coordinate 12,685,699 of NC_140224.1, forward strand.
AAACAGTAATTAAAAATATAATTTAATTGATTATCACTTTCGACAAGTAGGTGGCGCAGTTACAAAACTGATGTGGTCAGAGTGAAGTGACAATGTCACATACAAAGTTTGGTGTCAATATGTCAAGGCATTGCAGAGATAAAGCCTGAATAGTGCTATTGGCATCATGCCTCAACTTTGCTGCTGCGCTATACGAAAATGGTTTCGTCTATCGACAAGAAATCCATAACTTTTAGTCGGCACGGTCTGGAGATGATACGATTCGATTTTGGTGAAAATCGGACAAACGGTCTAGGAGGAGTTTGAAAAAGTAGGTTTTGACTGAAAATCAAGATGGCGGACAGGAAGTTTGGCCAAATAAGGAAAACTTGGTATCTATGTTCTCGGCTTGACCCAAGGAATCTATTAAGCATTTCAATAGCCAGATTTATTCAAAAGTTATTAGCCTTTTTGGAAATTTTCTTACAACTTTTGACCACAAGGTGGCGCTGTCTCGAAATATTTTGGGTACCTTCAGGGGATGGTGCTGATGACACAATCTGACTTTCGTAATATTACACCAATGCATTTGTTTAGTATAGCATTTTATTTCAAAAAATTGTATTGAAGTCAATGGGAATTTCATGTTTTGTTCTATTATAGCGCCACCAAGAGGCTCAGTCCCACCATTTTTTGTATGTGTCCTCAGAGTGAGCCCATACATATGTGTGTCGATTTTGGTGAAAATATCTCAATTATCTTCGGAGTTATAGACATTTATATGAAAAAACACGTAAAAAATGACTGACACATGACTTTAATTGGAATTTACTACCTCTAGACATCAATATTTTCGCATTTGGGCTGTGACATTTAGTTAACAAGCTATGATTCCAAACTTCTGACGGTGGTTTCGTCTCGATCGGACAAACGGTTTCGAAGATATCGCCTAATGTTTTTTAAGTGCTAAATCACAACGCTACACAAACCATAAGGCGAAACCTAGCATGTTTGGTATCATTGGACTCGGCAAGGATTCAGGAGTCTAAAGAGATGAGTCTCCTGAAAATAAGTCAACCACATCCAAAGTTATAAGCATTTGAAAAAAAAAATTCACCACTAGGTGGCGCTGTTTCGAAACTTCTCAGGCTACTTCAGGGCATCGTGCTGATGACCCACACCAAGTTTCGTAACAATCCGTTCATGCGTTAATAAAATACAGCATTTTAGCACATAATTCAAAATGGCCGACAGTCAAAATGGCCAATATGGTAAAATTGGATATCAGTCGACTCAGCATGTTGCCCTGAATCTAATGAGACCAATTTTATGATTTTTGGGCAAACTGTTCAGAAGTTAAAAGCAAAAATAGCAATTTTTCATATCTCCGTACCAGTAGGTGGCGCTGCGCCGAAACACAGCATGTAGCCTCAGGTCATGCTTGTGACAATATATACCAAGTTTGGTCTGAATCCGATAAACCGTTGCGGAGATACAGCCTTACGACTGTTTTTGCAGGCGCTACGTAAAATTTGCTCGAGCGTTTATCGAAAACGGTTTTACGAAACAATTTGAATTCCATAACTTTTGGTCAGCACTGCCTGAAGATGATCTGGTTCAATTTTCGTGAAAATCGGAGCAACGGCCTAGGAGGAGTTCGAAAAAGTAGGTTTTTCAGAAAATACAAAATGGCGGAAATATTTATATGACGAAAAATGACGACATATGGTGCAATCGAATCGTCTTGAGCTAGGGAATAAGTGGACAAAAGAATTTTGTTGATAGGTCTTAGGGTTCAAAAGTTATTAGCATAAACATGAGTGAAACTTTGGACAGTTGGTGGCGCTAGAGGGATTGGTTTTAAGACACCAAATTTGCTATGGTGACTTTTCAGATTGTCCTCTATCAGTGTGCCAAATTTCATAACTTTCCCGCAAGCGGTTCTATGGGCTGCCATAGACTCCAAGAGCGGAAGAAGAATAATAATAATAAATATAGCTGCAAGCAGCCATTACCGGGGCCAAGCAGAATAAGACGACAAGACATGGCTGAAGGTGTCAGATCAACTGCAACAATGAGCAATTACAGACATTTAAAGAGGATTTTAGACGAAATGGCTGAAAAATCATAGAAACAGTAATTAAAAATATAATTTAATTGATTATCACTTTCGACAAGTAGGTGGCGCAGTTACAAAACTGATGTGGTCAGAGTGAAGTGACAATGTCACATACAAAGTTTGGTGTCAATATGTCAAGGCATTGCAGAGATAAAGCCTGAATAGTGCTATTGGCATCATGCCTCAACTTTGCTGCTGCGCTATACGAAAATGGTTTCGTCTATCGACAAGAAATCCATAACTTTTAGTCGGCACGGTCTGGAGATGATACGATTCGATTTTGGTGAAAATCGGACAAACGGTCTAGGAGGAGTTTGAAAAAGTAGGTTTTGACTGAAAATCATGATGGCGGACAGGAAGTTTGGCCAAATAAGGAAAACTTGGTATCTATGTTCTCGGCTTGACCCAAGGAATCTATTAAGCATTTCAATAGCCAGATTTATTCAAAAGTTATTAGCCTTTATGGAAATTTTGTTACAACTTTTGACCACTAGGTGGCGCTGTCTCGAAATATTTTGGGTACCTTCAGGGGATGGTGCTGATGACACAATCTGAGTTTCGTAATATTACACCAATGCATTTGTTTAGTATAGCATTTTATTTCACAAAATTGTATTGAAGTCAATGGGAATTTCATGTTTTGTTCTATTATAGCGCCACCAAGAGGCTCAGTCCCACCATTTTTTGTATGTGTCCTCAGAGTGAGCCCATACATATGTGTGTCAATTTTGGTGAAAATATCTCAATTATCTTCGGAGTTATAGACATTTATATGAAAAAAACACGTAAAAAATGACTGACACATGACTTTAATTGGAATTTACTACCTCTAGACATCAATATTTTCGCATTTGGGCATTTATGTTTAGTTAACAAGCTATGATTCCAAACTTCTGACGGTGGTTTCGTCTCGATCGGACAAACGGTTTCGAAGATATCGCCTAATGTTTTTTAAGTGCTAAATCACAACGCTACACAAACCGTAAGGCGAAACCTAGCATGTTTGGTATCATTGGACTCGGCAAGGATTCAGGAGTCTAAAGAGATGAGTCTTCTGAAAATAAGTCAACCACATCCAAAGTTATAAGCATTTGAAAAATAAAATTCACCACTAGGTGGCGCTGTTTCGAAACTTCTCACGCTCCTTCAGAACATCGTGCTGATGACCCATACCGAGTTTCGTAACAATCCGTTCATGCGTTCTTAAAATACAGCATTTTAGCACAAAATTCAAAATGGCCGAAAGTCAAAATGGCCGATATGGTAAAATTTTATATCAGTCGACTCGGCATGTTGCCCTGAATCTAACGAGACCAATTTTATGATTTTTGGACAAAATGTTCAGAAGTTATAAGCAAAAATAGCCATTTTTCATATCTCCGGACCAGTAGGTGGCGCTGCGCCGAAACGCAGCATGTAGCCTCAGGTCATGCTTGTGATGACATGTACCAATTTTGGTCTGAATCCGATAAAGCGTTGCGGAGATACAGCCCTACGACTGTTTTCGCAAGCACTACGTAAAATGTGTTCGAGCGTTATTCAAAAACGGTTTGACGAATCAATTTGAATTCCATAACTTTTTGTCAGCACTGCCTGAAGATGATCTGGTTCAATTTTCGTGCAAATCGGACAAACCGTCTAGGACGAGTTCGAAAAAGTAGCTTTTTCAGCCCATTCAAAATGGCGGCCATATTTATAAGCCGGAAAATGACGTCATAGGGTGCAATCGAATCGGCATGAGCTCGGGAATCAGAGGAAAAAAGAATTTTGTTGATTGGCCAAACGGTTCAAAAGTTATTAGCAAAATAAAAGTGAAATTTTGGACAGGTGGTGGCGCTAGAGGGATTGGTTTTAAGACACCAAATTTGGTATGGTGACTTTTTGGACTGTCCTCTATCATTGTGCCAAATTTCATAACTTTCCCGCAATCGGTTCTATGGGCTGCCATAGACTCCCATGGCGGAAGAATAATAATAATAATAATAATAATAATAAGAACGCGAACAAAAACAATAGGTGCCTCCGCACCTTCGGTGCTTGGCCCCTAATTAAAGCTGCAAGCAGCATTTATCGGGGTTCAAGCATTTAAGGCCTTTAAGCACATAAGCATTTAAGACATTAAGTTTTATTTAGAAAGCTTTTAACCACTGAAATAATAGATGGAAAAGTCCATTTACAGCCAATACAGGCAATTTACCATAGGAAATATATGGTTTTCAAACCTTTTTAACAGTTATAGCGCCACCTATGGTCCGATCAACATGAAATTTGGCATGCTTGTTTAGAATATTATGGCACATATGCTCACCAATTTTCGTGAAGTTCTGAGTTTTCGTTTAGGATTTATAAGCTTTTGAGTGCATTTTGCCACGCCCATTTTCTTTATGACCCAATTATAGCCATACGAAAAATTCAAAAGTTCAACTTTTTTTCAATAATTATTGATCACGAGAGTCCAGAGAATTGTCCTAGACTGGTCTGGTTCCGATCGGGCGAAAAACCAGGGACGAGTTCGCAAAAGTAGGTTTTTAACATATTCGCAAATAATTAATGAACGATTTGATTGACAGCAATGGTTCTTGAGGCAATGTTGTTCAGCATGAGCAGATCTATCAAATGATATGCATTTTGTGACAATAAGTGTAACACCACGTGATTACAGAGCCGTAAAACTCGTTAGCGCCAACTAGTGGCCGATTTCTTTCAAAATTCTTACAGACCTCTAGGGCTATGAGTTGAACATGCCCATCGAGTTTCGTTCCGATCGGCCTCCGTTAACCTTGTCTAATAGGTGCTCAAACTTCATTGGCCGATGGCGGCCATGTTTTTTGAGATACACCAATGTCCTCATAGACATACATGACACCTTGGGCCAAGACACTGCATACCAATTTTCAAGTCAATCGGACTAACGGTCAGGTGGTTAAAGCCTGTTTTATGTTTTTTTCATGTTATAGCGCCACCATGTGGCCAATCGCCGCGATTTTTTTACTGTGACCTCAGATTGACCTCTTACACATGTGTACCGAGTTTGGTGAAGATACCTCATTTACTTCTGGAGTTATAGCCATTTTAGTAAAATAGGCCCCTCCCACAATGTACCTTTTGGCGCCCCTTAGCGTCCGTGAATCGAAATTTCAACTTTTTTTCGATAATTATTGATATTCAGACTCCAGAGAACATTTCTGTACTGGTTTGGTTCCGATCGGGCGAAAAACCTAGGACTAGTTCGCAAAAGTAGGTTTTTGGCAAAATTCAAAATGGCGGAAAATCTATCATGGCGGAAATGAAATCGGAGATATACGTTTTGTTCGTCAGGCACCCAGCTTTCCAATGATATAAGACACTTGAGTCTACGACATACGGTCTAGGAGTTCTGAGCAGTTTCGCGCTTTTGGTCGCTGTAGCGCCACCTATGGGATGATTTGGCTAAGTCCGTGTATCTGAGTAGCGAGCAATACTACTACCATTTGACCAAGTATCACGTCTCTAGGCCTTACGGTTTTGGCTGCACGATGCGTTTTAGGGAAGAATAATAATAATAATTAAAGCTGCAAGCAGCATTTATCGGGGTTCAAGCAATTAAGGCCTTTAAGGCCTTTAAGCATAAAAGCATCAAAAGTTATTAAGATTTATTTAGCAAGCATGTAACTACTGACATAATAGATGAAAAAGACCATAGGAAATATATGGTTTTAAAGCTTTTTAACAGTTATAGCGCCACCTTTGGTCCGATCTCCATAAAATTTGGCATGCTTGTTAATGATGTTATTTCACATATGTTCACCAATTTTTGTGAAGTTCTGAGTTTTTATTTATGATTTATAGGTTTTTTTATTTATTTTGCCCCGCCCATTTTATAAATGACCCTATTACAGCCATCCAAATGCAAAAGTTCAACTTTTTTTTGATAATTATTGATCTAGAGAGTCCAGAGAATTGTCCTAGACTGGTCTGGTTCCGATCGGGCGAAAAACCAGGGACTAGTTCGCAAAAGTAGGTTTTTAACATAATTACAAATATTTAATGAACGGTTTGATTGACAGCAATAGTTCTTGAGGCAAAGTTGTTCAGCATGAGCAGATCTATCAAATGATATGCATTTTGTGACAATAAGTGTAACACCACGTGATTACAGAGCCATTAAACTCGTTAGCGCCAACTAGTGGCCGATTTCTTTCAAAATTCTTACAGACCTCTAGGGGCTTGAGCCGAACATGCCCACTGAGTTTCGTTCTGATTGGCCTCCGTTAACCTTGTCTAATAGGTGCTCAAACTTCATTGGCCGATGGCGGCCATGTTTTTCGAGATACACCAATGTCCTCATAGACATACATGGCACCTTGGACCAAGACACTGCATACCAATTTTCAAGTCAATCGGACAAACGGTCAGGTGGTTATAGCCTGTTTTATGTTTTTTTAATGTTATAGCGCCACCATGTGGCTAATCACCGCGATTTCTTTACTGTGACCTTAGATTGACCTCTTACAGATGTGTACCAAGTTTGGTGAAGATAACTCATTTACTTCTGGAGTTATAGCCATTTTAGTAAAACTAGCTCCGCCTCCTTCGAACGTTTTGGCGCCCCTTAGCGACCGTGAATCAAAATTTTAACTTTTTTTTAATAATTATTGATATTCAGACTCCAGAGAACATTTCTGCACTTGTTTGGTTCCGATCGGACAAAAAACCTAGGACTAGTTCGCAAAAGTAGGTTTTGGACAAAATCCAAAATGGCGGAAAATTTGCATACCGGAAAGGAAATCCTTGAGGCCTTTTTTGTTCGGCTTGAGCCAAGGATTCCAATGATATAAGACACTTGAGTCTGTGACAAAGGGTTGGTGAGATTTAAGCAAAAATATGCCATTTTTTTGGTTTTTGCACTGTAGCGCCACCTATTGGCCAATCTGGCTCATATTTTGATAACCTCTCCTCGATTTTTGTACTACCATATGGCAAAGTTTCAAGTCTCTAGCACTTACGGTTTGGGCTGCACGATGCGTTTTACGGCAGAAGAAAAATAATAATAATAAAAATCCTTACAATTACAATAGGGTTTCAGCACTTCGTGCTTGAACCCCTAATAAAAATCAGCACAATTACAATAGGGTTTCAGCATTTCATGCTTGAACCCCTAATAAGAAGAGACGTTTTGGACAGTTATAGCGCCACCTATTGTCCGATCTTCACGAAACTTGGCATGCTTCTTCACCATGTTCTGACACATATGCTCCTCGATTTTTGTGAAGTTTGGGGTTTTCCCTTAGGTTGTATAGGCTTTTGAGTGTTTTTTTTGTCCCACCCCTTTCCTAAATGACCCTGTTACAGCCAGGCCAATGCAAAAGTTCAACTTTTTTTCGATAATTATTCATCTAGAGACTCCAGAGAACTGTGCTAGACTGGTCTGGTCTGGATTGGGCCAAAAACCAGGGACTAGTTGGCCAAAGTAGGTTTTGGACTAAAGTGCCCATATAATTTTTTTTTTTGCTCGTAGGTGAATTTGGAGATAGCCATTTTGTCCGTCTGGAGCCAGGGATCACAGTGATGCTAAAATTGAGATTCTAGGACAAACTGTCTAGGAGTTATGAGCAATTTAGTAAATGTGGTCATTATAGTTCCACCTATGGGCCAATCTGGGCCATACTTTGATAGGTTCTCCCCAAATTGAGGACTACCATTTGGCCAAGTTTCAAAGCTCCAGCTCTTACGGTTTGGGCTGCACGATGCGTTTTAGGGCGGAATAATAATAATAATAATAATAAAAATCAGCACAATTACAATAGGGTTTCAGCATTTCATGCTTGAACCCCTAATAAAAATCAGGGCAATTACAATAGGGTTTCAGCACTTCGTGCTTGAACCCCTAAATATAGCTGCAAGCAGCCATTACCGGGGCCAAGCAGAATAAGACGACAAGACACGCCAACATGTCTGAAAGTGTCAGACCAACTGCAACAATGAGCAATTAAAGACATTTAAAGAGGATTTTAGGCAAAATGCCTGAAAAATCATAGAAACAATAATTAAAAATATGATTTGATGGATTATCACTTTCGACCAATAGGTGGCGCAGTTACAAAACTGATGTGATGTGGTCAGAGTGAAGTGACAATGACACATACAAAGATTGGTGTCAATATATCAAGGCATTGCAGAGATAAAGCCTTAATTATTTCTATTAGCATCATGCCTCAACTTTGCTGCTGCGCTATACGAAAACGGTTTCGTCTATCGACACGAAATCCATAACTTTTAGTCGGCACGGTCTGGAGATGATACGATTCGATTTTGGTGAAAATCGGACTAACGGTCTAGGAGGAGTTCGAAAAAGTAGGTTTTGACTGAAAATCAAGATGGCGGACAGGAAGTTTGGCCAAATAAGGAAAACTTGGTATCTATGTTCTCGGCTTGACCCAAGGAATCTATTAAGACCCGTGGCATTTCAATAGCCAGATGTATTCAAAAGTTATTAGCCTTTTTGGAAATTTTGTTATAACTTTTGACCACTAGGTGGCGCTGTCTTGAAATATTTTGGTTGCCTTCAGGGGATGGTGCTGATGACACAATCTGAGTTTTGTAATATTACACCAATGCATTTGTTTAGTATAGCATTTTATTTCACAAAACTGCATTGAAGTCAATGGGAATTTCATATTTTGTTCAATTATAGCGCCACCAAGAGGCTCAGTCCCACAATTTTTTTTACGTGTCCTCAGAGTGAGCCCATACATATGTGTGTCAATTTTGGTGAAAATATCTCAATTCACTTCGGAGTTATAGACATTTATATGAAAAAACACGAAAAAAATGACTGACACATGACTTTGATTGGAAATTAGTACCCCTAAACATCAATATTTTCGCATTTGGGCATTGGCGTATAGCTATCGACCTATGTTTGCAAACTTCTGACGGTGGTTTCGTCTCGATCGGACTAGCGGTTTCAAAGATATAGCCAAATGTTTTTTAAGCGCTAAATCACAACGCTACACAAACCGTAAGGCGAAACCTAGCATGTTTGGTATCGTAGGACTCGGCAACGATTCAGGAGTCTAAAAAGATGAGTTTCGTGAAAATAAGTCGACCACACCCAAAGTTATAAGCATTTGAAAAAAAAAATTCACCACTAGGTGGCGCTGTTTCGAAACTTCTCACACTCCTTCAGGACATCGTGCTGATGACCCATACCAAGTTTCGTAACAATCCGTTCATGCGTTGTTAAAATACAGCATTTTAGCACAAAATTCAAAATGGCCGACAGTCAAATTGGCCGATATGGCAAAATTGGATATCAGTCGACTCGGCATGACGCCCTGAATCTATCAAGACCAATTTTATGATTTTTGGACAAACTGTTCAGAAGTTATAAGCAAAAATAGCCATTTTTCATATCTCCGGACCTGTAGGTGGCGCTGTGCCGAAACGCAGCATGTAGCCTCAGGTCATGCTTGTGAGTATATGTACCAAGTTTGGTCTGAATACGATAAACCGTTGCGGAGATACGGCCTTACGACTGTTTTTGCAAGCGCTACGTAAAATTTGTTCGAGCGTTTATCAAAAACGGTTTGACGAATCAACTTTCTTTTAATAACTTTTTGTCAGCAATGCCTGAAGATGATCTGATTAAATTTTCGTGCAAATCGGACAAACCGTCTAGGACGAGTTCGAAAAAGTAGCTTTTTAGGAAAATTCTAAATGGCGGCCATGTTTTTATGAGGGAAAATTACGTTATAGGGTGCAATCGAATTGTCATGAGCTCAGGAATCAGAGGAAACAGGAATTTTGTTGATTGGCCTTACGGTTCAAAAGTTATTAGCAAAATAAAAGTGAAACTTTGGACAGTTGGTGGCGCTAGAGGGAATAACTTAGACACACCAAAATTGGTGTACTTCATGTTGGGACTGTCCTCTATCAGAATGTCAAACCAAAACAACTTTCCCGCAATCGGTTCTATGGGCTGCCATAGACGCCCAGTCGGAAGCGGAAGAATAATAATAATAAATATAGCTGCAAGCAGCCATTACCGGGGCCAAGCACAATCAGATGACAAGACATGCCAACATGGCTGAAAGTGTCAGACCAACTGCAACAATGAGCAATTAAAGACATTAAAGAGTATTTTAGGCCAAATGCCTGAAAAATCATAGAAACAGTAAATAAAAATATGATTTAATGGATTATCACTTTCAACCAATAGGTGGCGCAGTTACAAACCTGATGTGATGCGGTCAGAGTGAAGTGACAATGACACATACAAAGTTTGGTGTCAATATGTCAAGGCATTGCAGAGATAAAGCCTGAATAGTGCCTTTGGCATCATGCCTCAACTTTGCTGCTGCGGTATACGACAACGGTTTCGTCAATCGACACGAAATCAATAACTTTTAGTCGGCACGGTCTGGAGATGATACGATTCGATTTTGGTGAAAATCGGACAAACGGTCTAGGAGGAGTTCGAAAAAGTAGGTTTTGACTGAACATCAAGATGGCGGACAGGAAGTTCGGCCAAATAAGGAAAACTTGGTATCTATGTTCTCGGCTTGACCCAAGGAATCTATTAAGACCAGTGGCATTTCAATAGACAGATTTATTCAAAAGTTATTAGCCTTTTTGGAAATTTTGTTATAACTTTTGACCACTAGGTGGCGCTGTTTCGAAATATTTTGAGTACCTTCAGGGGATGGTGCTGAAGGCACATTCTGAGTTTCGTAATATTACACCAATGCATTTGTTTAGTATAGCATTTTATTTCACAAAACTCTATTGAAATCAATGGGAATTTCATGTTTTGTTCTATTATAGCGCCACCAAGAGGCTCAGTCCCACCATTTTTTTTATGTGTCATCAGAGTGAGCCCGTACATATATGTGTCGATTTTGGTGCAAAAATCTCAATTTGCTTCGGAGTTATAGACATTTATATGAAAAAACACGTAAAAAATGACTGACACATGACTTTGATTGAATATTACTACCCCTAAACATCAATATTTTCGCATTTGGGCATTGGCGTATAGCTATCGACCTATGTTTCCAAACTTCTGACGGTGGTTTCGTCTCAATCGGACAAACGGTTTCGAAGATATAGCCTAATGTTTTTTAAGCGCTAAATCACAATGCTACACAAACCGTTAGGCGAAACCTAACATGTTTGGTATCGTTGGACTCGGCAACGATTCAGGAGTCCAATGAGATGAGTTTCGTGAAAATAAGTCGATCACACCCAAAGTTATAAGCATTTGAAAAAAAAAATTCACCACTAGGTGGCGCTGTTTCGAAACTTCTCAGACTCCTTCAGGACATCGTGCTGATGACCCATACCAAGTTTCGTAACAATCCGTTCATGCGTTGTTAAAATACAGCATTTTAGCACAAAATTCAAAATGGCCGACAGTCAAATTGGCCGATATGGCAAAATTGGATATCAGTCGACTCGGCATGACGCCCTGAATCTATCAAGACCAATTTTATGATTTTTGGACAAACTGTTCAGAAGTTATAAGCAAAAATTGCCATTTTTCATATCTCCGGACCTGTAGGTGGCGCTGTGCCGAAACGCAGCATGTAGCCTCAGGTCATGCTTGTGAGTACATGTACCAAGTTTGGTCTGAATACGATAAACCGTTGCGGAGATACAGCCTTACGACTGTTTTTGCAAGCGCTACGTAAAATTTGTTCGAGCGTTTATCGAAAACGGTTTGACGAATCAACAAGATTTTAATAACTTTTTGTCACCACTGCCTGAAGATGATCCGATTCAATTTTCGTGCAAATCGGACAAACCGTCTAGGACGAGTTCGAAAAAGTACCTTTTTAGGAAAATTCAAAATGGCGGCCATGTTTTTATGACGGAAAATGACGATATAGGGTGCAATCGAATCGTCATGAGCTCAGGAATCAGAGGAAAAAAGGATTTTGCTGATTGGCCTTACGGTTCAAAAGTTATTAGCAAAGTAAAAGTGAAACTTTGGACAGGTGGTGGCGCTAGAGGGAATGACTTAGACACACCAAAATTGGTGTACTTAATGTTGGAACTGTCCTCTATCAGAATGTCAAACCAAAACAACTTTCCCGCAATCGGTTCTATGGGCTGCCATAGACTCCCAGAGCGGAAGAAGAAGAAGAAGAATAATAATAAATATAGCTGCAAGCAGCAATTACCGGGGCCAAGCAGAATAAGACGACAAGACATTTCGACATGTTTGAAAGTGTCAGACCAACTGCAACAATGAGCAATTAAAGACATTTAAAGAGGATTTTAGGCAAAATGGCTGAAAAATCATAGAAACAATAATTAAAAATATGATGTAATGGATTATCACTTTCGACCAATAGGTGGTGCAGTTACAAAACTGATGTGATGTGGTCAGAGTGAAGTGACAATGACACATGCAAAGTTTGGTGTCAATATGTCAAGGCATTGCAGACATAAAGCCTGAATAATGCTTTTAGCATCATGCCTCAAATTTGCTGCTGCGCTATACGAAAACGGTTTCGTCAATCGACACGAAATCCATAACTTTCAGTCGGCACGGTCTGGAGATGATATGATTCGATTTTGGTGAAAATCGGACAAACGGTGTAGGAGGAGTTCGAAAAAGTAGGTTTTTAATGAAAATAGCATTTTATTTCACAAAACTGTATTGAAGTCAATGGGAATTTTATGTTTTGTTCTATTATAGCGCCACCAAGAGGCTCAGTCTCACAATTTTTTTTACGTGTCCTCAGAGTGAGCCCATACATATGTGTGTCAGTTTTGGTGAAAAAATCTCAATTTGCTTCAGAGTTATAGGCATTTATATGAAAAAACACGTAAAAAATGACTGACACATGACTTTGTTTGGAATTTACTACCCCTAAACATCAATATTTTCGCATTTGGGCATTTGCGTGTCGCTATCGACCTATGTTTCCAAACTTCTGACGGTGGTTTCGTCTCGATCGGACTAGCGGTTTCGAAGATATAGCCAAATGTTTTTTAAGCGCTAAATCACAACGCTACACAAACCGTAAGGCAAAACCTAGCATGTTTGGTATCGTAGGACTCGGCAAGGTTTCAGGAGTCTAATTAGATGAGTCTCGTGAAAATAAGTTGACCACACCCAAAGTTATAAGCATTTGAAAAAAAAAATTCACCACTAGGTGGCGCTGTTTCGAAACTTCTCACGCTCCTTCAGGACAACGTGCTGATGACCCATACCAAGTTTCGTAACAATTCGTTCATGCATTCTTAAAATACAGTATTTTAGCACAAAATTCAAAATGGCCGACAGTCAAAAGGGCCGATATGGTAAAACTGGATATCATACGAATCGGCATATTGCCCTGAATGTAACGATACCAATTTTATGATTTTTGGACAAACTGTTCATAAGTTATAAGCAAAAATAGCCATTTTTCATATCTCCGGACCAGTAGGTGGCGCTGCGCCGAAACGCAGCATGTAGCCTCAGGTCATGCTTGTGAGTACATGTACCAAGTTTGGTCTGAATACGATAAACCGTTGCGGAGATACAGCCTTACGACTGTTTTTGCTAGAGCTACGTAAAATGTATTCGTGCGTTTATCGAAAACGGTTTGACGAATCAATTTGAATTCCATAACTTTTGGTCAACACTGCCTGAAGATGATCTGGTTCAATTTTCGTGCAAATCGGACAAACCGTCTAGGACGAGTTCGAAAAAGTAGCTTTTTCAGAAAATTAAAAATGGCGGCCATATTTATATGACGGAAAATGACATCATAGGGTGCAATCGAATCGGCATGAGCTCAGAAATAAGAGGAAAAAAGAATTTTGTTGATTGGCCTTACGGTTCAAAAGTTATTAGCAAAATAAAAGTGAAACTTTGGACAGGTGGTGGCGCTAGAGGGAATGACTTAGAAACACAAAAATTGGTGTATTTAATGTTGGGACTGTCCTCTATCAGAATGTCAAACCAAAACAACTTTCCCGCAATCGGTTCTATGGGCTGCCATAGACGCCCAGTCGGAAGAAGAATAATAATAATAATAATAAGAACCGGAACAAACACAATAGGTGCCTCCGCACCTTCGGTGCTTGGCCCCTAAATATAGCTGCAAGCAGCCATTACCGGGGCCAAGCAGAATAAGACGACAAGACATGGCTGAAGGTGTCAGATCAACTGCAACAATGAGCAATTACAGACATTTAAAGAGGATTTTAGACGAAATGGCTGAAAAATCATAGAAACAGTAATTAAAAATATAATTTAATTGATTATCACTTTCGACAAGTAGGTGGCGCAGTTACAAAACTGATGTGGTCAGAGTGAAGTGACACTGTCACATACAAAGTTTGTTGTCAATATGTCAAGGCATTGCAGAGATAAAGCCTGAATAGTGCTATTGGCATCATGCCTCAACTTTGCTGCTGCGCTATACGAAAATGGTTTCGTCTATCGACAAGAAATCCATAACTTTTAGTCGGCACGGTCTGGAGATGATACGATTAGATTTTGGTGAAAATCGGACAAACGGTCTAGGAGGAGTTTGAAAAAGTAGGTTTTGACTGAAAATCAAGATGGCGGACAGGAAGTTTGGCCAAATAAGGAATACTTGGTATCTATGTTCTCGGCTTGACCCAAGGAATCTATTAAGCATTTCAATAGCCAGATGTATTCAAAAGTTATTAGCCTTTTTGGAAATGTATTATAAGTTTTGACCACTAGGTGGCGCTGTTTCGAAATATTTTGAATACCTTTAGGGGATGGTGCTGATGGCACATTCTGAGTTTTGTAATATTACACCAATGCATTTGTTTAGTATAGCATTTTATTTCACAAAACTGTATTGAAGTCAATGGGAATTTCATGTTTTGTTCTATTATAGCGCCACCAAGAGGCTCAGTCCCACCATTTTTTTTATGTGTCCTCAGAGTGAGCCCATACATATGTGTGTCGATTTTGGTGAAAATATCTCAATTCGCTTCAGAGTTATAGACATTTATATGAAAAAACACGTAAAAAATGACTGACACATGACTTTGATTGGAATTTACTACCCCTAAACATCAATATTTTCGCATTTGGGCATTGGTGTATAGCTATCGACCTATGTTTCCAAACTTCTGACGGTGGTTTCGTCTCGATCGGACAAACGGTTTCGAAGATATAGCCAAATGTTTTTTAAGCGCTAAATCACAACGCTACACAAACCATAAGGCGAAACCTAGCATGTTTGGTATCGTTGGACTCGGCAAGGATTCAGGAGTCTAATGAGATGAGTTTGGTGAAAATAAGTCGACCACACCCAAAGTTATAAGCATTTGAAAAAAAAAAATCAACACTAGGTGGCGCTGTTTCGAAACTTCTCACGCTCCTTCAGAACATCGTGCTGATGACCCATACCAAGTTTCGTAACAATCCGTTCATGCGTTCTTAAAATACAGTATTTTAGCACAAAATTCAAAATGGCCGACAGTCAAAATGGCCGATATGGTAAAATTTGATATCAGTCGACTCGGCATGTTGCCCTGAATCTAACGAGACCAATTTTATGATTTTTGGACAAACTGTTCAGAAGTTATAAGCAAAAATAGCCATTTTTCATATCTCCGGACCAGTAGGTGGCGCTGCGCCGAAACGCAGCATGTTGCCTCAGGTCATGCTTGTGATGACATGTACCAAGTTTGGTCTGAATCCGATAAAGCGTTGCGGAGATACAGCCCTACGACTGTTTTCGCAAGCGCTACGTAAAATTTGTTCGTGCGCTTATTGAAAACGGTTTGACGAATCAATTTGAATTCCATAACTTTTTGTCAGCACTGCCTGAAGATGATCTGGTTCAATTTTCGTGCAAATCGGACAAACCGTCTAGGACGAGTTCGAAAAAGTAGCTTTTTCAGCACATTCAAAATGTCGGCCATATTTTTAAGCCGGAAAATGACGTCATAGGGTGCAATCGAATCGGCATGAGCTCAGGAATCAGAGGAAAAAAGAATTTTGTTGATTGGCCTTACGCTTCAAAAGTTATTAGCAAAATAAAAGTGAAACTTTGGACAGGTGGTGGCGCTAGAGGGAATGACTTAGAAACACAAAAATTGGTGTATTTAATGTTGGGACTGTCCTCTATCAGAATGTCAAACCAAAACAACTTTCCCGCAATCGGTTCTATGGGCTGCCATAGACGCCCAGTCGGAAGAAGAATAATAATAATAAATATAGCTGCAAGCAGCAATTATCGGGGCCAAGCGCAAGCAGATGACAGGATATGCCAACATGGCTGAAGGTGTCAGACCAACTGCAACAATGAGCAATAAAAGACATTTAGAGAGGATTTTAGGCGAAATGGCTGAAAAATCATATAAAAAGTAATTCAGAATATGATTTAATGGATTATCACTTTCGACCAATAGGTGGAGCAGTTACAAAACTGATGTGATGTGGTCAGAGTGAAGTGACAATGACATATACAAAGTTTGGTGTCAATATTTCAAGGGATTTCAGAGATAAAGCCTGAATAGTGATTTTGGCATCATGCCTCAACTTTGCTGCTGCGCTATACAAAAACGGTTTCGTCTATCGACACGAAATCCATAACTTTTAGTCGGCACAGTCTGGAGATGATACGATTCGATTTTGGTGAAAATCGGACAAACGGTCTAGGAGGAGTTCGAAAAAGTAGGTTTTGAATGAAAATCAAGATGGCGGACAGGAAGTTTGGCCAAATAAGGAAAACTTGGTATCTATGTTCTCGGCTTGACCCAGGGAATCTATTAAGACCAGTGGCATTTCAATAGCCAGATTTATTCAAAAGTTATTAGCCTTTTTGGAAATTTTGTTATAACTTTTGACCACTAGGTGGCGCTGTCTCGAAATATTTTGGGTACCTTCAGGGGATGGAGCTGATGGCACATTCTGAGTTTCGTAATATTACACCAATGCATTTGTTTAGTATAGCATTTTATTTCACAAAACTGTATTGAAGTCAATGGGAATTTCATGTTTTGTTCTGTTATAGCGCCACCAAGAGGCTCAGTCACACCATTTTTTTTTATGTGCCCTCAGAGTGAGCCCATACATATGTGTGTCAATTTTGGTGAAGATATCTCAATTCGCTTCGGAGTTATAGACATTTATATGAAAAAACACGTAAAAAATGACTGACACATGACTTTGATTGGAATTTACTACCCCTAAACATCAATATTTTTGCATTTGGGCATTGGCGTATAGCTATCGACCTATGTTTCCAAACTTCTGACGGTGGTTTCGTCTCGATCGGACTAGCGGTTTCGAAGATATAGCCAAATGTTTTTTAAGCGCTAAATCACAACGCTACACAAACCGTAAGACGAAACCTAGCATGTTTGGTATCGTGGGACTCGGCAACGATTCAGGACTCTAATGAGATGAGTCTCGTGAAAATAAGTCGACCACACCCAAAGTTATAAGCATTTGGGGAAAAAAATTCACCACTAGGTGGCGCTGTTTCGAAACTTCTCAGGTTCCTTCAGGACATCGTGATGATGACCAATACCAAGTTTCGTAACAATTCGTTCATGCGTTCATAAAATACAGCATTTTAGCACAAAATTCAAAATGGCTGACAGTCAAAATGGCCGATATGGTCAAATTGGATATCAGTCGAATCGGCATGTTGCCCTGAATCTAACGAGACCAATTTTATGATTTTTGGACAAACTGTTCAAAAGCTATAAGCAAAAATAGCCATTTTCCATATCTCCGGATCAGTAGGTGGCGCTACGCCGAAACACAGCATGTAGCCTCAGGTCATGCCTGTGATGACATGTACCAAGTTTGGTCTGAATACGATAAACTGTTGCGGAGATAGAGCCCTACGACTGTTTTTGCAGGCGCTACGTAAAATTAGTTTGAGTGTTTTTCGAAAACGGTTTAACGAATCAATTTGAATTCCATAACTTTTGGTCAGCACTGCCTGAAGATGATCTGGTTCAATTTTCGTGCAAATCGGACAAACCATCTAGGACGAGTTCGAAAAAGTAGCTTTTAAGGACAATTCAAAATGGCGGCCATATTGTAATGACGAAAATGACGTCATAGGGTGCAATCGAATTGGCATGAGCTCAGGAATAAGAGAAAAAAAGAATTTTGTTGATTGGACTTACGGGTCAAAAGTTATTAGCAAAATAAAAGTGAAACTTTGGACAGGTGGTGGCGCTAGAGGGAATGACTTAGACACACCAAAATTGGTGTATTTAATGTTGGGACTGTCCTCTATCAGAATGTCAAACCATTACAACTTTCCCGCAATCGGTTCTATGGGCTGCCATAGACTCCCAGTCGGAAGAAACGGAAGAATAATAATAATAATAGGAACGGGAACAGATACAATAGGTGCCTACGCACCTTCGGTGCTTGGCCCCTAAATATAGCTGCAAGCAGCAATTATCGGGGCCAAGCGCAAGCAGATGACAGGATATGCCAACATGGCTGAAGTTGTCAGACCAACTGGAACAATGAGCAGTTAAAGACATTTAAAGAGGATTTTAGATGAAATGGCTGAAAAATCATATAAAAAGTCATTTAAAATATGATTTAATGGATTATCACTTTCGACCAATAGGTGGCGCAGTTACAAAACTGATGTGATGTGGTCAGAGTGAAGTGACAATGACACATACAAAGTTTGGTGTCAATATGTCAAGGCATTGCAGAGATAAAGCCTGAATAGTGCTTTTAGCATCATGCCTCAACTTTGCTGCTACGCTATACGAAAACGGTTTCGTCTATTGACACGAAATCCATAACTTTTATTCAGCATAGTCTGGAGATGATACGATTCGATTTTGGTGAAAATTGGACAAACGGTCTAGGAGGAGTTCGAAAAAGTAGGTTTTGACTGAAAATCAAGATGGCGGACAGGAAGTTTGGCCAAATAAGGAAAACTTGGTATCTATGTTCTCGGCTTGACCGAAGGAATCTATTAAGACCAGTGGCATTTCAAAAGCCAGATTTATTCAAAATTTATTAGCCTTTTTGGAAATTTTGTCATAACATTTGATCACTAGGTGGCGCTCTCTCGAAATATTTTGGGTACCTTCAGGGGATGGTGCTGATGGCACATTCTGAGTTTCGTAATATTACACCAATGCATTTGTTTACTATAGCATTTTAATTCACAAAACTGTATTGAAGTCAATGGGAATTTCATGTTTTGTTCTGTTATATCGCCACCAAGAGGCTCAGTCCCACCATTTTTTTAATGTGTCCTCAGAGTGAGCCCATGCATATTTGTGTCAATTTTGGTGAAAATATCTCAATTCGCTTCGGAGTTATAGACATTTTTATGAAAAAACACGTAAAAAATGACTGACACATGACTTTGATTGGATTTTACTACCCCTAAACATCAATATTTTCGCATTTGGGCATTAGCGTATAGCTATCGACCTATGTTTCCAAACTTGTGAAGGTGGTTTCGTCTCGATCGGACAAGCGGTTTCAAAGATATAGCCAAATGTTTTTTAAGCGCTAAATCACAACGCTACACAAACCATAAGGCGAAACCTAACATGTTTGGTATCGTTGGACTCGGCAACGATTCAGGAGTCTAAAGAGATGAGTCCTGTGAAAATAAGTTGACCACACCCAAAGTTAGAAGCATTTGGAAGTATTTGGGGAAAAAAATTCACCACTAGATGGCACTGTTTCGAAACTTCTCAGGCTCCTTCAGGACATCATGCTGATGACCCATACCGAGTTTCGTAACGATACGTTCATGCATTCCTAAAATACAGCATTTTAGCACATAATTCAAAATGGCCGACAGCCAAAATGGCTGATCGGGGAAAATTGGATATCAGTCGACTCAGCATGACGCCCTGAATCTAACGAGACCACTTTTATGATTTTTGGACAAACTGTTCAGAAGTTATAAGCAAAAATAGCAATTTTTCATATCTCCGGACCAGTAGGTGGCGCTGCGCCGAAACGCAGCATGTAGCCTCAGGTCATGCTTGTGATGACATGTACCAAGTTTGGTCTGAATATGATAAAGTGTTGAGGAGATACTGGCTTGTGTCTATTTTCGCAAGCGCTACATAAAATTTGTTTGCGCGGTATTCGAGAACGGTTCGACGAATCAACACGAATTCCATAACTTTTTGTCGGCATGGTCTGAAGATGATCTGATTCAATTTTCGTGGAAATTGGAGCAACGGCCTAGGAGGAGTTCGAAAAAGTAGCTTTTTCGGAAAATTCAAAATGGCGGAAAAATTTTAATGACGGAAAATGACGTCATAGGGTGCAATCGAATCGACATGAGCTCAGGAATCAGAGGAAAAAAGAATTTTGTTTCTAGCCCTTGTGGTTCAAAAGTTATTAGCAGAAACATGAGTGAAACTTTGGACAGTTGGTGGCGCTAGAGGGAATGACTTAGACACACCAAAATTGGTGTATTTAATGTTGGGACTGTCCTCTATCAGAATGTCAAACCATTACAACTTTCCCGCAATCGGTTCTATGGGCTGCCATAGACTCCCAGTCGGAACAATGAAGAATAATAATAATAAATATAGCTGCAAGCAGCAATTATCGGGGCCAAGCGCAAGCAGATGACAGGATATGCCAACATGGCTGAAGGTGTCAGACCAACTGCAACAATGAGCAATTAAAGACATTTAGAGAGGATTTTAGGCGAAATGGCTGAAAAATCATATAAAAAGTAATTCAGAATATGATTTAATGGATTATCACTTTCGACCAATAGGTGGAGCAGTTACAAAACTGATGTGATGTGGTCAGAGTGAAGTGACAATGACACATACAAAGTTTGGTGTCAATATTTCAAGGGATTGCAGAGATAAAGCCTGAATAGTGCTTTTGGCATCATGCCTCAACTTTGCTGCTGCGCTATACGAAAACGGTTTCGTCTATCGACACGAAATCCATAACTTTTAGTCGGCACAGTCTGGAGATGATACGATTCGATTTTGGTGAAAATCGGACAAACGGTCTAGGAGGAGTTCGAAAAAGTAGGTTTTGAATGAAAATCAAGATGGCGGACAGGAAGTTTGGCCAAATAAGGAAAACTTGGTATCTATGTTCTCAGCTTGACCCAGGGAATCTATTAAGACCAGTGGTATTTCAATAGCCAGATTTATTCAAAAGTTATTAGCCTTTTTGGAAATTTTGTTATAACTTTTGACCACTAGGTGGCGCTGTCTCGAAATATTTTGGGTACCTTTAGGGGATGGAGCTGATGGCACATTCTGAGTTTCGTAATATTACACCAATGCATTTGTTTAGTATAGCATTTTATTTCACAAAACTGTATTGAAGTCAATGGGAATTTCATGTTTTGTTCTGTTATAGCGCCACCAAGAGGCTCAGTCACCCCATTTTTTTAATGTGTCCTCAGAGTGAGCCCATGCATATTTGTGTCAATTTTGGTGAAAATATCTCAATTCGCTTCGGAGTTATAGACATTTATATGAAAAAACACGTAAAAAATGACTGACACATGACTTTGTTTGGAATTTACTACCCCTAAACATCAATATTTTCGCATTTGGGCATTGGTGTATAGCTATCGACCTATGTTTCCAAACTTCTGAAGGTGGTTTCGTCTCGATCGGACAAGCGGTTTCAAAGATATAGCCAAATGTTTTTTAAGCGCTAAATCACAACGCTACACAAACCATAAGGCGAAACCTAGCATGTTTGGTATCTTGGGACTCGGCAATGATTCAGGAGTCTAATGAGATGAGTTTCGTGAAAATAAGTCGATCACAACCAAAGTTATAAGCATTTGGAAAAAAAATGTCACCACTAGGTGGCGCTGTTTCGAAACTTCTCACGCTTCTTCAGGACATCGTGCTGATGACCCATACCAAGTTTCGTAACAATTCGTTCATGCGTTCTTAAAATACAGCATTTTAGCACATAATTCAAAATGGCCGACAGTCAAAATGGCCGAAATGGTAAAATTGGATATCAGTCGACTCGGCATGTTGCCCTGAATCTAACAAGACCAATTTTATGATTTTTGGACAAACTGTTCAGAAGTTATAAGCAAAAATAGCCATTTTTCATATCTCTGGACCAGTAGGTGGCGCTGCGCCGAAACACAGCATGTAGCCTCAGTTCATGCTTGTGATGACATGTACCAATTTTGGTCTGAATCCGATAAAGCGTTGCGGAGATACAGCCCTACGACTGTTTTCGCAAGCGCTACGTAAAATTTGTTCGAGCGTTATTCGAAAACGGTTTGACGAATCAATTTGAATTCCATAACTTTTTATCAGCACTACCTGAAGATGATCTGGTTCAATTTTCGTGCAAATCGGACAAACCGTCTAGGACGAGTTCGAAAAAGTAGCTTTTTCAGGTCATTCAAAATGGCGGCCATATTTATATGCCGGAAAATGACATCATAGGGTGCACTCGAATCGACAAGAGCTCAGGAATCAGAGGAAAAAAGAATTTTGTTGATTGGCCTTACTGTTCAAAAGTTATTAGCAAAATAAAAGTGAAATTTTGGACAGGTGGTGGCGCTAGAGGGAATGACTTAGAAACACCAAAATTGGTGTATTTAATGTTGGGACTGTCCTCTATCAGAATGTCAAATCAAAACAACTTTCCCGCAATCGGTTCTATGGGCTGCCATAGACGCCCAGTCGGAAGAAACGGAAGAATAATAATAATAAGAACGGGAACAGATACAATAGGTGCCTACGCACCTTCGGTGCTTGGCCCCTAATAATAAGAACGCGAACGAAAACAATAGGTGCCTCCGCACCTTCGGTGCTTGGCCCCTAATAATAATAATAAGAACCGGAACAAACACAATAGGTGCCTCCGCACCTTCGGTGCTTGGCCCCTAATAAGAACCGGAACAAACACAATAGGTGCCTCCGCACCTTCGGTGCTTGGCCCCTAAATATAGCTGCAAGCAGCAATTATCGGGGCCAAGCACAATCAGACGACAAGACATGCCAACATGTCTGAAAGTGTCAGACCAACTGCAACAATGAGCAATTAAAGACATTTAAAGAGGATTTTAGACAAAATGGCTGAAAAATCATAGAAACAGTCAATAAAAATATGATTTAATGCATTATCACTTTCGACCAATAGGTGGCGCAGTTACAAAACTGATGTGATGTGGTCAGAGTGAAGTGACAATGACACATACAAAGTTTGGTGTCAATATGTCAAGGCATTGCAGAGATAAAGCCTGAATAGTGCTATTAGCATCATGCCTCAACTTTGCTGCTGCGCTATACGAAAACGGTTTGGTCTATCCACACGAAATCCATAACTTTTAGTCGGCACGGTCTGGAGATGATACGATTCGATTTTGGTGAAAATCGGACAAACGGTCTAGGAGGAGTTCGAAAAAGTAGGTTTTGAATGAAAATCAAGATGGCGGACAGTAAGTTTGGCCAAATAAGGTAAACTTGGTATCTATGTTCTCGGCTTGACCCAAGGAATCTATTAAGACCAGTGGCATTTCAGTAGCCAGATGTATTCAAAAGTTATTAGCCTTTTTGGAAATATATTATAAGTTTTGACCACTAGGTGGCGCTGTTTCGAAATATTTTGAATACCTTTAGGGGATGGTGCTGATGGCACATTCTGAGTTTTGTAATATTACACCAATGCATTTGTTTAGTATAGCATTTTATTTCACAAAACTGTATTGAAGTCAATGGGAATTTCATGTTTTGTTCTATTATAGCGCCACCAAGAGGCTCAGTCCCACCATTTTTTTTATGTGTCCTCAGAGTGAGCCCATACATATGTGTGTCGATTTTGGTGAAAATATCTCAATTCGCTTCAGAGTTATAGACATTTATATGAAAAAACACGTAAAAAATGACTGACACATGACTTTGATTGGAAATTACTACCCCTAAACATCAATATTTTCGCATTTGGGCATTGGCGTATAGCTATCGACCTATGTTTTCAAACTTCTGACGGTGGTTTCGTCTCGATCGGACAAACGGTTTCGAAGATATAGCCAAATGTTTTTTAAGCGCTAAATCACAACGCTACACAAACCATAAGGCGAAACCTAGCATGTTTGGTATCGTTGGACTCGGCAAGGATTCAGGAGTCTAATGAGACGAGTTTGGTGAAAATAAGTCGACCACACCCAAAGTTATAAGCATTTGAAAAAAAAAAATCACCACTAGGTGGCGCTGTTTCGAAACTTCTCACGCTCCTTCAGAACATCGTGCTGATGACCCATACCAAGTTTCGTAACAATCCGTTCATGCGTTCTTAAAATACAGTATTTTAGCACAAAATTCAAAATGGCCGACAGTCAAAATGGCCGATATGGTAAAATTTGATATCAGTCGACTCGGCATGTTGCCCTGAATCTAACGAGACCAATTTTATGATTTTTGGACAAACTGTTCAGAAGTTATAAGCAAAAATAGCCATTTTTCATATCTCCGGACCAGTAGGTGGCGCTGCGCCGAAACGCAGCATGTTGCCTCAGGTCATGCTTGTGATGACATGTACCAAGTTTGGTCTGAATCCGATAAAGCGTTGCGGAGATATAGCCCTACGACTGTTTTCGCAAGCGCTACGTAAAATTTGTTCGTGCGCTTATTGAAAACGGTTTGACGAATCAATTTGAATTCCATAACTTTTTGTCAGCACTGCCTGAAGATGATCTGGTTCAATTTTCGTGCAAATCGGACAAACCGTCTAGGACGAGTTCGAAAAAGTAGCTTTTTCAGCACATTCAAAATGGCGGCCATATTTTTAAGCCGGAAAATGACGTCATAGGGTGCAATCGAATCGGCATGAGCTCAGGAATCGGAGGAAAAAAGAATTTTGTTGATTGGCCTTACGCTTCAAAAGTTATTAGCAAAATAAAAGTGAAACTTTGGACAGGTGGTGGCGCTAGAGGGAATGACTTAGAAACACAAAAATTGGTGTATTTAATGTTGGGACTGTCCTCTATCAGAATGTCAAATCAAAACAACTTTCCCGCAATCGGTTCTATGGGCTGCCATAGACGCCCAGTCGGAAGAAACGGAAGAATAATAATAATAAGAACGGGAACAGATACAATAGGTGCCTACGCACCTTCGGTGCTTGGCCCCTAATAATAAGAACGCGAACGAAAACAATAGGTGCCTCCGCACCTTCGGTGCTTGGCCCCTAATAATAATAATAAGAACCGGAACAAACACAATAGGTGCCTCCGCACCTTCGGTGCTTGGCCCCTAATAAGAACCGGAACAAACACAATAGGTGCCTCCGCACCTTCGGTGCTTGGCCCCTAAATATAGCTGCAAGCAGCAATTATCGGGGCCAAGCACAATCAGACGACAAGACATGCCAACATGTCTGAAAGTGTCAGACCAACTGCAACAATGAGCAATTAAAGACATTTAAAGAGGATTTTAGACAAAATGGCTGAAAAATCATAGAAACAGTCAATAAAAATATGATTTAATGCATTATCACTTTCGACCAATAGGTGGCGCAGTTACAAAACTGATGTGATGTGGTCAGAGTGAAGTGACAATGACACATACAAAGTTTGGTGTCAATATGTCAAGGCATTGCAGAGATAAAGCCTGAATAGTGCTATTAGCATCATGCCTCAACTTTGCTGCTGCGCTATACGAAAACGGTTTGGTCTATCCACACGAAATCCATAACTTTTAGTCGGCACGGTCTGGAGATGATACGATTCGATTTTGGTGAAAATCGGACAAACGGTCTAGGAGGAGTTCGAAAAAGTAGGTTTTGAATGAAAATCAAGATGGCGGACAGGAAGTTTGGCCAAATAAGGTAAACTTGGTATCTATGTTCTCGGCTTGACCCAAGGAATCTATTAAGACCAGTGGCATTTCAGTAGCCAGATGTATTCAAAAGTTATTAGCCTTTTTGGAAATATATTATAAGTTTTGACCACTAGGTGGCGCTGTTTCGAAATATTTTGAATACCTTTAGGGGATGGTGCTGATGGCACATTCTGAGTTTTGTAATATTACACCAATGCATTTGTTTAGTATAGCATTTTATTTCACAAAACTGTATTGAAGTCAATGGGAATTTCATGTTTTGTTCTATTATAGCGCCACCAAGAGGCTCAGTCCCACCATTTTTTTTATGTGTCCTCAGAGTGAGCCCATACATATGTGTGTCGATTTTGGTGAAAATATCTCAATTCGCTTCAGAGTTATAGACATTTATATGAAAAAACACGTAAAAAATGACTGACACATGACTTTGATTGGAAATTACTACCCCTAAACATCAATATTTTCGCATTTGGGCATTGGCGTATAGCTATCGACCTATGTTTTCAAACTTCTGACGGTGGTTTCGTCTCGATCGGACAAACGGTTTCGAAGATATAGCCAAATGTTTTTTAAGCGCTAAATCACAACGCTACACAAACCATAAGGCGAAACCTAGCATGTTTGGTATCGTTGGACTCGGCAAGGATTCAGGAGTCTAATGAGACGAGTTTGGTGAAAATAAGTCGACCACACCCAAAGTTATAAGCATTTGAAAAAAAAAAATCACCACTAGGTGGCGCTGTTTCGAAACTTCTCACGCTCCTTCAGAACATCGTGCTGATGACCCATACCAAGTTTCGTAACAATCCGTTCATGCGTTCTTAAAATACAGTATTTTAGCACAAAATTCAAAATGGCCGACAGTCAAAATGGCCGATATGGTAAAATTTGATATCAGTCGACTCGGCATGTTGCCCTGAATCTAACGAGACCAATTTTATGATTTTTGGACAAACTGTTCAGAAGTTATAAGCAAAAATAGCCATTTTTCATATCTCCGGACCAGTAGGTGGCGCTGCGCCGAAACGCAGCATGTTGCCTCAGGTCATGCTTGTGATGACATGTACCAAGTTTGGTCTGAATCCGATAAAGCGTTGCGGAGATATAGCCCTACGACTGTTTTCGCAAGCGCTACGTAAAATTTGTTCGTGCGCTTATTGAAAACGGTTTGACGAATCAATTTGAATTCCATAACTTTTTGTCAGCACTGCCTGAAGATGATCTGGTTCAATTTTCGTGCAAATCGGACAAACCGTCTAGGACGAGTTCGAAAAAGTAGCTTTTTCAGCACATTCAAAATGGCGGCCATATTTTTAAGCCGGAAAATGACGTCATAGGGTGCAATCGAATCGGCATGAGCTCAGGAATCGGAGGAAAAAAGAATTTTGTTGATTGGCCTTACGCTTCAAAAGTTATTAGCAAAATAAAAGTGAAACTTTGGACAGGTGGTGGCGCTAGAGGGAATGACTTAGAAACACAAAAATTGGTGTATTTAATGTTGGGACTGTCCTCTATCAGAATGTCAAACCAAAACAACTTTCCCGCAATCGGTTCTATGGGCTGCCATAGACGCCCAGTCGGAAGAATAATAATAATAATAAATATAGCTGCAAGCAGCCATTACCGGGGCCAAGCAGAATAAGACGACAAGACAAGCCAACATGTCTGAAAGTGTCAGACCAACTGCAACAATGAGCAATTAAAGACATTTAAAGAGGATTTTAGGCAAAATGCCTGAAAAATCATAGAAACAATAATTAAAAATATGATTTGATGGATTATCACTTTCGACCAATAGGTGGCGCAGTTACAAAACTGATGTGATGTGGTCAGAGTGAAGTGACAATGACACATACAAAGATTGGTGTCAATATATCAAAGCATTGCAGAGATAAAGCCTTAATTATTGCTATTAGCATCATGCCTCAACTTTGCTGCTGCGCTATACGAAAACGGTTTCGTCTATCGACACGAAATCCATAACTTTTAGTCGGCACGGTCTGGAGATGATACGATTCGATTTTGGTGAAAATCGGACAAA
The DNA here is from genome assembly GCF_951802725.1 of Rutilus rutilus. Lineage (NCBI taxonomy): Eukaryota > Metazoa > Chordata > Actinopteri > Cypriniformes > Leuciscidae > Rutilus > Rutilus rutilus. The sequence goes on from NC_140224.1 coordinate 12,713,619, forward strand.
CGGTCTAGGAGGAGTTCGAAAAAGTAGGTTTTGACTGAAAATCAAGATGGCGGACAGGAAGTTTGGCCAAATAAGGAAAACTTGGTATCTATGTTCTCGGCTTGACCCAAGGAATCTATTAAGACCCGTGGCATTTCAATAGCCAGATTTATTCAAACGTTATTAGCCTTTTTGGAAATTTTGTTATAACTTTTGACCACTAGGTGGCGCTGTCTTGAAATATTTTGGTTGCCTTCAGGGGATGGTGCTGATGACACAATCTGAGTTTCGTAATATTACACCAATGCATTTGTTTAGTATAGCATTTTATTTCAAAAAACTGTATTGAAGTCAATGGGAATTTCATATTTTGTTCAATTATAGCGCCACCAAGAGGCTCAGTCCCACAATTTTTTTTACGTGTCCTCAGAGTGAGCCCATACATATGTGTGTCAATTTTGGTGAAAATATCTCAATTCACTTCGGAGTTATAGACATTTATATGAAAAAACACGAAAAAAATGACTGACACATGACTTTGATTGGAAATTAGTACCCCTAAACATCAATATTTTCGCATTTGGGCATTGGCGTATAGCTATCGACCTATGTTTCCAAACTTCTGACGGTGGTTTCGTCTCGATCGGACTAGCGGTTTCAAAGATATAGCCAAATGTTTTTTAAGCGCTAAATCACAACGCTACACAAACCGTAAGGCGAAACCTAGCATGTTTGGTATCGTAGGACTCGGCAACGATTCAGGAGTCTAAAAAGATGAGTTTCGTGAAAATAAGTTGACCACACCCAAAGTTATAAGCATTTGAAAAAAAAAATTCACCACTAGGTGGCGCTGTTTCGAAACTTCTCAGGCTCATTCAGGGCATTGTGCTGATGACCCATACCACGTTTCGTAACAATCCGTTCATGCGGTCATAAAATACAGAATTTTAGCACAAAATTCAAAATGGCCGACAGCCAAAATGACCGATATGGTCAAATTGGACATCAGTCGACTCGGCATGTTGCCCTGAATCTAACGAGACCAATTTTATGATTTTTGGACAAACTGTTCAGAAGTTATAAGCAAAAATAGCCATTTTTCATATCTCCGGACCAGTAGGTGGCGCTGCGCCGAAACGCAGCATGTAGCCTCAGGTCATGCTTGTGAGTACATGTACCAAGTTTGGTCTGAATACGATAAACCTTTGCGGAGATACAGCCTTACGACTGTTTTTGCTAGCGCTACGTAAAATGTATTCGTGCGTTTATCGAAAACGGTTTGACGAATCAATTTGAATTCCATAACTTTTGGTCAACACTGCCTGAAGATGATCTGGTTCAATTTTCGTGCAAATCGGACAAACCGTCTAGGACGAGTTCGAAAAAGTAGCTTTTTCAGAAAATTAAAAATGGCGGCCATATTTATATGACGGAAAATGACGTCATACGGTGCAATCGAATCGGCATGAGCTCAGAAATAAGAGGAAAAAAGAATTTTGTTGATTGGCCTTACGGTTCAAAAGTTATTAGCAAAATAAAAGTGAAACTTTGGACAGGTGGTGGCGCTAGAGGGAATGACTTAGAAACACAAAAATTGGTGTATTTAATGTTGGGACTGTCCTCTATCAGAATGTCAAACCAAAACAACTTTCCCGCAATCGGTTCTATGGGCTGCCATAGACGCCCAGTCGGAAGAAGAATAATAATAAATATAGCTGCAAGCAGCAATTATCGGGGCCAAGCGCAAGCAGATGACAGGATATGCCAACATGGCTGAAGGTGTCAGACCAACTGCAACAATGAGCAATTAAAGACATTTAGAGAGGATTTTAGGCGAAATGGCTGAAAAATCATATAAAAAGTAATTCAGAATATGATTTAATGGATTATCACTTTCGACCAATAGGTGGAACAGTTACAAAACTGATGTGATGTGGTCAGAGTGAAGTGACAATGACACATTCAAATTTTGGTGTCAATATTTCAAGGGATTGCAGAGATAACGCCTGAATAGTGCTTTTGGCATCATGCCTCAACTTTACTGCTGCGCTATACGAAAACGGTTTCGTCAATCGACACGAAATCCATAACTTTTAGTTGGCACCGTCTGGAGATGATACGATTTGATTTTGGTGAAAATCGGACAAACGGTCTAGGAGGAGTTCGAAAAAGTAGGTTTTGAATGAAAATCAAGATGGCGGACAGGAAGTTTGGCCAAATAAGGAAAACTTGGTATCTATGTTCTCGGCTTGACCCAGGGAATCTATTAAGACCAGTGGCATTTCAATAGCCTGATGTATTCAAAAGTTAATAGCCTTTTTGTAAATTTTGTTATAACTTTTGACCACTAGGTGGCGCTGTTTCGAAATATTTTGAATACCTTTAGGGGATGGTGCTGATGGCACATTCTGAGTTTTGTAATATTACACCAATGCATTTGTTTAGTATAGCATTTTATTTCACAAAACTGTATTGAAGTCAATGGGAATTTCATGTTTTGTTCTATTATAGCGCCACCAAGAGGCTCAGTCCCACCATTTTTTTTATGTGTCCTCAGAGTGAGCCCATACATATGTGTGTCGATTTTGGTGAAAATATCTCAATTGGCTTCAGAGTTATAGACATTTATATGAAAAAACACGTAAAAAATGACTGACACATGACTTTGATTGGAATTTACTACCCCTAAACATCAATATTTTCGCATTTGGGCATTGGCGTAAAGCTATCGACCTATGTTTCCAAACTTCTGACGGTGGTTTCGTCTCGATCGGACAAACGGTTTCGAAGATATAGCCAAATGTTTTTTAAGCGCTAAATCACAACGCTACACAAACCATAAGGCGAAACCTAGCATGTTTGGTATCGTTGGACTCGGCAAGGATTCAGGAGTCTAATGAGATGAGTTTGGTGAAAATAAGTCGACCACACCCAAAGTTATAAGCATTTGAAAAAAAAAAATCACCACTAGGTGGCGCTGTTTCGAAACTTCTCACGCTCCTTCAGAACATCGTGCTGATGACCCATACCAAGTTTCGTAACAATCCGTTCATGCGTTCTTAAAATACAGTATTTTAGCACAAAATTCAAAATGGCCGACAGTCAAAATGGCCGATATGGTAAAATTTGATATCAGTCGACTCGGCATGTTGCCCTGAATCGAACGAGACCAATTTTATGATTTTTGGACAAACTGTTCAGAAGTTATAAGCAAAAATAGCCATTTTTCATATCTCCGGACCAGTAGGTGGCGCTGCGCCGAAACGCAGCATGTTGCCTCAGGTCATGCTTGTGATGACATGTCCCAAGTTTGGTCTGAATCCGATAAAGCGTTGCGGAGATACAGCCCTACGACTGTTTTCGCAAGCGCTACGTAAAATTTGTTCGTGCGCTTATTGAAAACGGTTTGACGAATCAATTTGAATTCCATAACTTTTTGTCAGCACTGCCTGAAGATGATCTGGTTCAATTTTCGCGCAAATCGGACAAACCGTCTAGGACGAGTTCGAAAAAGTAGCTTTTTCAGCACATTCAAAATGGCGGCCATATTTTTAAGCCGGAAAATGACGTCATAGGGTGCAATCGAATCGGCATGAGCTCAGGAATCAGAGGAAAAAAGAATTTTGTTGATTGGCCTTACGGTTCAAAAGTTATTAGCAAAATAAAAGTGAAACTTTGGACAGGTGGTGGCGCTAGAGGGAATGACTTAGAAACACAAAAATTGGTGTATTTAATGTTGGGACTGTCCTCTATCAGAATGTCAAACCAAAACAACTTTCCCGCAATCGGTTCTATGGGCTGCCATAGACGCCCAGTCGGAAGAATAATAATAATAATAATAATAAATATAGCTGCAAGCAGCAATTATCGGGGCCAAGCGCAAGCAGATGACAGGATATGCCAACATGGCTGAAGGTGTCAGACCAACTGCAACAATGAGCAATTAAAGACATTTAGAGAGGATTTTTGGCGAAATGGCTGAAAAATCATATAAAAAGTAATTCAGAATATGATTTAATGGATTATCACTTTCGACCAATAGGTGGAGCAATTACAAAACTGATGTGATGTGGTCAGAGTGAAGTGACAATGACACATACAAAGTTTGGTGTCAATATTTCAAGGGATTGCAGAGATAAAGCCTGAATAGTGCTTTTGGCATCATGCCTCAACTTTGCTGCTGCGCTATACGAAAACGGTTTCGTCTATCGACACGAAATCCATAACTTTTAGTCGGCACAGTCTGGAGATGATACGATTCGATTTTGGTGAAAATCGGACAAACAGTCTACGAGGAGTTCGAAAAAGTAAGTTTTGAATGAAAATCAAGATGGCGGACAGGAAGTTTGGCCAAATAAGGAAAACTTGGTATCTATGTTCTCGGCTTGACCCAGGGAATCTATTAAGACCAGTGGCATTTCAATAGCCAGATTTATTCAAAAGTTATTAGCCTTTTTGGAAATTTTGTTATAACTTTTGACCACTAGGTGGCGCTGTCTCGAAATATTTTGGGTACCTTTAGGGGATGGAGCTGATGGCACATTCTGAGTTTCGTAATATTACACCAATGCATTTGTTTAGTATAGCATTTTATTTCACAAAACTGTATTGAAGTCAATGGGAATTTCATGTTTTGTTCTGTTATAGCGCCACCAAGAGGCTCAGTCACACCATTTTTTTAATGTGTCCTCAGAGTGAGCCCATGCATATTTGTGTCAATTTTGGTGAAAATATCTCAATTCGCTTCGGAGTTATAGACATTTATATGAAAAAACACGTAAAAATTGACTGACACATGACTTTGATTGGATTTTACTACCCCTAAACATCAATATTTTCGCATTTGGGCATTGGCGTATAGCTATCGACCTATGTTTCCAAACTTCTGAAGGTGGTTTCGTCTCGATCGGACAAGCGGTTTCAAAGATATAGCCAAATGTTTTTTAAGCGCTAAATCACAACGCTACACAAACCATAAGGCGAAACCTAACATGTTTGGTATCGTTGGACTCGGCAACGATTCAGGACTCTAATGAGATGAGTCTCGTGAAAATAAGTCGACCACACCCAAAGTTATAAGCATTTGGGGAAAAAAATTCACCACTAGGTGGCGCTGTTTCGAAACTTCTCAGGTTCCTTCAGGACATCGTGATGATGACCAATACCAAGTTTCGTAACAATTCGTTCATGCGTTCATAAAATACAGCATTTTAGCACAAAATTCAAAATGGCTGACAGTCAAAATGGCCGATATGGTCAAATTGGATATCAGTCGAATCGACATGTTGCCCTGAATCTAACGAGACCAATTTTATGATTTTTGGACAAACTGTTCAAAAGCTATAAGCAAAAATAGCCATTTTCCATATCTCCGGACCAGTAGGTGGCGCTGCGCCGAAACACAGCATGTAGCCTCAGGTCATGCCTGTGATGACATGTACCAAGTTTGGTCTGAATACAATAAACCGTTGCGGAGATAGAGCCCTACGACTGTTTTTGCAGGCGCTACGTAAAATTAGTTCGAGCGTTTTTCGAAAACGGTTTAACGAATCAATTTGAATTCCATAACTTTTGGTCAGCACTGCCTGTAGATGATCTGGTTCAATTTTCGTGCAAATCGGACAAACCATCTAGGACGAGTTCGAAAAAGTAGCTTTTACGGACAATTCAAAATGGCGGCCATATTGTTATGACGAAAATGACGTCATAGGGTGCAATCGAATTGGCATGAGCTCGGGAATAAGAGAAAAAAAGAATTTTGTTGATTGGACTTACGGTTCAAAAGTTATTAGCAAAATAAAAGTGAAATTTTGGACAGGTGGTGGCGCTAGAGGGAATGACTTAGACACACCAAAATTGGTGTATTTAATGTTGGGACTGTCCTCTACCAGAATGTCAAACCATTACAACTTTCCCGCAATCGGTTCTATGGGCTGCCATAGACTCCCAGTCGGAAGAAACGGAAGAATAATAATAATAATAGGAACGGGAACAGATACAATAGGTGCCTACGCACCTTCGGTGCTTGGCCCCTAATAATAATAAGAACGCGAACAAAAACAATAGGTGCCTCCGCACCTTCGGTGCTTGGCCCCTAATAAGAACCGGAACAAACACAATAGGTGCCTCCGCACCTTCGGTGCTTGGCCCCTAAATATAGCTGCAAGCAGCCATTACCGGGGCCAAGCAGAATAAGACGACAAGACATGCCAACATGTCTGAAAGTGTCAGACCAACTGCAACAATGAGCAATTAAAGACATTTAAAGAGGATTTTAGGCAAAATGCCTGAAAAATCATAGAAACAATAATTAAAAATATGATTTGATGGATTATCACTTTCGACCAATAGGTGGCGCAGTTACAAAACTGATGTGATGTGGTCAGAGTGAAGTGACAATGACACATACAAAGATTGGTGTCAATATATCAAGGCATTGCAGAGATAAAGCCTTAATTATTGCTATTAGCATCATGCCTCAACTTTGCACTGCGCTATACGAAAACGGTTTCGTCTATCGACACGAAATCCATAACTTTTAGTCGGCACGGTCTGGAGATGATACGATTCGATTTTGGTGAAAATCGGACAAACGGTCTAGGAGGAGTTCGAAAAAGTAGGTTTTGAATGAAAATCAAGATGGCGGACAGGAAGTTTGGCCAAATAAGGAAAACTTGGTATCTATGTTCTCGGCTTGACCCAAGGAATCTATTAAGACCCGTGGCATTTCAATAGCCAGATTTATTCAAAAGTTATTAGCCTTTTTGGAAATTTTGTTATAACTTTTGACCACTAGGTGGCGCTGTCTTGAAATATTTTGGTTGCCTTCAGGGGATGGTGCTGATGACACAATCTGAGTTTCGTAATATTACACCAATGCATTTGTTTAGTATAGCATTTTATTTCACAAAACTGTATTGAAGTCAATGGGAATTTCATATTTTGTTCAATTATAGCGCCACCAAGAGGCTCAGTCCCATAATTTTTTTTACGTGTCCTCAGAGTGAGCCCATACATATGTGTGTCAATTTTGGTGAAAATATCTCAATTCACTTCGGAGTTATAGACATTTATATGAAAAAACACGAAAAAAATGACTGACACATGACTTTGATTGGAAATTAGTACCCCTAAACATCAATATTTTCGCATTTGGGTATTAACGTTTAGTTAACAAGCTATGATTCCAAACTTCTGACGGTGGTTTCGTCTCGATCGGACAAACGGTTTCGAAGATATCGCCTAATGTTTTTTAAGTGCTAAATCACAACGCTACACAAACCGTAAGGCGAAACCTAGCATATTTGGTATCGTTGGACTTGGCAAGGATTCAGGAGTCTAATGAGATGAGTTTGGTGAAAATAAGTCGACCACACCCAAAGTTATAAGCATTTGAAAAATAAAATTCACCACTAGGTGGCGCTGTTTCGAAACTTCTCACGCTCCTTCAGAACATCGTGCTGATGACCCATACCGAGTTTCGTAACAATCCGTTCATGCGTTCTTAAAATACAGCATTTTAGCACAAAATTCAAAATGGCCGACAGTCAAAATGGCCGATATGGTAAAATTTTATATCAGTCGACTCGGCATGTTGCCCTGAATCTAACGAGACCAATTTTATGATTTTTGGACAAAATGTTCAGAAGTTATAAGCAAAAATAGCCATTTTTCATATCTCCGGACCAGTAGGTGGCGCTGCGCCGAAACGCAGCATGTAGCCTCAGGTCATGCTTGTGATGACATGTACCAATTTTGGTCTGAATATGATAAAGCGTTGCGGAGATACAGCCCTACGACTGTTTTCGCAAGCGCTACGTAAAATGTGTTCGAGCGTTATTCGAAAACGGTTTGACGAATCAATTTGAATTCCATAACTTTTTGTCAGCACTGCCTGAAGATGATCTGGTTCAATTTTCGTGCAAATCGGACAAACCGTCTAGGACGAGTTCGAAAAAGTAGCTTTTTCAGCCCACTAAAAATGGCGGCCATATTTATAAGCCGGAAAATGACGTCATAGGGTGCAATCGAATCGGCATGAGCTCGGGAATCAGAGGAAAAAATAATTTTGTTGATTGGCCGAACGGTTCAAAAGTTATTAGCAAAATAAAAGTGAAATTTTGGACAGGTGGTGGCGCTAGAGGGATTGGTTTTAAGACACCAAATTTGGTATGGTGACTTTTTGGACTGTCCTCTATCATTGTGCCAAATTTCATAACTTTCCCGCAATCGGTTCTATGGGCTGCCATAGACTCCCATGGCGGAAGAAGAATAATAATAATAAATATAGCTGCAAGCAGCAATTACCGGGGCCAAGCAGAATAAGACGACAAGACATTTCGACATGTTTGAAAGTGTCAGACCAACTGCAACAATGAGCAATTAAAGACATTTAAAGAGGATTTTAGGCAAAATGGCTGAAAAATCATAGAAACAATAATTAAAAATAATTTGTAATGGATTATCACTTTCAACCAATAGGTGGTGCAGTTTCAAAACTGATGTGATGTGGTCAGAGTGAAGTGACAATGACACATGCAAAGTTTGGTGTCAATATGTCAAGGCATTGCAGACATAAAGCCTGAATAATGCTTTTAGCATCATGCCTCAAATTTGCTGCTGCGCTATACGAAAACGGTTTCGTCAATTGACACGAAATCCATAACTTTTAGTCGGCACAGTCTGGAGATGATACAATTCGATTTTGGTGAAAATCGGACAAACGGTGTGGGAGGAGTTCGAAAAAGTAGATTTTGAATGAAAATAGCATTTTATATCACAAAACTGTATTGAAGTCAATGGGAATTTCATGTTTTGTTCTATTATAGCGCCACCAAGAGGCTCAGTCCCACAATTTTTTTTACGTGTCCTCAGAGTGAGCCCATACATATGTGTGTCAGTTTTGGTGAAAATATCTCAATTTGCTTTAGAGTTATAGACATTTATATGAAAAAACACGTAAAAAATGACTGACACAAGACTTTGTTTGAATTTTACTACCCCTAAACATCAATATTTTCGCATTTGGGCATTGGCGTATAGCTATCGACCTATGTTTCCAAACTTCTGACGGAGGTTTCGTCTCGATCGGACAATCGGTTTCGAAGATATAGCCAAATGTTTTTTAAGCGCTAAATCACAACGCTACACAAACCGTAAGGCGAAACCTAGCATGTTTGGTATCGTAGGACTCGGCAAGGTTTCAGGATACTAATTAGATGAGTCTCGTGAAAATAAGTCGACCACACCCAAAGTTATAAGCGTTTGAAAAAAAAAATTCACCACTAGGTGGCGCTGTTTCGAAACTTCTCAGGCTCATTCAGGGCATTGTGCTGATGACCCATACCACGTTTCGTAACAATCTGTTCATGCGTTCATAAAATACAGAATTTTAGCACAAAATTCAAAATGGCCGACAGCCAAAATGACCGATATGGTCAAATTGGATATCAGTCGACTCGGCATGTTGCCCTGAATCTAACGAGACCAATTGTATGATTTTTGGACAAACTGTTCAGAAGTTATAAGCAAAAATAGCCATTTTTCATAACTCCGGACCAGTAGGTGGCGCTGCGCCGAAACACAGCATGTAGCCTCAGGTCATGCTTGTGAGTACAAGTACCAAGTTTGGTCTGAATACGATAAACCGTTGCGGAGATACGGCCTTACGACTGTTTTTGCTAGCGCTACGTAAAATGTATTTGTGCGTTTATTGAAAACGGTTTGACGAATCCATTTGAATTCCATAACTTTTTGTCAGCACTACCTGAAGATGATCTGGTTCAATTTTCGTGCAAATCGGACAAACCGTCTAGGACGAGTTCGAAAAAGTAGCTTTTTTTGAAAATTCAAGATGGCGGCCATATTTTTATGACGTCAAATGACGTCATAGGGTGCAATCGAATCGCCATGAGCTCAGGAATCAGAGGAAAAAAGAATTTCGCTGATTGGCCTTACGGTTCAAAAGTTATTAGCAAAATAAAAGTGAAACTTTGGACAGGTGGTGGCGCTAGAGGGAATGACTTAGAAACACCAAAATTGGTGTATTTAATGTTGAGACGGTCCTCTATCAGAATGTCAAACCAAAACAACTTTCCCGCAATCGGTTCTATGGGCTGCCATAGACTCCCATGGCGGAAGAATAATAATAATAATAATAATAATAAATATAGCTGCAAGCAGCAATTACCGGGGCCAAGCAGAATAAGACGACAAGACATGCCGACATGTCTGAAAGTGTCAGACCAACTGCAACAATGAGCAATTAAAGACATTTAAAGAGGATTTTAGACGAAATGGCTGAAAAATCATAGAAACAGTAATTAAAAATATGATTTAATGGATTATCACTTTCGACAAATAGGTGGCGCAGTTACAAAACTGATGTGATGTGGTCAGAGTGAGGAGACAATGACACATACAAAGTTTGGTGTCAATATGTCAAGGCATTGCAGAGATAAAGCCTGAATAGTGCTATTAGCATCATGCCTCAAATTTGCTGCTGCGCTATACGAAAACGGTTTCGTCAATTGACACGAAATCCATAACTTTTAGTCGGCACAGTCTGGGGATGATACGATTCGATTTTGGTGAAAATCGGACAAACGGTGTGGGAGGAGTTCGAAAAAGTAGGTTTTGAATGAAAATAGCATTTTATCTCACAAAACTGTATTGAAGTCAATGGGAATTTCATGTTTTGTTCTATTATAGCGCCACCAAGAGGCTCAGTCCCACAATTTTTTTTACGTGTCCTCAGAGTGAGCCCATACATATGTGTGTCAGTTTTGGTGAAAATATCTCAATTTGCTTTAGAGTTATAAACATTTATATGAAAAAACACGTAAAAAATGACTGACACATGACTTTGTTTGAATTTTACTACCCCTAAACATCAATATTTTCGCATTTGGGCATTGGTGTATAGCTATCGACCTATGTTTCCAAACTTCTGACGGTGGTTTCGTCTCGATCGGACAAGCGGTTTCGAAGATATAGCCTAATGTTTTTTAAGCGCTAAATCACAACGCTACACAAACCGTAAGGCGAAACCTAGCATGTTTGGTATCGTAGGACTCGGCAAGGTTTCAGGAGTCTAATTAGATAAAGTCTCGTGAAAATAAGTCGACCGCACCCAAAGTTATAAGCATTTGAAAAAAAAAATTCCCCACTAGGTGGCGCTGTTTCGAAACTTCTCACACTCCTTCAGGACATCGTGCTGATGACCCATGCCAAGTTTCGTAACAATCCGTTCATGCGTTCATAAAATACAGCATTTTAGCACATAATTCAAAATGGCCGACAGTCAAAATGGCCGATATGGTAAAATTGGATATCAGTCGACTCGGCATGTCGCCCTGAATCTAACGAGACCAATTTTATGATTTTTGGACAAACTGTTCAGAAGTTATAAGCAAAAATAGCCATTTTTCATATCTCCGGACCAGTAGGTGGCGCTGCGCCGAAACGCAGCATGTAGCCTCAGGTCATGCTTGTGATGACATGTACCAAGTTTGGTCTGAATACGATAAACCGTTGCAGAGATACAGCCTTACGACTGTTTTTGCAGGCGCTACGTAAAATTTGTTCGTGCGTTTATTGAAAACGGTTTGACGAATCAATTTGAATTCCATAACTTTTGGTCAGCACTGCCTGAAGATGATCTGGTTCAATTTTCGTGCAAATCGGACAAACCGTCTAGGACGAGTTCGAAAAAGTAGGTTTTTCGAATGAATCAAAATGGCGGCCATATTTTTATTACAGAAAATGAAGTCATAGGATGCAATCGAATCGGCATGAGCTCAGGAATCAGAGGAAAAAATAATTTTGTTGATTGGCCTTACAGTTCAAAAGTTATTAGCAAAATAAAAGTGAAACTTTGGACAGGTGGTGGCGCTAGAGGGAATGACTTAGAAACACAAAAATTGGTGTATTTAATGTTGGGACTGTCCTCTATCAGAATGTCAAACCAAAACAACTTTCCCGCAATCGGTTCTATGGGCTGCCATAGACGCCCAGTCGGAAGAAGAATAATAATAATAATAAATATAGCTGCAAGCAGCAATTATCGGGGCCAAGCGCAAGCAGACGACAAGACATGCCAACATGTCTGAAAGTGTCAGACCAACTGCAACAATGAGCAATTAAAGACATTTAAAGAGGATTTTAGGCAAAATGCCTGAAAAATCATAGAAACAATAATTAAAAATATGATTTGATGGATTATCACTTTCGACCAATAGGTGGCGCAGTTACAAAACTGATGTGATGTGGTCAGAGTGAAGTGACAATGACACATACAAAGATTGGTGTCAATATATCAAGGCATTGCAGAGATAAAGCCTTAATTATTGCTATTAGCATCATGCCTCAACTTTGCTGCTGCGCTATACGAAAACGGTTTCGTCTATCGACACGAAATCCATAAGTTTTAGTCGGCACGGTCTGGAGATGATACGATTCGATTTTGGTGAAAATCGGACAAACGGTCTAGGAGGAGTTCGAAAAAGTAGGTTTTGACTGAAAATCAAGATGGCGGACAGGAAGTTTGGCCAAATAAGGAAAACTTGGTATCTATGTTCTCGGCTTGACCCAAGAAATCTATTAAGACCCGTGGCATTTCAATAGCCAGATTTATTCAAAAGTTATTAGCCTTTTTGGAAATTTTGTTATAACTTTTGACCACTAGGTGGCGCTGTCTTGAAATATTTTGGTTGCCTTCAGGGGATGGTTCTGATGACACAATCTGAATTTCGTAATATTACACCAATGCATTTGTTTAGTATAGCATTTTATTTCACAAAACTGTATTGAAGTCAATGGGAATTTCATATTTTGTTCAATTATAGCGCCACCAAGAGGCTCAGTCCCACAATTTTTTTTACGTGTCCTCAGAGTGAGCCCATACATATGTGTGTCAATTTTGGTGAAAATATCTCAATTCACTTCGGAGTTATAGACATTTATATGAAAAAACACGAAAAAAATGACTGACACATGACTTTGATTGGAAATTAGTACCCCTAAACATCAATATTTTCGCATTTGGGCATTGGCGTATAGCTATCGACCTATGTTTCCAAACTTCTGACGGTGGTTTCGTCTCGATCGGACTAGCAGTTTCGAAGATATAGCCAAATGTTTTTTAAGCGCTAAATCACAACGCTACACAAACCGTAAGGCGAAACCTAGCATGTTTGGTATCGTGGGACTCGGCAACGATTCAGGACTCTAATGAGATGAGTCTCGTGAAAATAAGTCGACCACTCCCAAAGTTATAAGCATTTGGGAAAAAAAATTCACCACTAGGTGGCGCTGTTTCGAAACTTCTCAGGTTCCTTCTGGACATCGTGATGATGACCAATCCCAAGTTTCATAACAATTCGTTCATGCGTTCATAAAATACAGCATTTTAGCACATAATTCAAAATGGCCGACAGCCAAAATGGCCGATATGGTAAAATTGGACATCAGTCGACTCGGCATGTTGCCCTGAATCTAACAAGACCAATTTTATGATTTTTGGACAAACTGTTCAGAAGTTATAAGCAAAAATAGCCATTTTTCATATCTCCGGACCAGTAGGTGGCGCTGCGCCGAAACGCAGCATGTAGCCTCAGGTCATGCTTGTGATGACATGTACCAATTTTGGTCTGAATCCGATAAAGCGTTGCGGAGATACAGCCCTACGACTGTTTTTGCAAGCGCTACATAAAATTTGTTCGAGCGTTATTCGAAAACGGTTTCACGAATCAATTTGAATTCCATAACTTTTTGTCAGCACTACCGGAAGATGATCTGGTTCAATTTTCGTGCAAATCGGACAAACCGTCTAGGACGAGTTCGAAAAAGTAGCTTTTTCAGCACATTCAAAATGGCGGCCATATTTATATGCCGGAAAATGACGTCATACGGTGCAATCGAATCGGCATGAGCTCAGGAATCAGAGAAAAAAAGATTTTTTTTGTTTGGCCTTACGCTTCAAAAGTTATTAGCAAAATAAAAGTGAAAGTTTGGACAGGTGGTGGCGCTAGAGGGAATGACTTAGAAACACCAAAATTGGTGTATTTAATGTTGGGACTGTCCTCTATCAGAATGTCAAACCAAAACAACTTTCCCGCAATCGGTTCTATGGGCTGCCATAGACTCCCAGTTGGAAGAAGGAAGAATAATAATAATAATAGGAACGGGAACGGATACAATAGGTGCCTACGCACCTTCGGTGCTTGGCCCCTAATAATAAGAACCGGAACAAACACAATAGGTGCCTCCGCACCTTCGGTGCTTGGCCCCTAATAAGAAACGGAACAGATACAATAGGTGCCTCCGCACCTTCGGTGCTTGGCCCCTAATAATAATAATAATAAGAACGCGAACAAAAACAATAGGTGGCTCCGCACCTTCGGTGCTTGGCCCCTAATAATAATAATAATAAGAACGCGAACAAAAACAATAGGTGCCTCCGCACCTTCGGTGCTTGGCCCCTAAATATAGCTGCAAGCAGCAATTACCGGGGCCAAGCGCAAGCAGATGACAGGATATGCCAACATGGCTGAAGGTGTCAGACCAACTGCAACAATCAGCAATTAAAGACATTTAAAGAAGATTTTAGGCGAAATGCCTGAAAAATCATATAAACAGTAATTAAAAATATGATTTAATAGATTATCACTTTTGACCAATAGGTGGCGCAGTCACAAAACTGATGTGATGTGGTCAGAGTGAAGTGACAATAAGACATTCAAAGTTTGGTGTCAATATGTCAAGGCATTGCAGAGATAAAGCCTGAATAGTCCTTTTGGCATCATGCCTCAACTTTGCTGCTGCGTTATACGAAAACGGTTTCGTCAATCGACACGAAATCCATAACTTTTAGTCGGCACGGTCTGGAGATGATACGATTTGATTTTGGTGAAAATCGGACAAACGGTCTAGGAGGAGTTCGAAAAAGTAGGTTTTGAATGAAAATCAAGATGGCGGACAGGAAGTTCGGCCAAATAAGGTAAATTTGGTATCTATGTTCTCGGTTTGACCCAAGGAATCTATTAAGACCAGTTGTATTACAATAAGCCAATTTATTCAAAAGTTATTATCAGTTTTCTAAATTTTGTTATAACTTTTGACCAATAGGTGGCGCTGTCTCGAAATATTTTGAGTACTTTCAGGGGATGGTGCTGATGGCACATTCTGAGTTTCGTAATATTACACCAATGCATTTGTTTAGTATAGCATTTTATTTCACAAAACTGTATTGAAGTCAATGGGAATTGCATGTTTTGTTCTATTATAGCGCCACCAAGAGGCTGAGTCCCACCATTTTTTTTACGTGTCCTCAGAGTGAGCCCATACATATGTGTGTCGATTTTGGTGAAAATATCTCAATTCGCTTCGGAGTTATAGACATTTATATGAAAAAACATGTAAAAAATTACTGACACATGACTTTGATTGGAATTTACTACCCCTAAACATCAATATTTTCGCATTTGGGCAATGGCGTATAGCTATCGACCTATGTTTCCAAACTTCTGACGGTGGTTTCGTCTCGATCGGACTAGCGGTTTCGAAGATATAGCCAGATGTTTTTTAAGCGCTAAATCACAACGCTACACAAACCGTAAGGTGAAACCTAGCATGTTTGGTATCGTAGGACTCGGCAAGGTTTCAGGAGTCAAATTTGATGAGTCTCGTGAAAATAAGTCGACCAGACCCAAAGTTATAAGCATTTGAAAAAAAAAATTCAACACTAGGTGGCGCTGTTCCGAAACTTCTCAGGCTCCTTCAGGACATCGTGCTGATGACCCATACCAAGTTTCGTAACAATCCGTTCATGCGTTCTTAAAATACAGCATTTTAGCACATAATTCAAAATGGCCGACAGACAAAATGGCCGATATGGTAAAATTCGATATCCGTCGACTCGGCATGTTGCCCTGAATCTAAAAAGACTAATTTTATGATTTTTGGACAAACTGTTCAGAAGTTATAAGCAAAAATAGCCATTTTTCATATCTCCGGACCAGTAGGTGGCGCTGCGCCGAAACGCAGCATGTAGCCTCAGGTCATGCTTGTGAGTACATGTACCAACTTTGGTCTGAATACGATAAACCTTTGCGGAGATACAGCCTTACGACTGTTTTTGCTAGCGCTACGTAAAATGTATTCGTGCGTTTTTCGAAAACGGTTTGACGAATCAATTTGAATTCCATAACTTTTGGTCAACACTGCCTGAAGATGATCTGGTTCAATTTTCGTGCAAATCGGACAAACCGTCTAGGACGAGTTCGAAAAAGTAGCTTTTTCAGAAAATTAAAAATGGCGGCCATATTTATATGACGGAAAATGACGTCATAGGGTGCAATCGAATCGGCATGAGCTCAGAAATAAGAGGAAAAAAGAATTTTGTTGATTGGCCTTACGGTTCAAAAGTTATTAGCAAAATAAAAGTGAAACTTTGGACAGGTGGTGGCGCTAGAGGGAATGACTTAGAAACACAAAAATTGGTGTATTTAATGTTGGGACTGTCCTCTATCAGAATGTCAAACCAAAACAACTTTCCCGCAATCGGTTCTATGGGCTGCCATAGACGCCCAGTCGGAAGAATAATAATAATAATAATAATAAATATAGCTGCAAGCAGCAATTATCGGGGCCAAGCGCAAGCAGATGACAGGATATGCCAACATGGCTGAAGGTGTCAGACCATCTGCAACAATGAGCAATTAAATACATTTAAAGAGGATTTTAGGCGAAATGGCTGAAAAATCATATAAAAAGTCATTCAAAATATGATTTAATGGATTATCACTTTCGACCAATAGGTGGCGCAGTTACAAATGTGATGTGATGTGGTCAGAGTGAAGTGACAATGAGACATACAAAGTTTGGTGTCAATATGTCAAGGCATTGCAGAGATAAAGCCTGAATAGTGCTTTTAGCATCATGCCTCAACTTTGCTGCTACGCTATATGAAAACGGTTTCGTCTATTGACACGAAATCCATAACTTTTATTCAGCATAGTCTGGAGATGATACGATTCGATTTTGGTGAAAATCGGACAAACGGTCTAGGAGGAGTTCGAAAAAGTAGGTTTTGAATGAAAATCAAGATGGCGGACAGGAAGTTTGGCCAAATAAGGAAAACTTGGTATCTATGTTCTCGGCTTGACCCAAGGAATCTATTAAGACCAGTGGCATTTCAGTAGCCAGATTTATTCAAAAGTTATTAGCCTTTTTGGAAATGTTGTTATAACTTTTGACCACTAGGTGGCACTGTCTTGAAATATTTTGGGTACCTTCAGGGAATGGTGCTGATGGCACATTTTGAGTTTCGTAATATTACACCAATGCATTTGTTTAGTATAGCATTTTATTTCACAAAACTGTATTGAAGTCAATGGGAATTTCATGTTTTGTTCTATTATAGCGCTACCAAGAGGCTGAGTCCCACCATTTTTTTTACATGTCCTCAGAGTGAGCTCGTACATATGTGTGTCGATTTTGGTGAAAATATATCAATTCGCTTCGGAGTTATAGACATTTATATGAAAAAACACGTAAAAAATGACTGACACATGACTTTGATTGGAATTTACTACCCCTAAACATCAATATTTTCGCATTTGGGCATTGGCGTATAGCTATCGACCTATGTTTCCAAACTTCTGAAGGTGGTTTCGTCTCGATCGGACTAGCGGTTTCGAAGATATAGCCAAATGTTTTTTAAGCGCTAAATCACAACGCTACACAAACCGTAAGGCAAAACCTAGCATGTTTGGTATCGTGGGACTCGGCAACGATTCAGGACTCTAATGAGATGAGTCTCGTGAAAATAAGTCGACCACACCCAAAGTTATAAGCATTTGGAAGCATTTGGGAAAAAAAATTCACCACTAGGTGGCACTGTTTCGAAACTTCTCAGGCTCCTTCAGGGCATCGTGCTGATGATCCATTCCGAGTTTTGTAACGATACGTTCACGCGTTCATAAAATACAGCATTTTAGCACATAATTCAAAATGGCCGACAGCCAAAATGGCTGATCGGGGAAAATTGGATATCAGTCGACTCAGCATGATGCCCTGAATCTAACGAGACCACTTTTATGATTTTTGGACAAACCATTCAGAAGTTATAAGCAAAAATAGCCATTTTTCATATCTCCGGACCAGTAGGTGGCACTGTGCCGAAACGCAGCATGTTGCCTCAGGTCATGCTTGTGATGAGATGTACCAAGTTTGGTCTTAATATGATAAAGTGTTGAGGAGATACTGGCTTGTGTCTGTTTTCGCAAGCGCTACGTAAAATTTGTTTGCGCGGTATTCGAGAACGGTTTGATGAATCAACACGAATTCCATAACTTTTTGTCGGCATGGTCTGAAGATGATCTGATTCAATTTTCGTGGAAATTGGAGCAACGGCCTAGGAGGAGTTTGAAAAAGTAGTTTTTTCGGAAAATTCAAAATGGCGGAAAAATTATTATGACGAAAAATGACGTCATAGGGTGCAATCGAATCGCCCTGAGCTCAGAAATCAGAGGAAAAAATAATTTTGTTTCTAGCCCTTGTGGTTCAAAAGTTATTAGCATAAACATGAGTGAAACTTTGGACAGTTGGTGGCGCTAGAGGGAATGACTTAGACACACCAAAATTGGTGTATTTAATGTTGGGACTGTCCTCTATCAGAATGTCAAACCATTACAACTTTCCCGCGATCGGTTCTATGGGCTGCCATAGACTCCCAGTCGGAAGAAGGAAGAATAATAATAAATATAGCTGCAAGCAGCAATTATCGGGGCCAAGCGCAAGCAGATGACAGGATATTCCAACATGGCTGAAGGTGTCAGACCAACTGCAACAATGAGCAATTAAAGACATTTAAAGAGGAGTTTAGGCGAAATGGCTGAAAAATCATATAAAAAGTAATTCAGAATATGATTTAATGGATTATCACTTTCGACCAATAGGTGGAGCAGTTACAAAACTGATGTGATGTGGTCAGAGTGAAGTGACAATGACACATACAAAGTTTGGTGTCAATATTTCAAGGGATTGCAGAGATAAAGCCTGAATAGTGCTTTTGGCATCATGCCTCAAATTTGCTGCTGCGCTATACGAAAACGGTTTCGTCTATCGACACGAAATCCATAACTTTTAGTCGGCACAGTCTGGAGATGGTACGATTCGATTTTGGTGAAAATCGGACAAACGGTCTAGGAGGAGTTCGAAAAAGTAGGTTTTGAATGAAAATCAAGATGGCGGACAGGAAGTCTGGCCAAATAAGGAAAACTTGGTATCTATGTTCTCGGCTTGACCCAGGGAATCTATGAAGACCAGTGGCATTTCAATAGCCAGATTTATTCAAAAGTTATTAGCCTTTTTGGAAATTTTGTTATAACTTTTGACTACTAGGTGGCACTGTCTCGAAATATTTTGGGTACCTTCAGGGGATGGTGCTGATGGCACATTTTGAGTTTTGTAATATTACACCAATGCATTTGTTTAGTATAGCATTTTATTTCACAAAACTGTATTGAAGTCAATGAGAATTTCATGTTTTGTTCTATTATAGCGCCACCAAGAAGCTGAGTCCCACCATTTTTTTTACATGTCCTCAGAGTGAGCTCATACATATGTGTGTCGATTTTGGTGAAAATATCTCAATTCGCTTCGGAGTTATAGACATTTATATGAAAAAACACGTAAAAAATGACTGACACATGACTTTGATTGGAATTTACTACCCCTAAACATCAATATTTTTGCATTTGGGCATTGGCGTATAGCTATCGACCTATGTTTCCAAACTTCTGACGGTGGTTTCGTCTCGATCGGACTAGCGGTTTCGAAGATATAGCCAAATGTTTTTTAAGCGCTAAATCACAACGCTACACAAACCGTAAGGCGAAACCTAGCATGTTTGGTATCGTGGGACTCGGCAACGATTCAGGACTCTAATGAGATGAGTCTCGTGAAAATAAGTCGACCACACCCAAAGTTATAAGCATTTGGAAGCATTTGGGAAAAAAAAATTCACCACTAGGTGGCACTGTTTCGAAACTTCTCAGGCTCCTTCAGGGCATCGTGCTGATGATCCATTCCGAGTTTTGTAACGATACGTTCACTCGTTCATAAAATACAGCATTTTAGCACATAATTCAAAATGGCCGACAGCCAAAATGGCTGATCGGGGAAAATTGGATATCAGTCGACTCAGCATGACGCCCTGAATCTAACGAGACCACTTTTATGATTTTTGGACAAACCATTCAGAAGTTATAAGCAAAAATAGCAATTTTTCATATCTCCGGACCAGTAGGTGGCACTGCGCCGAAACGCAGCATGTTGCCTCAGGTCATGCTTGTGATGAGATGTACCAAGTTTGGTCTGAATATGATAAAGTGTTGAGGAGATACTGGCTTGTGTCTGTTTTTGCAAGCGCTACGTAAAATTTGTTTGCGCGGTATTCGAGAACGGTTTGATGAATCAACACGAATTCCATAACTTTTTTTCGGCATGGTCTGAAGATGATCTGATTCAATTTTCGTGGAAATTGGACCAACGGCCTAGGAGGAGTTCGAAAAAGTAGGTTTTTCGGAAAATTCAAAATGGCGGAAATGTTTTTATGACAAAAAATGACGTCATAGGGTGCAATCGAATCGCCATGAGCTCACGAATCAGAGGAAAAAAGAATTTTGTTTCTAGCCCTTGTGGTTCAAAAGTTATTAGCAGAAACATGAGTGAAAATTTGGACAGTTGGTGGCGCTAGAGGGAATGACTTAGACACACCAAAATTGGTGTATTTAATGTTGGGACTGTCCTCTATCAGAATGTCAAACCATTACAACTTTCCCGCAATCGGTTCTATGGGCTGCCATAGACTCCCAGTCGGAACAATGAAGAATAATAATAATAATAATAATAATAATAAGAACGCGAACGAAAACAATAGGTGCCTCCGCACCTTCGGTGCTTGGCCCCTAATAATAATAATAAGAACGGGAACGAAAACAATAGGTGCCTCCGCACCTTCGGTGCTTGGCCCCTAATAAGAACCGGAACAAACACAATAGGTGCCTCCGCACCTTCGGTGCTTGGCCCCTAATAAGAACGCGAACGAAAACAATAGGTGCCTCCGCACCTTCGGTGCTTGGCCCCTAATAAGAACGGGAACAGATACAATAGGTGCCTACGCACCTTCGGTGCTTGGCCCCTAAATATAGCTGCAAGCAGCAATTATCGGGGCCAAGCACAATCAGACGACAAGACATGCCAACATGTCTGAAAGTGTCAGACCAACTGCAACAATGAGCAATTAAAGACATTTAAAGAGGATTTTAGACGAAATGGCTGAAAAATCATAGAAACAGTCAATAAAAATATGATTTAATGCATTATCACTTTCGACCAATAGGTGGCGCAGTTACAAAACTGATGTGATGTGGTCAGAGTGAAGTGACAATGACACATACAAAGTTTGGTGTCAATATTTCAAGGGATTGCAGAGATAAAGCCTGAATAGTGCTTTTGGCATCATGCCTCAACTTTGCTGCTGCGCTATACGAAAACGGTTTCGTCTATCGACACGAAATCCATAACTTTTAGTCGGCACAGTCTGGAGATGATACGATTCGATTTTGGTGAAAATCGGACAAACAGTCTAGGAGGAGTTCGAAAAAGTAGGTTTTGAATGAAAATCAAGATGGCGGACAGGAAGTTTGGCCAAATAAGGAAAACTTGGTATCTATGTTCTCAGCTTGACCCAGGGAATCTATTAAGACCAGTGGTATTTCAATAGCCAGATTTATTCAAAAGTTATTAGCCTTTTTGGAAATTTTGTTATAACTTTTGACCACTAGGTGGCGCTGTCTCGAAATATTTTGGGTACCTTTAGGGGATGGAGCTGATGGCACATTCTGAGTTTCGTAATATTACACCAATGCATTTGTTTAGTATAGCATTTTATTTCACAAAACTGTATTGAAGTCAATGGGAATTTCATGTTTTGTTCTGTTATAGCGCCACCAAGAGGCTCAGTCACACCATTTTTTTAATGTGTCCTCAGAGTGAGCCCATGCATATTTGTGTCAATTTTGGTGAAAATATCTCAATTCGCTTCGGAGTTATAGACATTTATATGAAAAAACACGTAAAAAATGACTGACACATGACTTTGTTTGGAATTTACTACCCCTAAACATCAATATTTTCACATTTGGGCATTGGCGTATAGCTATCGACCTATGTTTCCAAACTTCTGAAGGTGGTTTCGTCTCGATCGGACAAGCGGTTTCAAAGATATAGCCAAATGTTTTTTAAGCGCTAAATCACAACGCTACACAAACCATAAGGCGAAACCTAGCATGTTTGGTATCTTGGGACTCGGCAATGATTCAGGAGTCTAATGAGATGAGTTTCGTGAAAATAAGTCGATCACAACCAAAGTTATAAGCATTTGGAAAAAAAATGTCACCACTAGGTGGCGCTGTTTCGAAACTTCTCACGCTTCTTCAGGACATCGTGCTGATGACCCATACCAAGTTTCGTAACAATTCGTTCATGCGTTCTTAAAATACAGCATTTTAGCACATAATTCAAAATGGCCGACAGTCAAAATGGCCGAAATGGTAAAATTGGATATCAGTCGACTCGGCATGTTGCCCTGAATCTAACAAGACCAATTTTATGATTTTTGGACAAACTGTTCAGAAGTTATAAGCAAAAATAGCCATTTTTCATATCTCTGGACCAGTAGGTGGCGCTGCACCGAAACACAGCATGTAGCCTCAGTTCATGCTTGTGATGACATGTACCAATTTTGGTCTGAATCCGATAAAGCGTTGCGGAGATACAGCCCTACGACTGTTTTCGCAAGCGCTACGTAAAATTTGTTCGAGCGTTATTCGAAAACGGTTTGACGAATCAATTTGAATTCCATAACTTTTCATCAGCACTACCTGAAGATGATCTGGTTCAATTTTCGTGCAAATCGGACAAACCGTCTAGGACGAGTTCGAAAAAGTAGCTTTTTCAGGTCATTCAAAATGGCGGCCATATTTATATACCGGAAAATGACATCATAGGGTGCACTCGAATCGACAAGAGCTCAGGAATCAGAGGAAAAAAGAATTTTGTTGATTGGCCTTACTGTTCAAAAGTTATTAGCAAAATAAAAGTGAAATTTTGGACAGGTGGTGGCGCTAGAGGGAATGACTTAGAAACACCAAAATTGGTGTATTTAATGTTGGGACTGTCCTCTATCAGAATGTCAAATCAAAACAACTTTCCCGCAATCGGTTCTATGGGCTGCCATAGACGCCCAGTCGGAAGAAACGGAAGAATAATAATAATAAGAACGGGAACAGATACAATAGGTGCCTACGCACCTTCGGTGCTTGGCCCCTAATAATAAATATAGCTGCAAGCAGCCATTACCGGGGCCAAGCACAATCAGATGACAATACATGCCAACATTGCTGAAAGTGTCAGACCAACTGCAACAATGAGCAATTAAAGACATTAAAGAGGATTTTAGGCCAAATGCCTGAAAAATCATAGAAACAGTAAATAAAAATATGATTTAATGGATTATCACTTTCGACCAATAGGTGGCGCAGTTACAAACCTGATGTGATGCGGTCAGAGTGAAGTGACAAAGACACATACAAAGTTTGGTGTCAATATGTCAAGGCATTGCAGAGATAAAGCCTGAATAGTGCCTTTGGCATCATGCCTCAACTTTGCTGCTGCGGTATACGAAAACGGTTTCGTCAATCGACACGAAATCCAAAAATTTTAGTCGGTACGATCTGGAGATGATACGATTCGATTTTGGTGAAAATCGGACAAACGGTCTAGGAGGAGTTCGAAAAAGTAGTTTTTGAATAAAAATCAAGATAGCGGACAGGAAAATAGGCCAAATAAGAAAAACTTGGTATCTATGTTCTCGGCTTGACCCAAGGAATGTAAGAAGACCAATGGCATTTCAAAAGGCAGATGTTATCAAAAGTTATTAGCCTTTTTGTAAATTTTGTTATAACTTTTGACCACAAGGTGGCGCTGTCGCGAAATATTTTGGGTACCTTCAGGGTATGGTGCTGATGGCACATACTGAGTTTCATAATATTAAGCCAATGCATTTGTTTAGTATAGCATTTTATTTCACAAAACTGTATTGAAGTCTATGGGAATTTCATGTTTTGTTCTATTATAGCGCCACCAAAAGGCTCAGTCCCACCATTTTTTTTACATGTCCTCAGAGTGAGCCCATAGATATGTGTGTCAATTTTGGTGAAAATATCTCAATTCGCGTCGGAGTTAGAGACATTTATATGAAAAAACATGAAAAAAATGACTGACACATGACTTTGATTGGAAATTACTACCCCTAAACATCAATATTTTTGCATTTGGGAATTTGCATATAGCTATCGACCTATGTTTCCAAACTTCTGAAGGTGGTTTCGTCTCGATCGGACTAGCGGTTTCAAAGATATAGCCAAATGTTTTTTAAGCGCTAAATCACAACGCTACACAAACCATAAGGCGAAACCTAGCATGTTTGGTATCGTAGGACTCGGCAACGATTCAGGAGTCTAATGACATGAGTTTCGTGAAAATAAGTCGACCACAACCAAAGTTATAAGCATTTGGAAAAAAAAATCACCACTAGGTGGCGCTGTTTCGAAACTTCTCAGGCTCCTTCAAGGCATCGTGCTGATGACCCATGCCAAGTTTCGTAACAATCCGTTCATGTGTTGTTAAAATACAGCATTTTAGCACAAAATTCAAAATGGCCGACAGCCACAATGGCCGATATGGTAAAATTTGATATCAGTCGACTCGACATGTTGCCCTGAATCTAACGAGATCAATTTTTTGATTTTTGGATAAACTGTTCAAAAGTTATTAGCAAAAATAGCCATTTTTCATATCTCCGGACCAGTAGGTGGCGCTGCGCCGAAACACAGCATGTAGCCTCAGGTCATGCTTGTGATGACATGTACCAAGTTTGGTCTGAATACGATAAAGCGTTGCGGAGATACAGCCTTACGACTATTTTTGCAAGCGCTTCATAAAATTTGTTCGAGCGTTTATCAAAACGGTTTGACGAATCAACTTTCTTTTAATAACTTTTGGTCAGCACTGCCTGAAGATGATCTGGTTCAATTTTCGTGCAAATCGGACAAACCGTCTAGGACGAGTTCGAAAAAGTAGCTTTTTAGGAAAATTCAAAATGGCGGCCATGGTTTTATGAGGGAAAATTACGTCATAGGGTGCAATCGAATTGTCATCAGCTCAGGAATCAGAGGAAACAGGAAATTTGTTGATTGGCCTTACGGTTCAAAAGTTATTAGCAAAATAAAAGTGAAATTTTGGACAGGTGGTGGCGCTAGAGGGAATAACTTAGACACACCAAAATTGGTGTACTTCATGTTGGGACTGTACTCTATCAGAATGTCAAACCAAAACAACTTTCCCGCAATCGGTTCTATGGGCTGCCATAGACTCCCAGTCGGAAGCGGAAGAATAATAATAATAATAAGAACCGGAACAAACACAATAGGTGCCTCCGCACCTTCGGTGCTTGGCCCCTAATAATAAGAACGGGAACGAAAACAATAGGTGCCTCCGCACCTTCGGTGCTTGGCCCCTAATAATAATAATAATAAGAACGCGAACAAAAACAATAGGTGCCTCCGCACCTTCGGTGCTTGGCCCCTAAATATAGCTGCAAGCAGCAATTATCGGGGCCAAGCGCAAGCAGATGACAGGATATGCCAACATGGCTGAAGGTGTCAGACCAACTGGAACAATGAGCAATTAAATACATTTAAAGAGGATTTTAGATGAAATGGCTGAAAAATCATATAAAAAATCATTTAAAATATGATTTAATGGATTATCACTTTCGACCAATAGGTGGCGCAGTTACAAAACTGATGTGATGTGGTCAGAGTGAAGTGACAATGACACATACAAAGTTTGGTGTCAATATGTCAAGGCGTTGCAGAGATAAAGCCTGAATAGTGCTTTTAGCATCATGCCTCAACTTTGCTGCTACGCTATACGAAAACGGTTTCGTCTATTGACACGAAATCCATAACTTTTAGTCAGCACACTCTGGAGATGATACGATTCGATTTTGGTGAAAATCGGACAAACACTCTAGGAGGAGTTCGAAAAAGTAGGTTTTGAATGAAAATAGCATTTTATTTCACAAAACTCTATTGAAGTCAATGGGAATTTCATGTTTTGTTCTATTATAGCGCCACCAAGAGGTTCAGTCCCACAATTTTTTTACGTGTCCTCAGAGTGAGCCCATACATATGTGTGTCAGTTTTGGTGAAAATATCTCAATTCGCTTCAGAGTTATAGGCATTTATATGAAAAAACACGTAAAAAATGACTGACACATGACTTTGTTTGGAATTTACTACCCCTAAACATCAATATTTTCGCATTTGGGCATTGGCGTTTAGCTATCGACCTATGTTTCCAAACTTCTGACGGTGGTTTCGTCTCGATCGGACTAGCGGTTTCGAAGATATAGCCAAATGTTTTTTAAGCGCTAAATCACAACGCTACACAAACCGTAAGGCAAAACCTAGCATGTTTGGTATCATAGGACTCGGCAATGATTCAGGAGTCTAAAAAGATGAGTTTCGTGAAAATAAGTTGACCACACCCAAAGTTATAAGCATTTGAAAAAAAAAATTCACCACTAGGTGGCGCTGTTTCGAAACTTCTCACGCTCCTTCAGGACATCGGGCTGATGACCCATACCAAGTTCCGTAACAATCCGTTCATGCGTTCTTAAAATACAGCATTTTAGCACAAAATTCAAAATGGCCGACAGCCAAAATGGCCGATATGGTAATATTGGATATCAGTGGACTCGGCATGTTACCCTGAATCTAACGAGACCAATTTTATGATTTTTGGACAAACTGTTCAGAAGTTATAAGCAAAAATAGCCATTTTTCATATCTCCGGACCAGTAGGTGGCGCTGCGCCGAAACACAGCATGTAGCCTCAGGTCATGCTTGTGATGACATGTACCAACTTTGGTCTGAATCTGATAAAGCGTTGCGGAGATACGGCTTTACATCTGTTTTTGCAAGCGCTACGTAAAATTTATTCGTGGGTTTATCGAAAACTGTTAAGCGAATCAACTTGAATTCCATAACTTTTTGTCAGCATGGTCTGTAGATGATCTGGTTCAATTTTCGTGCAAATCGGACAAACCGTCTAGGACGAGTTCGAAAAAGTAGCTTTTTAGATAAATTCATAATGGCGGCCATATTGTTATGAAGGAAATGACGTCATAGGGTGCAATCGAATTGGCATGAGCTCAGAAATCAGAGAGAAAAAGAATTTTGTTGATTGGCCTTACGGTTCAAAAGTTATTAGCAAAATAAAAGTGAAACTTTGGACAGGTGGTGGCGCTAGAGGGAATGACTTAGACACACCAAAATTGGTGTATTTAATGTTGGGACTGTCCTCTATCAGAATGTCAAACCAAAACAACTTTCCCGCATTCGGTTCTATGGGCTGCCATAGACTCCCAGTTGGAAGAAGGAAGAATAATAATAAATATAGCTGCAAGCAGCCATTACCGGGGCCAAGCAGAATAAGACGACAAGACATGGCTGAAGGTGTCAGATCAACTGCAACAATGAGCAATTACAGACATTTAAAGAGGATTTTAGACGAAATGGCTGAAAAATCATAGAAACAGTAATTAAAAATATAATTTAATTGATTATCACTTTCGACAAGTAGGTGGCGCAGTTACAAAACTGATGTGGTCAGAGTGAAGTGACAATGTCACATACAAAGTTTGTTGTCAATATGTCAAGGCATTGCAGAGATAAAGCCTGAATAGTGCTATTGGCATCATGCCTCAACTTTGCTGCTGCGCTATACGAAAATGGTTTCGTCTATCGACAAGAAATCCATAACTTTTAGTCGGCACGGTCTGGAGATGATACGATTAGATTTTGGTGAAAATCGGACAAACGGTCTAGGAGGAGTTTGAAAAAGTAGGTTTTGACTGAAAATCAACATGGCGGACAGGAAGTTTGGCCAAATAAGGAAAACTTGGTATCTATGTTCTCGGCTTGACCCAAGGAATCTATTAAGCATTTCAATAGCCAGATTTATTCAAAAGTTATTAGCCTTTTTGGAAATTTTGTTACAACTTTTGACCACTAGGTGGCGCTGTCTCGAAATATTTTGGGTACCTTCAGGGGATGGTGCTGATGACACAATCTGAGTTTCGTAATATTAAACCAATGCATTTGTTTAGTATAGCATTTTATTTCACAAAATTGTATGGAAGTCAATGGGAATTTCATGTTTTGTTCTATTATAGCGCCACCAAGAGGCTCAGTCCCACCATTTTTTGTATGTGTCCTCAGAGTGAGCCCATACATATGTGTGTCGATTTTGGTGAAAATATCTCAATTATCTTCGGAGTTATAGACATTTATATGAAAAAACACGTAAAAAATGACTGACACATGACTTTAATTGGAATTTACTACCTCTAGACATCAATATTTTCGCATTTGGGCATTGGCGTATAGCTATCGACCTATGTTTCCAAACTTCTGAAGGTGGTTTCGTCTCGATCGGACTAGCGGTTTCGAAGATATAGCCAAATGTTTTTTAAGCGCTAAATCACAACGCTACACAAACCGTAAGGCAAAACCTAGCATGTTTGGTATCGTGGGACTCAGCAACGATTCAGGACTCTAATGAGATGAGTCTCGTGAAAATAAGTCGACCACACCCAAAGTTATAAGCATTTGGAAGCATTTGGGGAAAAAAATTCACCACTAGGTGGCACTGTTTCGAAACTTCTCAGGCTCCTTCAGGGCATCGTGCTGATGATCCATTCCGAGTTTTGTAACGATACGTTCACGCGTTCATAAAATACAGCATTTTAGCACATAATTCAAAATGGCCGACAGCCAAAATGGCTGATCGGGGAAAATTGGATATCAGTCGACTCAGCATGATGCCCTGAATCTAACGAGACCACTTTTATGATTTTTGGACAAACCATTCAGAAGTTATAAGCAAAAATAGCCATTTTTCATATCTCCGGACCAGTAGGTGGCACTGTGCCGAAACGCAGCATGTTGCCTCAGGTCATGCTTGTGATGAGATGTACCAAGTTTGGTCTTAATATGATAAAGTGTTGAGGAGATACTGGCTTGTGTCTGTTTTCGCAAGCGCTACGTAAAATTTGTTTGCGCGGTATTCGAGAACGGTTTGATGAATCAACACGAATTCCATAACTTTTTGTCGGCATGGTCTGATGATGATCTGATTCAATTTTCGTGGAAATTGGAGCAACGGCCTAGGAGGAGTTTGAAAAAGTAGGTTTTTCGGAAAATTCAAAATGGCGGAAAAATTATTATGACGAAAAATGACGTCATAGGGTGCAATCGAATCACCCTGAGCTCAGAAATCAGAGGAAAAAAGAATTTTGTTTCTAGCCCTTGTGGTTCAAAAGTTATTAGCAGAAACATGAGTGAAACTTTGGACAGTTGGTGGCGCTAGAGGGAATGACTTAGACACACCAAAATTGGTGTATTTAATGTTGGGACTGTCCTCTATCAGAATGTCAAACCATTACAACTTTCCCGCAATCGGTTCTATGGGCTGCCATAGACTCCCAGTCGGAACAATGAAGAATAATAATAATAAATATAGCTGCAAGCAGCCATTACCGGGGCCAAGCACAATCAGATGACAAGACATGCCAACATTGCTGAAAGTGTCAGACCAACTGCAACAATGAGCAATTAAAGACATTAAAGAGTATTTTAGGCCAAATGCCTGAAAAATCATAGAAACAGTAAATAAAAATATGATTTAATGGATTATCACTTTCAACCAATAGGTGGCGCAGTTACAAACCTGATGTGATGCGGTCAGAGTGAAGTGACAATGACACATACAAAGTTTGGTGTCAATATGTCAAGGCATTGCAGAGATAAAGCCTGAATAGTGCCTTTGGCATCATGCCTCAACTTTGCTGCTGCGGTATACGACAACGGTTTCGTCAATCGACACGAAATCAATAACTTTTAGTCGGCACGGTCTGGAGATGATACGATTCGATTTTGGTGAAAATCGGACAAACGGTGTAGGAGGAGTTCGAAAAAGTAGGTTTTGAATAAAAATCAAGATGGCGCACAGGAAAATAGGCCAAATAAGGAAAACTTGGTATCTATGTTCTCGGCTTGATCCAAGGAATGTAAGAAGACCAATGGTATTTCAAAAGGCAGATGTTATCAAAAGTAATTAGCCTTTTTGTAAATTTTGTTATAACTTTTGACCACAAGGTGGCGCTGTCTCGAAATATTTTGGGTACCTTCAGGGTATGGTGCTGATGGCACATACTGAGTTTCATAATATTAAACCAATGCATTTGTTTAGTATAGCATTTTATTTCACAAAACTGTATTGAAGTCTATGGGAATTTCATGTTTTGTTCTATTATAGCGCCACCAAGAGGCTCAGTCAAACCATTTTTTTTACATGTCCTCAGAGTGAGCCCATACATATGTGTGTCAATTTTGGTGAAAATATCTCAATTCGCGTCGGAGTTATAGACATTTATATGAAAAAACACGAAAAAAATGACTGACACATGACTTTGATTGGAAATTACTACCCCTAAACATCAATATTTTCGCATTTGGGCATTGGCATATAGCTATCGACCTATGTTTCCAAACTTCTGACGGTGGTTTCGTCTCGATCGGACTAGCGGTTTCAAAGATATAGCCAAATGTTTTTTAAGCGCTAAATCACAACGCTACACAAACCATAAGGCGAAACCTAGCATGTTTGGTATCGTAGGACTCGGCAACGATTCAGGAGTCTAATGACAAGAGTTTCGTGAAAATAAGTCAACCACAACTAAAGTTATAAGCATTTGGAAAAAAAAATTCACCACTAGGTGGCGCTGTTTCGAAACTTCTCAGGCTCCTTCAGGGCATCGTGCTGATGACCCATGCCAATTTTCGTAACAATCCGTTCATGCGTTGTTAAAATACAGCATTTTAGCACAAAATTCAAAATGGCCGACAGCCACAATGGCCGATATGGTAAAATTGGATATCAGTCGACTCGGCATGTTGCCCTGAATCTAACGAGATCAATTTTATGATTTTTGGATAAACTGTTCAAAAGTTATAAGCAAAAATAGCCATTTTTCATATCTCCGGACCAGTAGGTGGCGCTGAGCCGAAACGCAGCATGTAGCCTCAGGTCATGCTTGTGATGACATGTACCAAGTTTGGTCTGAATACAATAAACCGTTGCGGAGATACAGCCTTATGACTGTTTTTGCAAGCGCTACCTAAAATTTTTTCGAGCGTTTATCAAAAACGGTTTGACGAATCAACTTTCTTTTAATAACTTTTTGTCAGCAATGCCTGAAGATGATCTGGTTACATTTTTGTGCAAATCGGACAAACCGTCTAGGACGAGATCGAAAAAGTAGCTTTTTTGGAAAATTCAAAATGGCGGCCATGTTTTATGACGGAAAATGACGTCATAGGTTGCAGTCAAATCGGCATGAGCTCAGGAATCAGAGGAAAAAAGAATTTTGTTGATTGGCCTTACGGTTCAAAAGTTATTAGCAAAACAAAAGTGAAACTTTGGACAGGTGGTGGCGCTAGAGGGAATGACTTAGACACACCAAAATTGGTGTATTTAATGTTGGGACTGTCCTCTATCAGAATGTCAAACCAAAACAACTTTCCCGCAATCGGTTCTATGGGCTGCCATAGACTCCCATGGCGGAAGAATAATAATAATAATAAGAAATGGAACAGATACAATAGGTGCCTCCGCACCTTCGGTGCTTGGCCCCTAATAATAATAATAAATATAGCTGCAAGCAGCCATTACCGGGGCCAAGCAGAATAAGATGACAAGACATGGCTGAAGGTGTCAGATCAACTGCAACAATGAGCAATTACAGACATTTAAAGAGGATTTTAGATGAAATGGCTGAAAAATCATAGAAACAGTAATTAAAAATATAATTTAATTGATTATCACTTTCGACAAGTAGGTGGCGCAGTTACAAAACTGATGTGGTCACAGTGAAGTGACAATGTCACATACAAAGTTTGTTGTCAATATGTCAAGGCATTGCAGAGATAAAGCCTGAATAGTGCTATTGGCATCATGCCTCAACTTTGCTGCTGCGCTATACGAAAATGGTTTCGTCTATCGACAAGAAATCCATAACTTTTAGTCGGCACGGTCTGGAGATGATACGATTAGATTTTGGTGAAAATCGGACAAACGGTCTAGGAGGAGTTTGAAAAAGTAGGTTTTGACTGAAAATCAAGATGGCGGACAGGAAGTTTGGCCAAATAAGGAAAACTTGGTATCTATGTTCTCGGCTTGACCCAAGGAATCTATTAAGCATTTCAATAGCCAGATTTATTCAAAAGTTATTAGCCTTTTTGGAAATTTTGTTACAACTTTTGACCACTAGGTGGCGCTGTCTCGAAATATTTTGGGTACCTTCAGGGGATGGTGCTGATGACACAATCTGAGTTTCGTAATATTAAACCAATGCATTTGTTTAGTATAGCATTTTATTTCACAAAATTGTATGGAAGTCAATGGGAATTTCATGTTTTGTTCTATTATAGCGCCACCAAGAGGCTCAGTCCCACCATTTTTTGTATGTGTCCTCAGAGTGAGCCCATACATTTGTGTGTCGATTTTGGTGAAAATATCTCAATTATCTTCGGAGTTATAGACATTTATATGAAAAACACGTAAAAAATGACTGACACATGACTTTAATTGGAATTTACTACCTCTAGATATCAATATTTTCGCATTTGGGTTTTAACGTTTAGTTAACAAGCTATGATTCCAAACTTCTGACGGTGGTTTCGTCTCGATCGGACAAACGGTTTCGAAGATATCGCCTAATGTTTTTTAAGTGCTAAATCACAACGCTACACAAACCGTAAGGCGAAACCTAGCATATTTGGTATCGTTGGACTCGGCAAGGATTCAGGAGTCTAATGAGATGAGTTTGGTGAAAATAAGTCGACCACACCCAAAGTTATAAGCATTTGAAAAATAAAATTCACCACTAGGTGGCGCTGTTTCGAAACTTCTCACGCTCCTTCAGAACATCGTGCTGATGACCCATACCGAGTTTCGTAACAATCCGTTCATGCGTTCTTAAAATACAGCATTTTAGCACAAAATTCAAAATGGCCGAAAGTCAAAATGGCCGATATGGTAAAATTTTATATCAGTCGACTCGGCATGTTGCCCTGAATCTAACGAGACCAATTTTATGATTTTTGGACAAAATGTTCAGAAGTTATAAGCAAAAATAGCCATTTTTCATATCTCCGGACCAGTAGGTGGCGCTGCGCCGAAACGCAGCATGTAGCCTCAGGTCATGCTTGTGATGACATGTACCAATTTTGGTCTGAATCCGATAAAGCGTTGCGGAGATACAGCCCTACGACTGTTTTCACAAGCGCTACGTAAAATGTGTTCGAGCGTTATTCGAAAACGGTTTGACGAATCAATTTGAATTCCATAACTTTTTGTCAGCACTGCCTGAAGATGATCTGGTTCAATTTTCGTGCAAATCGGACAAACCGTCTAGGACGAGTTCGAAAAAGTAGCTTTTTCAGCCCATTAAAAATGGCGGCCATATTTATAAGCCGGAAAATGACGTCATAGGGTGCAATCGAATCGGCATGAGCTCGGGAATCAGAGGAAAAAAGAATTTTGTTGATTGGCCAAACGGCTCAAAAGTTATTAGCAAAATAAAAGTGAAATTTTGGACAGGTGGTGGCGCTAGAGGGATTGGTTTTAAGACACCAAATTTGGTATGGTGACTTTTTGGACTGTCCTCTATCATTGTGCCAAATTTCATAACTTTCCCGCAATCGGTTCTATGGGCTGCCATAGACTCCCATGGCGGAAGAAGAATAATAATAATAAATATAGCTGCAAGCAGCAATTATCGGGGCCAAGCACAATCAGACGACAAGACATGCCAACATGTCTGAAAGTGTCAGACCAACTGCAACAATGAGCAATTAAAGACATTTAAAGAGGATTTTAGACGAAATGGCTGAAAAATCATAGAAACAGTAATTAAAAATATAATTTAATTGATTATCACTTTCGACAAGTAGGTGGCGCAATTACAAAACTGATGTGGTCAGAGTGAAGTGACAATGTCACATACAAAGTTTGTTGTCAATATGTCAAGGCATTGCAGAGATAAAGCCTGAATAGTGCTATTGGCATCATGCCTCAACTTTGCTGCTGCGCTATACGTAAATGGTTTCGTCTATCGACAAGAAATCCATAACTTTTAGTCGGCACGGTCTGGAGATGATACGATTAGATTTTGGTGAAAATCGGACAAACGGTCTAGGAGGAGTTTGAAAAAGTAGGTTTTGACTGAAAATCAAGATGGCGGACAGGAAGTTTGGCCAAATAAGGAAAACTTGGTATCTATGTTCTCGGCTTGACCCAAGGAATCTATTAAGCATTTCAATAGCCAGATTTATTCAAAATTGATTAGCCTTTTTGGAAATTTTGTTACAACTTTTGACCACTAGGTGGCGCTGTCTCGAAATATTTTGGGTACCTTCAGGGGATGGTGCTGATGACACAATCTGAGTTTCGTAATATTAAACCAATGCATTTGTTTAGTATAGCATTTTATTTCACAAAATTGTATGGAAGTCAATGGGAATTTCATGTTTTGTTCTATTATAGCGCCACCAAGAGGCTCAGTCCCACCATTTTTTGTATGTGTCCTCAGAGTGAGCCCATACATATGTGTGTCGATTTTGGTGAAAATATCTCAATTATCTTCGGAGTTATAGACATTTATATGAAAAAACACGTAAAAAATGACTGACACATGACTTTAATTGGAATTTACTACCTCTAGACATCAATATTTTCGCATTTGGGTTTTGACTTTTAGTTAACAAGCTATGATTCCAAACTTCTGACGGTGGTTTCGTCTCGATCGGACAAACGGTTTCGAAGATATCGCCTAATGTTTTTTAAGTGCTAAATCACAACGCTACACAAACCGTAAGGCGAAACCTAGCATATTTGGTATCGTTGGACTCGGCAAGGATTCAGGAGTCTAATGAGATGAGTTTGGTGAAAATAAGTCGACCACACCCAAAGTTATAAGCATTTGAAAAATAAAATTCACCACTAGGTGGCGCTGTTTCGAAACTTCTCACGCTCCTTCAGAACATCGTGCTGATGACCCATGCCGAGTTTCGTAACAATCCGTTCATGCGTTCTTAAAATACAGCATTTTAGCACAAAATTCAAAATGGCCGAAAGTCAAAATGGCCGATATGGTAAAATTTTATATCAGTCGACTCGGCATGTTGCCCTGAATCTAACGAGACCAATTTTATGATTTTTGGACAAAATGTTCAGAAGTTATAAGCAAAAATAGCCATTTTTCATATCTCCGGACCAGTAGGTGGCGTTGCGCCGAAACGCAGCATGTAGCCTCAGGTCATGCTTGTGATGACATGTACAGATTTTGGTCTGAATCCGATAAAGCGTTGCGGAGATACAGCCCTACGACTGTTTTCGCAAGCGCTACGTAAAATGTGTTCGAGCGTTATTCGAAAACGGTTTGACGAATCAATTTGAATTCCATAACTTTTTGTCAGCACTGCCTGAAGATGATCTGGTTCAATTTTCGTGCAAATTGGACAAACCGTCTAGGACGAGTTCGAAAAAGTAGCTTTTTCAGCCCATTAAAATTGGCGGCCATATTTATAAGCCGGAAAATGACGTCATAGGGTGCAATCGAATCGGCATGAGCTCGGGAATCAGAGGAAAAAAGAATTTTGTTGATTGGCCAAACGGTTCAAAAGTTATTAGCAAAATAATAGTGAAATTTTGGACAGGTGGTGGCGCTAGAGGGATTGGTTTTAAGACACCAAATTTGGTATGGTGACTTTTCGGACTGTCCTCTATCATTGTGCCAAATTTCATAACTTTCCCGCAATCGGTTCTATGGGCTGCCATAGACTCCCATGGCGGAAGAAGAATAATAATAATAAATATAGCTGCAAGCAGCAATTATCGGGGCCAAGCGCAAGCAGATGACAGGATATGCCAACATGGCTGAAGGTGTCAGACCAACTGCAACAATGAGAAATTAAAGACATTTAGAGAGGATTTTAGGCGAAATGGCTGAAAAATCATATATAAAGTCATTCAAAATATGATTTAATGGATTATCACTTTCAACCAATAGGTGGCGCAGTTAGAAAACTGATGTGATGTGGTCAGAGTGAAGTGACAATGACACATACAAAGTTTGGTGTCAATATGTCAAGGCATTGCAGAGATAAAGCCTGAATAGTGCTTTTAGCATCATGCCTCATCTTTGCTGCTACGCTATACGAAAACAGTTTTGTCTATAGACACGAAATCAATAACTTTTAGTCAGCACAGTCTGGAGATGATACGATTCGATTTTGGTGAAAATCGGACAAACGGTCTAGGAGGAGTTCGAAAAAGTAGGTTTTGACTGAAAATCAAGATGGCGGACAGGAATCTAGGCCAAATAAGGAAAACTTGGTATCTATGTTCTCGGCTTGACCCAATGAATCTATTAAGACCAGTTGCATTACAATAGGCCAACTTATTCAAAAGTTATTAGCAGTTTTGTAAATTTTGTTATAACTTTTGACCACTAGGTGGCACTGTCTCGAAATATTTTGGATACCTTCAGGGGATGGTGCTGATGGCACATTATGAGTTTCCTAATATTACACCAATGCATTTGTTTAGTATAGCATTTTATTTCACAAAACTGTATTGAAGTCAATGGGAATTTCATGTTTTGTTCTATTATAGCGCCACCAAGAGGCTGAGTCCCACCATTTTTTTTACATGTCCTCAGAGTGAGCTCATACATATGTGTGTCGATTTTGGTGAAAATATCTCAATTCGCTTCGGAGTTATAGACATTTAAATGAAAAAACACATAAAAAATGACTGACACATGACTTTGATTGGAATTTACTACCCCTAAACATCAATATTTTCGCATTTGGGCATTGGCGTATAGCTATCGACCTATGTTTTCAAACTTCTGGCGGTGGTTTCGTCTCGATCGGACTAGCGGTTTCGAAGATATAGCCAAATGTTTTTTAAGCACTAAATCACAACGCTACACAAACCGTAAGGCAAAACCTAGCATGTTTGGTATCGTGGGACTCGGCAACGATTCAGGACTCTAATGAGATGAGTCTCGTGAAAATAAGTCGACCACACCCAAAGTTATAAGCATTTGAAAGCATTTGGTGAAAAAAATTCACCACTAGGTGGCACTGTTTCGAAACTTCTCAGGCTCCTTCAGGGCATCGTGCTGATGATCCATTCCAAGTTTTGTAACGATACGTTCACGCGCTCATAAAATACAGCATTTTAGCACATAATTCAAAATGGCCGACAGTCAAAATGGCTGATCGGGGAAAATTGGATATCAGTCGACTCAGCATGACGCCCTGAATCTAACGAGACCACTTTTATGATTTTTGGACAAACCATTCAGAAGTTATAAGCAAAAATAGCCATTTTTCATATCTCCGGACCAGTAGGTGGCACTGCGCCGAAACGCAGCATGCTGCCTCAGGTCATGCTTGTGATGAGATGTACCAAGTTTGGTCTGAATACGATAAACCGTTGCGGAGATACAGCCCTACGACTGTTTTCACAAGCGCTACGTAAAATTTGTTTGCGCGGTATTCGAGAACGGTTTGATGAATCAACACGAATTCCATAACTTTTTTTCGGCATGGTCTGAAGATGATCTGATTCAATTTTCGTGGAAATTGGACCAACGGCCTAGGAGGAGTTCGAAAAAGTAGGTTTTTCGGAAAATTCAAAATGGCGGAAAATTATTATGACGAAAAATTACGTCATAGGATGCAATCGAATCGCCATGAGCTCACGAATCAGAGGGAAAAAGAATTTTGTTTCTAGCCCTTGTGGTTCAAAAGTTATTAGCAGAAACATGAGTGAAAGTTTGGACAGTTGGTGGCGCTAGAGGGAATGACTTAGACACACCAAAATTGGTGTATTTAATGTTGGGACTGTCCTCTATCAGAATGTCAAACCATTACAACTTTCCCGCAATCGGTTCTATGGGCTGCCATAGACTCCCAGTCGGAACAATGAAGAATAATAATAATAAATATAGCTGCAAGCAGCCATTACCGGGGCCAAGCAGAATAAGACAACAAGACGTGTCAGACCAACTGCAACAATGAGAAATTAAAGACATTTAAAGAGGATTTTAGGCAAAATGCCTGAAAAATCATAGAAACAGTAATGAATAATATCATTTAATGGCTTATCACTTTTGACCAATAGGTGGCGCAGTTACAAAACTGATGTGATGTGGTCAGAGTGAAGTGACAATGACACATACAAAGTTTGGTGTCAATATGTCAAGGCATTGCAGAGATAAAGCCTGAATAGTCCTTTTGGCATCATGCCTTAAATTTGCTGCTGCGGTATAAGAAAATGGTTCCGTCAATCGACACGAAATCCATAACTTTTAGTCGGCACGGTCTGGAGATGATACGATTCGATTTTGGTGAAAATCGGACAAACGGTCTTGGAGGAGTTCGAAAAAGTAGGTTTTGAATGAAAATCAAGATGGCGGACAGGAAGTTAGGCCAAATAAGGTAAACTTGGTATCTATGTTCTCAGCTTGACCCAAGGAAT
Organism: Rutilus rutilus; assembly: GCF_951802725.1. Lineage (NCBI taxonomy): Eukaryota > Metazoa > Chordata > Actinopteri > Cypriniformes > Leuciscidae > Rutilus > Rutilus rutilus. Next base: position 12,752,409 of record NC_140224.1, read on the forward strand.
CTACTAAGATGAGTTGCATTACAATAGGCCAATTTATTCAAAAGTTATTAGCAGTTTTGGAAATTTTGTTATAACTTTTGACCACTAGGTGGCGCTGTTTCTAAATATGTTGGGTACCTTCAGGGGATGGTGCAGATGGCACATTCTGAGTTTTGTAATATTACACCAATGCATTTGTTTAGTATAGCATTTTATTTCACAAAACTGTATTGAAGTCAATGGGAATTTCATGTTTTGTTCTATTATAGCGCCACCAAGAGGCTCAGTCACACAATTTTTTTTACGTGTCCTCAGAGTGAGCCGATACATATGTGTGTCAATTTTGGTGAAAATATCTCAATTCGCTTCAGAGTTATAGACATTTATATGAAAAAACACGTAAAAAATGACTGACACATGACTTTGATTGGAATTTACTACCCCTAAACATCAATATTTTCGCATTTGGGCATTGGCGTATAGCTATCGACCTATGTTTCCAAACTTCTGACGGTGGTTTCGTCTCGATCGGACAAACGGTTTCGAAGATATAGCCAAATGTTTTTTAAGCGCTAAATCACAACGCTACACAAACCGTAAGGCAAAACCTAGCATGTTTGGTATCGTAGGACTCGGCAAGGTTTCAGGAGTCTAATTAGATGAGTCTCGTGAAAATAAGTCGACCGCACCCAAAGTTAAAAGCATTTGAAAAAAAAAATTCACCACTAGGTGGCGCTGTTTCGAAACTTCTCACGCTCCTTCAGGATATCGTGCTGATGACCCATACCAAGTTTCGTAACAATCCGTTCATGCGTTCTTAAAATACAGCATTTTAGCACAAAATTCAAAATGGCCGACAGTCAAAATGTCCGATATGGTAAAATTGGATATCAGTCGACTCGGCATGTTGCCCTGAATCTAACGAGACCAATTTTATGATTTTTGGACAAACTGTTCAGAAGTTATAAGCAAAAATAGCCATTTTTCATATCTCCAGACCAGTAGGTGGCGCTGCGCCGAAACGCAGCATGTAGCCTCAAGTCATGCTTGTGAGTACATGTACCAAGTTTGGTCTGAATACGATAAACCGTTGCGGAGATACCGCCTTACGACTGTTTTTGCAGGCGCTACGTAAAATTTGTTCGAGCGTTTATCAAGAACGGTTTGACGAATCAATTTGAATTTCATAACTTTTGGTCAGCACTGCCTGAAGATGATCTGGTTCAATTTTTGTGCAAATCGGACAAACCGTCTAGGACGAGTTCGAAAAAGTAGGTTTTTAGAAAAATTCAAGATGGCGGCCATATTTTAATGACGTAAAATTACGTCATAGGGTGCAATCGAATTGCCATGAGCTCAGAAATCAGAGGAAACAAGAATTTAGCTGATTGGCCTTACGGTTCAAAAGTTATTAGCAAAATAAAAGTGAAATTTTGGACAGGTGGTGGCGCTAGAGGGAATGACTTAGAAACACCAAAATTGGTGTATTTAATGTTGGGACTGTCCTCTATCAGAATGTCAAACCAAAACAACTTTCCCGCGCTCGGTTCTATGGGCTGCCATAGACTCCCATGGCGGAAGAAGAATAATAATAATAATAAATATAGCTGCAAGCAGCAATTACCGGGGCCAAGCAGAATAAGACGACAAGACATTTCGACATGTTTGAAAGTGTCAGACCAACTGCAACAATGAGCAATTAAAGACATTTAAAGAGGATTTTAGGCAAAATGGCTGAAAAATCATAGAAACAATAATTAAAAATATGATGTAATGGATTATCACTTTCGACCAATAGGTGGTGCAGTTACAAAACTGATGTGATGTGGTCAGAGTGAAGTGACAATGACACATGCAAAGTTTGGTGTCAATATGTCAAGGCATTGCAGACATAAAGCCTGAATAATGCTTTTAGCATCATGCCTCAAATTTGCTGCTGCGCTATACGAAAACGGTTTCGTCAATCGACACGAAATCCATAACTTTCAGTCGGCACGGTCTGGAGATGATATGATTCGATTTTGGTGAAAATCGGACAAACGGTGTAGGAGGAGTTCGAAAAAGTAGGTTTTTAATGAAAATAGCATTTTATTTCACAAAACTGTATTGAAGTCAATGGGAATTTTATGTTTTGTTCTATTATAGCGCCACCAAGAGGCTCAGTCTCACAATTTTTTTTACGTGTCCTCAGAGTGAGCCCATACATATGTGTGTCAGTTTTGGTGAAAAAATCTCAATTTGCTTCAGAGTTATAGGCATTTATATGAAAAAACACGTAAAAAATGACTGACACATGACTTTGTTTGGAATTTACTACCCCTAAACATCAATATTTTCGCATTTGGGCATTGGCGTATAGCTATCGACCTATGTTTCCAAACTTCTGACGGTGGTTTCGTCTCGATCGGACTAGCGGTTTCGAAGATATAGCCAAATGTTTTTTAAGCGCTAAATCACAACGCTACACAAACCGTAAGGCAAAACCTAGCATGTTTGGTATCGTAGGACTCGGCAAGGTTTCAGGAGTCTAATGAGATGAGTCTCGTGAAAATAAGTTGACCACACCCAAAGTTATAAGCATTTGAAAAAAAAAATTCACCACTAGGTGGCGCTGTTTCGAAACTTCTCACGCTCCTTCAGGACAACGTGCTGATGACCCATACCAAGTTTCGTAACAATTCGTTCATGCATTCTTAAAATACAGTATTTTAGCACAAAATTCAAAATGGCCGACAGTCAAAAGGGCCGATATGGTAAAACTGGATATCATACGAATCGGCATATTGCCCTGAATGTAACGATACCAATTTTATGATTTTTGGACAAACTGTTCAGAAGTTATAAGCAAAAATAGCCATTTTTCATATCTCCGGACCAGTAGGTGGCGCTGCGCCGAAACGCAGCATGTTGCCTCAGGTCATGCTTGTGATGACATGTACCAAGTTTGGTCTGAATCCGATAAAGCGTTGCGGAGATACAGCCCTACGACTGTTTTCGCAAGCGCTACGTAAAATTTGTTCGTGCGCTTATTGAAAACGGTTTGACGAATCAATTTGAATTCCATAACTTTTTGTCAGCACTGCCTGAAGATGATCTGGTTCAATTTTCGTGCAAATCGGACAAACCGTCTAGGACGAGTTCGAAAAAGTAGCTTTTTCAGCACATTCAAAATGTCGGCCATATTTTTAAGCCGGAAAATGACGTCATAGGGTGCAATCGAATCGGCATGAGCTCAGGAATAACAGGAAAAAAGAATTTTGTTGATTGGCCTTACGGTTCAAAAGTTATTAGCAAAATAAAAGTGAAACTTTGGACAGGTGGTGGCGCTAGAGGGAATGACTTAGAAACACAAAAATTGGTGTATTTAATGTTGGGACTGTCCTCTATCAGAATGTCAAACCAAAACAACTTTCCCGCAATCGGTTCTATGGGCTGCCATAGACGCCCAGTCGGAAGAAGAATAATAATAAATATAGCTGCAAGCAGCAATTATCGGGGCCAAGCGCAAGCAGATGACAGGATATGCCAACATGGCTGAAGGTGTCAGACCAACTGCAACAATGAGAAATTAAAGACATTTAGAGAGGATTTTAGGCGAAATGGCTGAAAAATCATATATAAAGTCATTCAAAATATGATTTAATGGATTATCACTTTCAACCAATAGGTGGCGCAGTTAGAAAACTGATGTGATGTGGTCAGAGTGAAGTGACAATGACACATACAAAGTTTGGTGTCAATATGTCAAGGCATTGCAGAGATAAAGCCTGAATAGTGCTTTTAGCATCATGCCTCATCTTTGCTGCTACGCTATACGAAAACAGTTTCGTCTATAGACACGAAATCAATAACTTTTAGTCAGCACAGTCTGGAGATGATACGATTCGATTTTGGTGAAAATCGGACAAACGGTCTAGGAGGAGTTCGAAAAAGTAGGTTTTGACTGAAAATCAAGATGGCGGACAGGAATCTAGGCCAAATAAGGAAAACTTGGTATCTATGTTCTCGGCTTGACCCAATGAATCTATTAAGACCAGTTGCATTACAATAGGCCAACTTATTCAAAAGTTATTAGCAGTTTTGTAAATTTTGTTATAACTTTTGACCACTAGGTGGCACTGTCTCGAAATATTTTGGATACCTTCAGGGGATGGTGCTGATGGCACATTATGAGTTTCCTAATATTACACCAATGCATTTGTTTAGTATAGCATTTTATTTCACAAAACTGTATTGAAGTCAATGGGAATTTCATGTTTTGTTCTATTATAGCGCCACCAAGAGGCTGAGTCCCACCATTTTTTTTACATGTCCTCAGAGTGAGCTCATACATATGTGTGTCGATTTTGGTGAAAATATCTCAATTCGCTTCGGAGTTATAGACATTTAAATGAAAAAACACGTAAAAAATGACTGACACATGACTTTGATTGGAATTTACTACCCCTAAACATCAATATTTTCGCATTTGGGCATTAGTGTATAGCTATCGACCTATGTTTCCAAACTTCTGGCGGTGGTTTCGTCTCGATCGGACTAGCGGTTTCGAAGATATAGCCAAATGTTTTTTAAGCACTAAATCACAACGCTACACAAACCGTAAGGCAAAACCTAGCATGTTTGGTATCGTGGGACTCGGCAACGATTCAGGACTCTAATGAGATGAGTCTCGTGAAAATAAGTCGACCACACCCAAAGTTATAAGCATTTGAAAGCATTTGGTGAAAAAAATTCACCACTAGGTGGCACTGTTTCGAAACTTCTCAGGCTCCTTCAGGGCATCGTGCTGATGATCCATTCCAAGTTTTGTAACGATACGTTCACGCGCTCATAAAATACAGCATTTTAGCACATAATTCAAAATGGCCGACAGTCAAAATGGCTGATCGGGGAAAATTGGATATCAGTCGACTCAGCATGACGCCCTGAATCTAACGAGACCACTTTTATGATTTTTGGACAAACCATTCAGAAGTTATAAGCAAAAATAGCCATTTTTCATATCTCCGGACCAGTAGGTGGCACTGCGCCGAAACGCAGCATGCTGCCTCAGGTCATGCTTGTGATGAGATGTACCAAGTTTGGTCTGAATACGATAAACCGTTGCGGAGATACAGCCCTACGACTGTTTTCACAAGCGCTACGTAAAATTTGTTTGCGCGGTATTCGAGAACGGTTTGATGAATCAACACGAATTCCATAACTTTTTTTCGGCATGGTCTGAAGATGATCTGATTCAATTTTCGTGGAAATTGGACCAACGGCCTAGGAGGAGTTCGAAAAAGTAGGTTTTTCGGAAAATTCAAAATGGCGGAAAATTTTTATGACGAAAAATTACGTCATAGGGTGCAATCGAATCGCCATGAGCTCACGAATCAGAGGGAAAAAGAATTTTGTTTCTAGCCCTTGTGGTTCAAAAGTTATTAGCAGAAACATGAGTGAAAGTTTGGACAGTTGGTGGCGCTAGAGGGAATGACTTAGACACACCAAAATTGGTGTATTTAATGTTGGGCCTGTCCTCTATCAGAATGTCAAACCATTACAACTTTCCCGCAATCGGTTCTATGGGCTGCCATAGACTCCCAGTCGGAACAATGAAGAAGAATAATAATAATAATAATAATAATAAGAACGCGAACGAAAACAATAGGTGCCTCCGCACCTTCGGTGCTTGGCCCCTAATAATAATAAGAACGCGAACAAAAACAATAGGTGCCTCCGCACCTTCGGTGCTTGGCCCCTAAATATAGCTGCAAGCAGCAATTACCGGGGCCAAGCAGAATAAGACGACAAGACATGCCGACATGTCTGAAAGTGTCAGACCAACTGCAACAATGAGCAATTAAAGACATTTAAAGAGGATTTTAGACGAAATGGCTGAAAAATCATAGAAACAGTAATTAAAAATATGATTTAATGGATTATCACTTTCGACAAATAGGTGGCGCAGTTACAAAACTGATGTGATGTGGTCAGAGTGAGGAGACAATGACACATACAAAGTTTGGTGTCAATATGTCAAGGCATTGCAGAGATAAAGCCTGAATAGTGCTATTAGCATCATGCCTCAAATTTGCTGCTGCGCTATACGAAAACGGTTTCGTCAATTGACACGAAATCCATAACTTTTAGTCGGCACAGTCTGGGGATGATACGATTCGATTTTGGTGAAAATCGGACAAACGGTGTGGGAGGAGTTCGAAAAAGTAGGTTTTGAATGAAAATAGCATTTTATCTCACAAAACTGTATTGAAGTCAATGGGAATTTCATGTTTTGTTCTATTATAGCGCCACCAAGAGGCTCAGTCCCACAATTTTTTTTACGTGTCCTCAGAGTGAGCCCATACATATGTGTGTCAGTTTTGGTGAAAATATCTCAATTTGCTTTAGAGTTATAAACATTTATATGAAAAAACACGTAAAAAATGACTGACACATGACTTTGTTTGAATTTTACTACCCCTAAACATCAATATTTTCGCATTTGGGCATTGGCGTATAGCTATCGACCTATGTTTCCAAACTTCTGACGGTGGTTTCGTCTCGATCGGACAAGCGGTTTCGAAGATATAGCCTAATGTTTTTTAAGCGCTAAATCACAACGCTACACAAACCGTAAGGCGAAACCTAGCATGTTTGGTATCGTAGGACTCGGCAAGGTTTCAGGAGTCTAATTAGATGAGTCTCGTGAAAATAAGTCGACCGCACCCAAAGTTATAAGCATTTGAAAAAAAAAATTCCCCACTAGGTGGCGCTGTTTCGAAACTTCTCACACTCCTTCAGGACATCGTGCTGATGACCCATGCCAAGTTTCGTAACAATCCGTTCATGCGTTCATAAAATACAGCATTTTAGCACATAATTCAAAATGGCCGACAGTCAAAATGGCCGATATGGTAAAATTGGATATCAGTCGACTCGGGATGTCGCCCTGAATATAACGAGACCAATTTTATGATTTTTGGACAAACTGTTCAGAAGTTATAAGCAAAAATAGCCATTTTTCATATCTCCGGACCAGTAGGTGGCGCTGCGCCGAAACGCAGCATGTAGCCTCAGGTCATGCTTGTGATGACATGTACCAAGTTTGGTCTGAATACGATAAACCGTTGCAGAGATACAGCCTTACGACTGTTTTTGCAGGCGCTACGTAAAATTTGTTCGTGCGTTTATTGAAAACGGTTTGACGAATCAATTTGAATTCCATAACTTTTGGTCAGCACTGCCTGAAGATGATCTGGTTCAATTTTCGTGCAAATCGGACAAACCGTCTAGGACGAGTTCGAAAAAGTAGGTTTTTCGAATGAATCAAAATGGCGGCCATATTTTTATTACAGAAAATGAAGTCATAGGATGCAATCGAATCGGCATGAGCTCAGGAATCAGAGGAAAAAATAATTTTGTTGATTGGCCTTACAGTTCAAAAGTTATTAGCAAAATAAAAGTGAAACTTTGGACAGGTGGTGGCGCTAGAGGGAATGACTTAGAAACACCAAAATTGGTGTATTTAATGTTGGGACTGTGCTCTATCAGAATGTCAAACCAAAACAACTTTCCCGCAATCGGTTCTATGGGCTGCCATAGACTCCAAGAGCGGAAGAAGAAGAAGAAGAAGAAGAAATATAGCTGCAAGCAGCAATTACCGGGGCCAAGCAGAATAAGACGACAAGACATGCCAACATGTCTGAAAGTGTCAGACCAACTGCAACAATGAGCAATTAAAGACATTTAAAGAGGATTTTAGGCGAAATGGCTGAAAAATCATGTAAAAAGTGATTCAAAATATGATTTAATGGATTGTCACTTTTGACCAAAAGGTGGCGCTGTTACGAAATTGATGTGGTGTGGTCAGAGTAAGGAGACAGTGACACATACAAAGTTTTGTGTCAATATGTCGAGGCATTGCAGATATAAAGCCTGAATAGTCATTTTGGCATCATGCCTCAACTTTGCTGCTGTGCTATACGAAAACGGTTTCATCAATCGACACGAAATCCATAACTTTTTGTCGGCACAGTCTGGAGATGATACGATTCGATTTTGGTGAAAATCGGACAAACGGTCTAGGAGGAGTTCGAAAAAGTAGGTTTTGAATGAAAATCAAGATGGCGGACAGGAAGTTTGGCCAAATAAGGAAAACTTGGTATCTATGTTCTCGGCTTGACCCAAGGAATCTATTAAGACCAGTGGCATTTCAATAGCCACATGTATTCAAAAGTTATTAGCCTTTTTGGAAATTTTGTTATAACTTTTGACCACTAGGTGGCGCTGTTTTGAAATATTTTGGTTGCCTTCAGGGGATGGTGCTGAAGGAACATTCTGAGTTTCGTAATATTACACCAATGCATTTGTTTAGTATAGCATTTTATTTCACAAAACTGTATTGAAATCAATGGGAATTTCATGTTTTGTTCTATTATAGCGCCACCAAGAGGCTCAGTCCCACCATTTTTTTTATGTGTCATCAGAGTGAGCCCATACATATATGTGTCGATTTTGGTGCAAAAATCTCAATTTGCTTCGGAGTTATAGACATTTATATGTAAAAACACGTAAAAAATGACTGACACATGACTTTGATTGAATATTACTACCCCTAAACATCAATATTTTCGCATTTGGGCATTGGCGTATAGCTATCGACCTATGTTTCCAAACTTCTGACGGTGGTTTCGTCTCGATCGGACAAGCGGTTTCGAAGATATAGCCTAATGTTTTTTAAGCGCTAAATCACAACGCTACACAAACCGTAAGACGAAACCTAGCATGTTTGGTATCGTGGGACTCGGCAACGATTCAGGACTCTAATGAGATGAGTCTCGTGAAAATAAGTCGACCACACCCAAAGTTATAAGCATTTGGGAAAAAAAATTCACCACTAGGTGGCGCTGTTTCGAAACTTCTCAGGTTCCTTCAGGACATCGTGATGATGACCAATACCAAGTTTCGTAACAATTCGTTCATGCGTTCATAAAATACAGCATTTTAGCACAAAATTCAAAATGGCTGACAGTCAAAATGGCCGATATGGTCAAATTGGATATCAGTCGAATCGGCATGTTGCCCTGAATCTAACGAGACCAATTTTATGATTTTTGGACAAACTGTTCAAAAGCTATAAGCAAAAATAGCCATTTTCCATATCTCCGGACCAGTAGGTGGCGCTACGCCGAAACACAGCATGTAGCCTCAGGTCATGCCTGTGATGACATGTACCAAGTTTGGTCTGAATACGATAAACTGGTGCGGAGATAGAGCCCTACGACTGTTTTTGCAGGCGCTACGTAAAATTAGTTTGAGTGTTTTTCGAAAACGGTTTAACGAATCAATTTGAATTCCATAACTTTTGGTCAGCACTGCCTGAAGATGATCTGGTTCAATTTTCGTGCAAATCGGACAAACCATCTAGGACGAGTTCGAAAAAGTAGCTTTTAAGGACAATTCAAAATGGCGGCCATATTGTAATGACGAAAATGACGTCATAGGGTGCAATCGAATTGGCATGAGCTCAGGAATAAGAGAAAAAAAGAATTTTGTTGATTGGACTTACGGTTCAAAAGTTATTAGCAAAATAAAAGTGAAACTTTGGACAGGTGGTGGCGCTAGAGGGAATGACTTAGACACACCAAAATTGGTGTATTTAATGTTGGGACTGTCCTCTATCAGAATGTCAAACCATTACAACTTTCCCGCAATCGGTTCTATGGGCTGCCATAGACTCCCAGTCGGAAGAAACGGAAGAATAATAATAATAATAGGAACGGGAACAGATACAATAGGTGCCTACGCACCTTCGGTGCTTGGCCCCTAATAATAATAAGAACGCGAACGGATACAATAGGTGCCTCCGCACCTTCGGTGCTTGGCCCCTAAATATAGCTGCAAGCAGCCATTACCGGGGCCAAGCAGAATAAGACGACAAGACATGGCTGAAGGTGTCAGATCAACTGCAACAATGAGCAATTACAGACATTTAAAGAGGATTTTAGACGAAATGGCTGAAAAATCATAGAAACAGTAATTAAAAATATAATTTAATTGATTATCACTTTCGACAAGTAGGTGGCGCAGTTACAAAACTGATGTGGTCAGAGTGAAGTGACAATGTCACATACAAAGTTTGTTGTCAATATGTCAAGGCATTGCAGAGATAAAGCCTGAATAGTGCTATTGGCATCATGCCTCAACTTTGCTGCTGCGCTATACGAAAATGGTTTCGTCTATCGACAAGAAATCCATAACTTTTAGTTGGCATGGTCTGGAGATGATACGATTAGATTTTGGTGAAAATCTGACAAACGGTCTAGGAGGAGTTTGAAAAAGTAGGTTTTGACTGAAAATCAAGATGGCGGACAGGAAGTTTGGCCAAATAAGGAAAACTTGGTATCTATGTTCTCGGCTTGACCCAAGGAATCTATTAAGCATTTCAATAGCCAGATTTATTCAAAAGTTATTAGCCTTTTTGGAAATTTTGTTACAACTTTTGACCACTAGGTGGCGCTGTCTCGAAATATTTTGGGTACCTTCAGGGGATGGTGCTGATGACACAATCTAAGTTTCGTAATATTAAACCAATGCATTTGTTTAGTATAGCATTTTATTTCACAAAATTGTATGGAAGTCAATGGGAATTTCATGTTTTGTTCTATTATAGCGCCACCAAGAGGCTCAGTCCCACCATTTTTTGTATGTGTCCTCAGAGTGAGCCCATACATATGTGTGTCGATTTTGGTGAAAATATCTCAATTATCTTCGGAGTTATAGACATTTATATGAAAAAACACGTAAAAAATGACTGACACATGACTTTAATTGGAATTTACTACCTCTAGACATCAATATTTTCGCATTTGGGCTTAAACGTTTAGTTAACAAGCTATGATTCCAAACTTCTGACGGTGGTTTCGTCTCGATCGGACAAACGGTTTCGAAGATATCGCCTAATGTTTTTTAAGGGCTAAATCACAACGCTACACAAACCGTAAGGCGAAACCTAGCATATTTGGTATCGTTGGACTCGGCAAGGATTCAGGAGTCTAATGAGATGAGTTTGGTGAAAATAAGTCGACCACACCCAAAGTTATAAGCATTTGAAAAATAAAATTCACCACTAGGTGGCGCTGTTTCAAAACTTCTCACGCTCCTTCAGAACATCGTACTGATGACCCATACCGAGTTTCGTAACAATCCGTTCATGCGTTCTTAAAATACAGCATTTTAGCACAAAATTCAAAATGGCCGAAAGTCAAAACGGCCGATATGGTAAAATTTGATATCAGTCGACTCGGCATGTTGCCCTGAATCTAACGAGACCAATTTTATGATTTTTGGACAAAATGTTCAGAAGTTATAAGCAAAAATAGCCATTTTTCATATCTCCGGACCAGTAGGTGGCGCTGCGCCGAAACGCAGCATGTAGCCTCAGGTCATGCGTGTGATGACATGTACCAATTTTGGTCTGAATCCGATAAAGCGTTGCGGAGATACAGCCCTACGACTGTTTTCGCAAGCGCTACGTAAAATGTGTTCGAGCGTTATTCGAAAACGGTTTGACGAATCAATTTGAATTCCATAACTTTTTGTCAGCACTGCCTGAAGATGATCTGGTTCAATTTTCGTGCAAATCGGACAAACCGTCTAGGACGAGTTCGAAAAAGTAGCTTTTTCAGCCCATTAAAAATGGCGGCCATATTTATAAGCCGGAAAATGACGTCATAGGGTGAAATCGAATCGGCATGAGCTCGGGAATCAGAGGAAAAAAGAATTTTGTTGATTGGCCAAACGGTTCAAAAGTTATTAGCAAAATAAAAGTGAAATTTTGGACAGGTGGTGGCGCTAGAGGGATTGGTTTTAAGACACCAAATTTGGTATGGTGACTTTTTGGACTGTCCTCTATCATTGTGCCAAATTTCATAACTTTCCCGCAATCGGTTCTATGGGCTGCCATAGACTCCCATGGCGGAAGAAGAATAATAATAATAAATATAGCTGCAAGCAGCAATTATCGGGGCCAAGCGCAAGCAGATGACAGGATATGCCAACATGGCTGAAGGTGTCAGACCAACTGCAACAATGAGCAATTAAATACATTTAAAGAGGATTTTAGGCGAAATGGCTGAAAAATCATATAAAAAGTCATTCAAAATATGATTTAATGGATTATCACTTTCGACCAATAGGTGGCGCAGTTACAAACTGATGTGATGTGGTCAGAGTGAAGTAACAATGACACATACAAAGTTTGGTGTCAATATGTCAAGCCATTGCAGAGATAAAGCCTGAATAGTGCTTTTAGCATCATGCTTCAACTTTGCTTCTACGCTATACGAAAACGGTTTCGTCTATAGACACGAAATCCATAACTTTTAGTCAGCACACTCTGGAGATGATACGATTCGATTTTGGTGAAAATCGGACAAACGGTCTAGGAGGAGTTCGAAAAAGTAGGTTTTAACTGAAAATCAAGATGGCGGACAGGAAGCTAGGCCAAATAAGGAAACCTTGGTATCTATGTTCTCGGCTTGACCCAAGGAATCTATTAAGACCAGTTGCATTACAATAGGCCAATTTATTCAAAAGTTATTAGCAGTTTTGTAAATTTTGTTACAACTTTTGACCACTAGGTGGCACTGTCTCAAAATATTTTGGATACCTTCAGGGGATGGTGCTGATGGCACATTTTGAGTTTCGAAATATTAAACTAATGCATTTGTTTAGCATAGCATTTTATTTCACAAAACTGTATTGAAGTCAATGGGGATTTCATGTTTTGTTCTATTATAGCGCCACCAAGAGGCTGAGTCCCACCATTTTTTTTACATGTCCTCAGAGTGAGCCCATACATATGTGTGTCGATTTTGGTGAAGATATCTCAATTCGCTTCGGAGTTATAGACATTTATATGAAAAAACTCGTAAAAAATGACTGACACATGACTTTGATTGGAATTTACTACCCCTAAACATCAATATTTTTGCAATTGGGCATTGGCGTATAGCTATCGACCTATGTTTCCAAACTTCTGACGGTGGTTTCGTCTCGATCGGACTAGCGGTTTCAAAGATATAGCCAAATGTTTTTTAAGCGCTAAATCACAACGCTACACAAACCGTAAGGCGAAACCTAGCATGTTTGGTATCGTGGGACTCGGCAACGATTCAGGACTCTAGTGAGATGAGTCTCGTGAAAATACGTCGACCACACCCAAAGTTATAAGCATTTGGAAGCATTTGGGAAAAAAAATTCACCACTAGGTGGCACTGTTTCGAAACTTCTCAGGCTCCTTCAGGGCATCGTGCTGATGATCCATTCCGAGTTTTGTAACGATACGTTCACGCGTTCATAAAATACAGCATTTTAGCACATAATTCAAAATGGCCGACAGCCAAAATGGCTGATCGGGGAAAATTGGATATCAGTCGACTCAGCATGATGCCCTGAATCTAACGAGACCACTTTTATGATTTTTGGACAAACCATTCAGAAGTTATAAGCAAAAATAGCCATTTTTCATATCTCCGGACCAGTAGGTGGCACTGTGCCGAAACGCAGCATGTTGCCTCAGGTCATGCTTGTGATGAGATGTACCAAGTTTGGTCTTAATATGATAAAGTGTTGAGGAGATACTGGCTTGTGTCTGTTTTCGCAAGCGCTACGTAAAATTTGTTTGCGCGGTATTCGAGAACGGTTTGATGAATCAACACGAATTCCATAACTTTTTGTCGGCATGGTCTGAAGATGATCTGATTCAATTTTCGTGGAAATTGGAGCAACGGCCTAGGAGGAGTTTGAAAAAGTAGGTTTTTCGGAAAATTCAAAATGGCGGAAAAATTATTATGACGAAAAATAACGCCATAGGGTGCAATTGAATCGCCCTGAGCTCAGAAATCAGAGGAAAAAAGAATTTTGTTTCTAGCCCTTGTGGTTCAAAAGTTATTAGCATAAACATGAGTGAAACTTTGGACAGTTGGTGGCGCTAGAGGGAATGACTTAGACACACCAAAATTGGTGTATTTAATGTTGGGACTGTCCTCTATCAGAATGTCAAACCATTACAACTTTCCCGCGATCGGTTCTATGGGCTGCCATAGACTCCCAGTCGGAAGAAGGAAGAATAATAATAATAATAAATATAGCTGCAAGCAGCCATTACCGGGGCCAAGCAGAATAAGACGACAAGACATGCCAACATGTCTAAAAGTTTCAGACCAACTGCAACAATGAGCAATTAAATACATTTAAAGAGGATTTTAGATGAAATGGCTGAAAAATCATATAAAAAGTCATTTAAAATATGATTTAATGGATTATCACTTTCGACCAATAGGTGGAGCAGTTACAAAACTGATGTGATGTGGTCAGAGTGAAGTGACAATGACACATACAAAGTTTGGTGTCAATATTTCAAGGGATTTCAGAGATAAAGCCTGAATAGTGCTTTTGGCATCATGCCTCAACTTTGCTGCTGCGCTATACGAAAACAGTTTCGTCTATCGACACGAAATCCATAACTTTTAGTCGGCACAGTCTGGAGATGATACGATTCGATTTTGGTGAAAATCGGACAAACGGTCTAGGAGGAGTTCGAAAAAGTAGGTTTTGAATGAAAATCAAGATGGCGGACAGGAAGTTTGGCCAAATAAGGAAAACTTGGTATCTATGTTCTCGGCTTGACCCAGGGAATCTATTAAGACCAGTGGCATTTCAATAGCCAGATTTATTCAAAAGTTATTAGCCTTTTTGGAAATTTTGTTATAACTTTTGACCACTAGGTGGCGCTGTCTCGAAATCTTTTGGGTACCTTCAGGGGATGGAGCTGATGGCACATTCTGAGTTTCATAATATTACACCAATGCATTTGTTTAGTATAGCATTTTATTTCACAAAACTGTATTGAAGTCAATGGGAATTTCATGTTTTGTTCTGTTATAGCGCCACCAAGAGGCTCAGTCACACCATTTTTTGTATGTGTCCTCAGAGTGAGCCCATACATATGTGTGTCAATTTTGGTGAAGATATCTCAATTCGCTTCGGAGTTATAGACATTTATATGAAAGAACACGTAAAAAATGACTGACACATGACTTTGATTGGAATTTACTACCCCTAAACATCAATATTTTTGCATTTGGGCATTGGCGTATAGCTATCGACCTATGTTTCCAAACTTCTGACGGTGGTTTCGTCTTGATCGGACTATCGGTTTCGAAGATATAGCCAAATGTTTTTTAAGCGCTAAATCACAACGCTACACAAACCGTGAGGCAAAACCTAGCATGTTTGGTATCGTGGGACTCGGCAACGATTCAGGACCGTAATGAGATGAGTCTCGTGAAAATAAGTCGACCACACCCAAAGTTATAAGCATTTGGGAAAAAAAATTCACCACTAGGTGGCGCTGTTTCGAAAGTTCTCAGGTTCCTTCAGGACATCGTGATGATGACCAATACTAAGTTTCGTAACAATTCGTTCATGCGTTCATAAAATACAGCATTTTAGCACAAAATTCAAAATGGCTGACAGTCAAAATGGCCGATATGGTCAAATTGGATATCAGTCGAATCGGCATGTTGCCCTGAATCTAACGAGACCAATTTTATGATTTTTGGACAAACTGTTCAAAAGCTATAAGCAAAAATAGCCATTTTCCATATCTCCGGACCAGTAGGTGGCGCTGCGCCGAAACACAGCATGTAGCCTCAGGTGATGCCTGTGATGACATGTACCAAGTTTGGTCTGAATACGATAAACCGTTGCAGAGATAGAGCCCTACGACTGTTTTTGCAGGCGCTACGTAAAATTAGTTCGAGCGTTTTTCGAAAACGGTTTAACGAATCAATTTGAATTCCATAACTTTTGGTCAGCACTGCCTGAAGATGATCTGGTTCAATTTTCGTGCAAATCGGACAAACCATCTAGGACGAGTTCGAAAAAGTAGCTTTTAAGGACAATTCAAAATGGCGGCCATATTGTTATGACGAAAATGACGGCATAGGGTGCAATCGAATTGGCATGAGATCAGGAATAAGAGAAAAAAAGAATTTTGTTGATTGGACTTACGGTTCAAAAGTTATTAGCAAAATAAAAGTGAAATTTTGGACAGGTGGTGGCGCTAGAGGGAATGACTTAGACACACCAAAATTGGTGGATTTGATGTTGGGACTGTCCTCTATCAGAATGTCAAACCATTACAACTTTCCCGCAATCGGTTCTATGGGCTGCCATAGACTCCCAGTCGGAAGAAACGGAAGAATAATAATAATAATAGGAACGGGAACAGATACAATAGGTGCCTACGCACCTTCGGTGCTTGGCCCCTAATAATAATAATAATAAGAACGGGAACGAAAACAATAGGTGCCTCCGCACCTTCGGTGCTTGGCCCCTAATAATAATAATAAGAACGCGAACAAAAACAATAGGTGCCTCCGCACCTTCGGTGCTTGGCCCCTAATAAATATAGCTGCAAGCAGCAATTATCGGGGCCAAGCGCAAGCAGATGACAGGATATGCCAACATGGCTGAAGGTGTCAGACCAACTGCAACAATGAGCAATCAAAGACATTTAAAGAGGATTTTAGGCGAAATGGCTGAAAAATCATATAAAAAGTCATTCAAAATATGATTTAATGGATTATCACTTTCAACCAATAGGTGGCGCAGTTACAAAACTGATGTGATGTGGTCAGAGTGAAGTGACAATGACACATACAAAGTTTGGTGTCAATATGTCAAGGCATTGCAGAGATAAAGCCTGAATAGTGCTTTTAGCATCATGCCTCATCTTTGCTGCTACGCTATACGAAAACTGTTTTGTCTATAGACACGAAATCCATAACTTTTAGTCAGCACAGTCTGGAGATGATACGATTCGATTTTGGTGAAAATCGGACAAACGGTCTAGGAGGAGTTCGAAAAAGTAGGTTTTGACTGAAAATCAAGATGGCGGACAGGAAGCTAGGCCAAATAAGGAAACCTTGGTATCTATGTTCTCGGCTTGACCCAAGGAATCTATTAAGACCAGTTGCATTACAATAGGCCAACTTATTCAAAAGTTATTAGCAGTTTTGTAAATTTTGTTATAACTTTTGACCACTAGGTGGCACTGTCTCGAAATATTTTGGATCCCTTCAGGGGATGGTGCTGATGGCACATTATGAGTTTCGTAATATTACACCAATGCATTTGTTTAGTATAGCATTTTATTTCACAAAACTGTATAGAAGTCAATGGGAATTTCATGTTTTGTTCTATTATAGCGCCACCAAGAGGCTGAGTCCCACCATTTTTTTTACATGTCCTCAGAGTGAGCTCATACATATGTGTGTCGATTTTGGTGAAAATATCTCAATTATCTTCGGAGTTATAGACATTTATATGAAAAAACACGTAAAAAATGACTGACACATGACTTTGATTGGAATTTACTACCCCTAAACATCAATATTTTCGCATTTGGGCATTGGCGTATAGCTATCGACCTATGTTTCCAAACTTCTGGCGGTGGTTTCGTCTCGATCGGACTAGCGGTTTCGAAGATATAGCCAAATGTTTTTTAAGCGCTAAATCACAACGCTACACAAACCGTAAGGCGAAACCTAGCATGTTTGGTATCGTGGGACTCGGCAACGATTCCGGACTCTAATGAGATGAGTATCGTGAAAATAAGTCGACCACACCCAAAGTTATAAGCATTTGAAAGCATTTGGTGAAAAAAATTCACCACTAGGTGGCACTGTTTCGAAACTTCTCAGGCTCCTTCAGGGCATCGTGCTGATGATCCATTCCAAGTTTTGTAACGATACGTTCACGCGCTCATAAAATACAGCATTTTAGCACATAATTCAAAATGGCCGACAGCCAAAATGGCTGATCGGGGAAAATTGGATATCAGTCGACTCAGCATGACGCCCTGAATCTAACGAGACCACTTTTATGAGTTTTGGACAAACCATTCAGAAGTTATAAGTAAAAATAGCCATTTTTCATATCTCCGGACCAGTAGGTGGCACTGCGCCGAAACGCAGCATGTTGCCTCAGGTCATGCTTGTGATGAGATGTACCAAGTTTGGTCTGAATACGATAAACCGTTGCGGAGATACAGCCCTACGACTGTTTTCACAAGCGCTACGTAAAATTTGTTTGCGCGGTATTCGAGAACGGTTTGATGAATCAACACGAATTCCATAATTTTTTTTCGGCATGGTCTGAAGATGATCTGATTCAATTTTCGTGGAAATTGGACCAACGGCCTAGGAGGAGTTCGAAAAAGTAGGTTTTTCGGAAAATTCGAAATGGTGGAAAAAATGTTATGACGAAAAATGACGTCATAGGGTGCATTCGAATCGTCATGAGCTCAGGAATCAGAGGAAAAAAGAATTTTGTTTCTAGCCCTTGTGGTTCAAAAGTTATTAGCATAAACATGAGTGCAACTTTGGACAGTTGGTGGCGCTAGAGGGAAAGACTTAGACACACCAAAATTGGTGTATTTAATGTTGGGACTGTCCTCTATTAGAATGTCAAATCATTACAACTTTCCCGCGATCGGTTCTATGGGCTGCCATAGACTCCCAGTCGGAAGAAGGAAGAATAATAATAATAAATATAGCTGCAAGCAGCCATTACCGGGGCCAAGCAGAATAAGACGACAAGACATGGCTGAAGGTGTCAGATCAACTGCAACAATGAGCAATTACAGACATTTAAAGAGGATTTTAGACGAAATGGCTGAAAAATCATAGAAACAGTAATTAAAAATATAATTTAATTGATTATCACTTTCGACAAGTAGGTGGCGCAGTTACAAAACTGATGTGGTCAGAGTGAAGTGACAATGTCACATACAAAGTTTGTTGTCAATATGTCAAGGCATTGCAGAGATAAAGCCTGAATAGTGCTATTGGCATCATGCCTCAACTTTGCTGCTGCGCTATACGAAAATGGTTTCGTCTATCGACAAGAAATCCATAACTTTTAGTCGGCACGGTCTGGAGATGATACGATTCGATTTTGGTGAAAATCGGACAAACGGTCTAGGAGGAGTTTGAAAAAGTAGGTTTTGACTGAAAATCAAGATGGCGGACAGGAAGTTTGGCCAAATAAGGAAAACTTGGTATCTATGTTCTCGGCTTGACCCAAGGAATCTATTAAGCATTTCAATAGCCAGATTTATTCAAAAGTTATTAGCCTTTTTGGAAATTTTGTTACAACTTTTGACCACTAGGTGGCGCTGTCTCGAAATATTTTGGGTACCTTCAGGGGATGGTGCTGATGACACAATCTGAGTTTCGTAATATTAAACCAATGCATTTGTTTAGTATAGCATTTTATTTCACAAAATTGTATGGAAGTCAATGGGAATTTCATGTTTTGTTCTATTATAGCGCCACCAAGAGGCTTAGTCCCACCATTTTTTGTATGTGTCCTCAGAGTGAGCCCATACATATGTGTGTCGATTTTGGTGAAAATATCTCAATTATCTTCGGAGTTATAGACATTTATATGAAAAAACACGTAAAAAATGACTGACACATGACTTTAATTGGAATTTACTACCTCTAGACATCAATATTTTCGCATTTGGGCTTTAACATTTAGTTAACAAGCTATGATTCCAAACTTCTGACGGTGGTTTCGTCTCGATCGGACAAACGGTTTCGAAGATATCGCCTAATGTTTTTTAAGGGCTAAATCACAACGCTACACAAACCGTAAGGCGAAACCTAGCATATTTGGTATCGTTGGACTCGGCAAGGATTCAGGAGTCTAATGAGATGAGTTTGGTGAAAATAAGTCGACCACACCCAAAGTTATAAGCATTTGAAAAATAAAATTCACCACTAGGTGGCGCTGTTTCAAAACTTCTCACGCTCCTTCAGAACATCGTGCTGATGACCCATACCGAGTTTCGTAACAATCCGTTCATGCGTTCTTAAAATACAGCATTTTAGCACAAAATTCAAAATGGCCGAAAGTCAAAACGGCCGATATGGTAAAATTTGATATCAGTCGACTCGGCATGTTGCCCTGAATCTAACGAGACCAATTTTATGATTTTTGGACAAAATGTTCAGAAGTTATAAGCAAAAATAGCCATTTTTCATATCTCCGGACCAGTAGGTGGCGCTGCGCCGAAACGCAGCATGTAGCCTCAGGTCATGCTTGTGATGACATGTACCAATTTTGGTCTGAATCCGATAAAGCGTTGCGGAGATACAGCCCTACGACTGTTTTCGCAAGCACTACGTAAAATGTGTTCGAGCGTTATTCGAAAACGGTTTGACGAATCAATTTGAATTCCATAACTTTTTGTCAGCACTGCCTGAAGATGATCTGGTTCAATTTTCGTGCAAATCGGACAAACCGTCTAGGACGAGTTCGAAAAAGTAGCTTTTTCAGCCCATTAAAAATGGCGGCCATATTTATAAGCCGGAAAATGACGTCATATGGTGCAATCGAATCGGCATGAGCTCGGGAATCAGAGGAAAAAAGAATTTTGTTGATTGGCCAAACGGTTCAAAAGTTATTAGCAAAATAAAAGTGAAATTTTGGACAGGTGGTGGCGCTAGAGGGATTGGTTTTAAGACACCAAATTTGGTATGGTGACTTTTTGGACTGTCCTCTATCATTGTGCCAAATTTCATAACTTTCCCGCAATCGGTTCTATGGGCTGCCATAGACTCCCATGGCGGAAGAAGAATAATAATAATAATAATAAATATAGCTGCAAGCAGCAATTATCGGGGCCAAGCGCAAGCAGATGACAGGATATGCCAACATGGCTGAAGGTGTCAGACCAACTGGAACAATGAGCAATTAAATACATTTAAAGAGGATTTTAGATGAAATGGCTGAAAAATCATATAAAAAGTCATTTAAAATATGATTTAATGGATTATCACTTTCGACCAATAGGTGGCGCAGTTACAAAAGTGATGTGATGTGGTCAGAGTGAAGTGACAATGACACATACAAAGTTTGGTGTCAATATGTCAAGGCATTGCAGAGATAAAGCCTGAATTGTGCTTTTAGCATCATGCCTCAACTTTGCTGCTACGCTATATGAAAACGGTTTCGTCTATTGACACAAAATCCATAACTTTTATACAGCATAGTCTGGAGATGATACGATTCGATTTTGGTGAAAATCGGACAAACGGTCTAGGAGGAGTTCGAAAAAGTAGGTTTTGACTGAAAATCTAGATGGCGGACAGGAAGTTTGGCCAAATAAGGAAAACTTGGTATCTATGTTCTCGGCTTGACCCAAGGAATCTATTAAGACCCGTGGCATTTCAATAGCCAGATTTATTCAAAAGTTATTAGCCTTTTTGGAAATTTTGTTATAACTTTTGACCACTAGGTGGCGCTGTCTTGAAATATTTTGGTTGCCTTCAGGGGATGGTGCTGATGACACAATCTGAGTTTCGTAATATTACACCAATGCATTTGTTTAGTATAGCATTTTATTTCACAAAACTGTATTGAAGTCAATGGGAATTTCATATTTTGTTCAATTATAGCGCCACCAAGAGGCTCAGTCCCACAATTTTTTTTACGTGTCCTCAGAGTGAGCCCATACATATGTGTGTCAATTTTGGTGAAAATATCTCAATTCACTTCGGAGTTATAGACATTTATATGAAAAAACACGAAAAAAATGACTGACACATGACTTTGATTGGAAATTAGTACCCCTAAACATCAATATTTTCGCATTTGGGCATTGGCGTATAGCTATCGACCTATGTTTCCAAACTTCTGACGGTGGTTTCGTCTCGATCGGACTAGCGGTTTCAAAGATATAGCCAAATGTTTTTTAAGCGCTAAATCACAACGCTACACAAACCGTAAGGCGAAACCTAGCATGTTTGGTATCGTAGGACTCGGCAACGATTCAGGAGTCTAAAAAGATGAGTTTCGTGAAAATAAGTTGACCACACCCAAAGTTATAAGCATTTGAAAAAAAAAATTCACCACTAGGTGGCGCTGTTTCGAAACTTCTCAGGCTCATTCAGGGCATTGTGCTGATGACCCATACCACGTTTCGTAACAATCCGTTCATGCGGTCATAAAATACAGAATTTTAGCACAAAATTCAAAATGGCCGACAGCCAAAATGACCGATATGGTCAAATTGGACATCAGTCGACTCGGCATGTTGCCCTGAATCTAACGAGACCAATTTTATGATTTTTGGACAAACTGTTCAGAAGTTATAAGCAAAAATAGCCATTTTTCATATCTCCGGACCAGTAGGTGGCGCTGCGCCGAAACGCAGCATGTAGCCTCAGGTCATGCTTGTGAGTACATGTACCAAGTTTGGTCTGAATACGATAAACCTTTGCGGAGATACAGCCTTACGACTGTTTTTGCTAGCGCTACGTAAAATGTATTCGTGCGTTTATCGAAAACGGTTTGACGAATCAATTTGAATTCCATAACTTTTGGTCAACACTGCCTGAAGATGATCTGGTTCAATTTTCGTGCAAATCGGACAAACCGTCTAGGACGAGTTCGAAAAAGTAGCTTTTTCAGAAAATTAAAAATGGCGGCCATATTTATATGACGGAAAATGACGTCATAGGGTGCAATCGAATCGGCATGAGCTCAGAAATAAGAGGAAAAAAGAATTTTGTTGATTGGCCTTACGGTTCAAAAGTTATTAGCAAAATAAAAGTGAAACTTTGGACAGGTGGTGGCGCTAGAGGGAATGACTTAGAAACACAAAAATTGGTGTATTTAATGTTGGGACTGTCCTCTATCAGAATGTCAAACCAAAACAACTTTCCCGCAATCGGTTCTATGGGCTGCCATAGACTCCCAGAGCGGAAGAATAATAATAATAAATATAGCTGCAAGCAGCAATTATCGGGGCCAAGCGCAAGCAGATGACAGGATATGCCAACATGGCTGAAGGTGTCAGACCATCTGCAACAATGAGCAATTAAATACATTTAAAGAGGATTTTAGGCGAAATGGCTGAAAAATCATATAAAAAGTCATTCAAAATATGATTTAATGGATTATCACTTTCGACCAATAGGTGGCGCAGTTACAAATGTGATGTGATGTGGTCAGAGTGAAGTGACAATGACACATACAAAATTTGGTGTCAATATGTCAAGGCATTGCAGAGATAAAGCCTGAATAGTGCTTTTAGCATCATGCCTCAAGTTTGCTGCTACGCTATACGAAAACGGTTTCGTCTATAGACACGAAATCCATAACTTTTAGTCAGCACAGTCTGGAGATGATACGATTCGATTTTGGTGAAAATCGGACAAACGGTCTAGGAGGAGTTCGAAAAAGTAGGTTTTGAATGAAAATCAAGATGGCTGACAGGAAGTTTGGCCAAATAAGGAAAACTTGGTATCTATGTTCTCGGCTTGACCCAAGGAATCTATTAAGACCAGTGGCATTTCAGTAGCCAGATTTATTCAAAAGTTATTATTCTTTTTGGAAATGTTGTTATAACTTTTGACCACTAGGTGGCACTGTCTTGAAATATTTTGGGTACCTTCAGGGAATGGTGCTGATGGCACATTTTGAGTTTTGTAATATTACACCAATGCATTTGTTTAGTATAGCATTTTATTTCACAAAACTGTATTGAAGTCAATGGGAATTTCATGTTTTGTTCTATTATAGCGCTACCAAGAGGCTGAGTCCCACCATTTTTTTTACATGTCCTCAGAGTGAGCTCGTACATATGTGTGTCGATTTTGGTGAAGATATCTCAATTCGCTTCGGAGTTATAGACATTTATATGAAAAAACACGTAAAAAATGACTGACACATGACTTTGATTGGAATTTACTACCCCTAAACATCAATATTTTCGCATTTGGGCATTGGCGTATAGCTATCGACCTATGTTTCCAAACTTCTGAAGGTGGTTTCGTCTCGATCGGACTAGCGGTTTCAAAGATATAGCCAAATGTTTTTTAAGCGCTAAATCACAACGCTACACAAACCGTAAGGCAAAACCTAGCATGTTTGGTATCGTGGGACTCGGCAACGATTCAGGACTCTAATGAGATGAGTCTCGTGAAAATAAGTCGACCACACCCAAAGTTATAAGCATTTGGAAGCATTTGGGAAAAAAAATTCACCACTAGGTGGCACTGTTTCGAAACTTCTCAGGCTCCTTCAGGGCATCGTGCTGATGATCCATTCCGAGTTTTGTAACGATACGTTCACGCGTTCATAAAATACAGCATTTTAGCACATAATTCAAAATGGCCGACAGCCAAAATGGCTGATCGGGGAAAATTGGATATCAGTCGACTCAGCATGATGCCCTGAATCTAACGAGACCACTTTTATGATTTTTGGACAAACCATTCAGAAGTTATAAGCAAAAATAGCCATTTTTCATATCTCCGGACCAGTAGGTGGCACTGTGCCGAAACGCAGCATGTTGCCTCAGGTCATGCTTGTGATGAGATGTACCAAGTTTGGTCTGAATATGATAAAGTGTTGAGGAGATACTGGCTTGTGTCTGTTTTCGCAAGCGCTACGTAAAATTTGTTTGCGCGGTATTCGAGAACGGTTTGATGAATCAACACGAATTCCATAACTTTTTGTCGGCATGGTCTGAAGATGATCTGATTCAATTTTCGTGGAAATTGGAGCAACGGCCTAGGAGGAGTTTGAAAAAGTAGGTTTTTCGGAAAATTCAAAATGGCGGAAAAATTATTATGACGAAAAATGACGTCATAGGGTGCAATCAAATCGCCCTGAGCTCAGAAATCAGAGGAAAAAAGAATTTTGTTTCTAGCCCGTGTGGTTCAAAAGTTATTAGCATAAACATGAGTGAAACTTTGGACAGTTGGTGGCGCTAGAGGGAATGACTTAGACACACCAAAATTGGTGTATTTAATGTTGGGACTGTCCTCTATCAGAATGTCAAACCATTACAACTTTCCCGCGATCGGTTCTATGGGCTGCCATAGACTCCCAGTCGGAAGAAGGAAGAATAATAATAATAATAATAATAATAATAATAATAATAAGAACGGGAACGAAAACAATAGGTGCCTCCGCACCTTCGGTGCTTGGCCCCTAAATATAGCTGCAAGCAGCCATTACCGGGGCCAAGCACAATCAGATGACAAGACATGCCAACATGGCTGAAAGTGTCAGACCAACTGCAACAATGAGCAATTAAAGACATTAAAGAGTATTTTAGGCCAAATGCCTGAAAAATCATAGAAACAGTAAATAAAAATATGATTTAATGGATTATCACTTTCAACCAATAGGTGGCGCAGTTACAAACCTGATGTGATGCGGTCAGAGTGAAGTGACAATGACACATACAAAGTTTGGTGTCAATATGTCAAGGCATTGCAGAGATAAAGCCTGAATAGTGCCTTTGGCATCATGCCACAACTTTGCTGCTGCGGTATACGACAACGGTTTCGTCAATCGACACGAAATCAATAACTTTTAGTCGGCACGGTCTGGAGATGATACGATTCGATTTTGGTGAAAATCGGACAAACGGTCTAGGAGGAGTTCGAAAAAGTAGGTTTTGACTGAACATCAAGATGGCGGACAGGAAGTTCGGCCAAATAAGGAAAACTTGGTATCTATGTTCTCGGCTTGACCCAAGGAATCTATTAAGACCAGTGGCATTTCAATAGACAGATTTATTCAAAAGTTATTAGCCTTTTTGGAAATTTTGTTATAACTTTTGACCACTAGGTGGCGCTGTTTCGAAATATTTTGAGTACCTTCAGGGGATGGTGCTGAAGGCACATTCTGAGTTTCGTAATATTACACCAATGCATTTGTTTAGTATAGCATTTTATTTCACAAAACTCTATTGAAATCAATGGGAATTTCATGTTTTGTTCTATTATAGCGCCACCAAGAGGCTCAGTCCCACCATTTTTTTTATGTGTCATCAGAGTGAGCCCATACATATATGTGTCGATTTTGGTGCAAAAATCTCAATTTGCTTCGGAGTTATAGACATTTATATGAAAAAACACGTAAAAAATGACTGACACATGACTTTGATTGAATATTACTACCCCTAAACATCAATATTTTCGCATTTGGGCATTGGCGTATAGCTATCGACCTATGTTTCCAAACTTCTGACGGTGGTTTCGTCTCAATCGGACAAACGGTTTCGAAGATATAGCCTAATGTTTTTTAAGCGCTAAATCACAATGCTACACAAACCGTTAGGCGAAACCTAACATGTTTGGTATCGTTGGACTCGGCAACGATTCAGGAGTCCAATGAGATGAGTTTCGTGAAAATAAGTCGATCACACCCAAAGTTATAAGCATTTGAAAAAAAAAATTCACCACTAGGTGGCGCTGTTTCGAAACTTCTCACACTCCTTCAGGACATCGTGCTGATGACCCATACCAAGTTTCGTAACAATCCGTTCATGCGTTGTTAAAATACAGCATTTTAGCACAAAATTCAAAATGGCCGACAGTCAAATTGGCCAATATGGCAAAATTGGATATCAGTCGACTCGGCATGACGCCCTGAATCTATCAAGACCAATTTTATGATTTTTGGACAAACTGTTCAGAAGTTATAAGCAAAAATTGCCATTTTTCATATCTCCGGACCTGTAGGTGGCGCTGTGCCGAAACGCAGCATGTAGCCTCAGGTCATGCTTGTACATGTACCAAGTTTGGTCTGAATACGATAAACCGTTGCGGAGATACAGCCTTACGACTGTTTTTGCAAGCGCTACGTAAAATTTGTTCGAGCGTTTATCGAAAACGGTTTGACGAATCAACAAGATTTTAATAACTTTTTGTCACCACTGCCTGAAGATGATCCGATTCAATTTTCGTGCAAATCGGACAAACCGTCTAGGACGAGTTCGAAAAAGTACCTTTTTAGGAAAATTCAAAATGGCGGCCATGTTTTTATGACGGAAAATGACGATATAGGGTGCAATCGAATCGTCATGAGCTCAGGAATCAGAGGAAAAAAGGATTTTGCTGATTGGCCTTACGGTTCAAAAGTTATTAGCAAAGTAAAAGTGAAACTTTGGACAGGTGGTGGCGCTAGAGGGAATGACTTAGACACACCAAAATTGGTGTACTTAATGTTGGGACTGTCCTCTATCAGAATGTCAAACCAAAACAACTTTCCCGCAATCGGTTCTATGGGCTGCCATAGACTCCCATGGCGGAAGAAGAAGAATAATAAGAACGGGAACAGATACAATAGGTGCCTCCGCACCTTCGGTGCTTGGCCCCTAAATATAGCTGCAAGCAGCCATTACCGGGGCCAAGCAGAATAAGACGACAAGACATGCCAACATGTCTGAAAGTGTCAGACCAACTGCAACAATGAGCAATTAAAGACATTTAAAGAGGATTTTAGGCAAAATGGCTGAAAAATCATAGAAACAATAATTAAAAATAATTTGTAATGGATTATCACTTTCAACCAATAGGTGGTGCAGTTTCAAAACTGATGTGATGTGGTCAGAGTGAAGTGACAATGACACATGCAAAGTTTGGTGTCAATATGTCAAGGCATTGCAGACATAAAGCCTGAATAATGCTTTTAGCATCATGCCTCAAATTTGCTGCTGCGCTATACGAAAACGGTTTCGTCAATTGACACGAAATCCATAACTTTTAGTCGGCACAGTCTGGAGATGATACAATTCGATTTTGGTGAAAATCGGACAAACGGTGTGGGAGGAGTTCGAAAAAGTAGATTTTGAATGAAAATAGCATTTTATATCACAAAACTGTATTGAAGTCAATGGGAATTTCATGTTTTGTTCTATTATAGCGCCACCAAGAGGCTCAGTCCCACAATTTTTTTTACGTGTCCTCAGAGTGAGCCCATACATATGTGTGTCAGTTTTGGTGAAAATATCTCAATTTGCTTTAGAGTTATAGACATTTATATGAAAAAACACGTAAAAAATGACTGACACAAGACTTTGTTTGAATTTTACTACCCCTAAACATCAATATTTTCGCATTTGGGCATTGGCGTATAGCTATCGACCTATGTTTCCAAACTTCTGACGGAGGTTTCGTCTCGATCGGACAATCGGTTTCGAAGATATAGCCAAATGTTTTTTAAGCGCTAAATCACAACGCTACACAAACCGTAAGGCGAAACCTAGCATGTTTGGTATCGTAGGACTCGGCAAGGTTTCAGGATACTAATTAGATGAGTCTCGTGAAAATAAGTCGACCACACCCAAAGTTATAAGCGTTTGAAAAAAAAAATTCACCACTAGGTGGCGCTGTTTCGAAACTTCTCAGGCTCATTCAGGGCATTGTGCTGATGACCCATACCACGTTTCGTAACAATCTGTTCATGCGTTCATAAAATACAGAATTTTAGCACAAAATTCAAAATGGCCGACAGCCAAAATGACCGATATGGTCAAATTGGATATCAGTCGACTCGGCATGTTGCCCTGAATCTAACGAGACCAATTGTATGATTTTTGGACAAACTGTTCAGAAGTTATAAGCAAAAATAGCCATTTTTCATAACTCCGGACCAGTAGGTGGCGCTGCGCCGAAACACAGCATGTAGCCTCAGGTCATGCTTGTGAGTACAAGTACCAAGTTTGGTCTGAATACGATAAACCGTTGCGGAGATACGGCCTTACGACTGTTTTTGCTAGCGCTACGTAAAATGTATTTGTGCGTTTATTGAAAACGGTTTGACGAATCCATTTGAATTCCATAACTTTTTGTCAGCACTACCTGAAGATGATCTGGTTCAATTTTCGTGCAAATCGGACAAACCGTCTAGGACGAGTTCGAAAAAGTAGCTTTTTTTGAAAATTCAAGATGGCGGCCATATTTTTATGACGTCAAATGACGTCATAGGGTGCAATCGAATCGCCATGAGCTCAGGAATCAGAGGAAAAAAGAATTTCGCTGATTGGCCTTACGGTTCAAAAGTTATTAGCAAAATAAAAGTGAAATTTTGGACAGGTGGTGGCGCTAGAGGGAATGACTTAGAAACACCAAAATTGGTGTATTTAATGTTGAGACGGTCCTCTATCAGAATGTCAAACCAAAACAACTTTCCCGCAATCGGTTCTATGGGCTGCCATAGACTCCCATGGCGGAAGAATAATAATAATAATAATAAATATAGCTGCAAGCAGCCATTACCGGGGCCAAGCAGAATAAGACGACAAGACATGCCAACATGTCTGAAAGTGTCAGACCAACTGTAACAATGAGCAATTAAAGACATTTAAAGAGGATTTTAGGCAAAATGCCTGAAAAATCATAGAAACAATAATTAAAAATATGATTTGATGGATTATCACTTTCGACCAATAGGTGGCGCAGTTACAAAACTGATGTGATGTGGTCAGAGTGAAGTGACAATGACACATACAAAGATTGGTGTCAATATATCAAGGCATTGCAGAGATAAAGCCTTAATTATTGCTATTAGCATCATGCCTCAACTTTGCTGCTGCGCTATACGAAAACGGTTTCGTCTATCGACACGAAATCCATAACTTTTAGTCGGCACGGTCTGGAGATGATACGATTCGATTTTGGTGAAAATCGGACTAACGGTCTAGGAGGAGTTCGAAAAAGTAGGTTTTGACTGAAAATCAAGATGGCGGACAGGAAGTTTGGCCAAATAAGGAAAACTTGGTATCTATGTTCTCGGCTTGACCCAAGGAATCTATTAAGACCCGTGGCATTTCAATAGCCAGATTTATTCAAAAGTTATTAGCCTTTTTGGAAATTTTGTTATAACTTTTGACCACTAGGTGGCGCTGTCTTGAAATATTTTGGTTGCCTTCAGGGGATGGTGCTGATGACACAATCTGAGTTTCGTAATATTACACCAATGCATTTGTTTAGTATAGCATTTTATTTCACAAAACTGTATTGAAGTCAATGGGAATTTCATATTTTGTTCAATTATAGCGCCACCAAGAGGCTCAGTCCCACAATTTTTTTTACGTGTCCTCAGAGTGAGCCCATACATATGTGTGTCAATTTTGGTGAAAATATCTCAATTCACTTCGGAGTTATAGACATTTATATGAAAAAACACGAAAAAAATGACTGACACATGACTTTGATTGGAAATTAGTACCCCTAAACATCAATATTTTCGCATTTGGGCATTAGCGTATACCTATCGACCTATGTTTCCAAACTTCTGACGGTGGTTTCGTCTCGATCGGACTAGCGGTTTCAAAGATATAGCCAAATGTTTTTTAAGCGCTAAATCACAACGCTACACAAACCGTAAGGCGAAACCTAGCATGTTTGGTATCGTAGGACTCGGCAACGATTCAGGAGTCTAAAAAGATGAGTTTCGTGAAAATAAGTCGATCACACCCAAAGTTATAAGCATTTGAAGAAAAAAAATCACCACTAGGTGGCGCTGTTTCGAAACTTCTCACACTCCTTCAGGACATCGTGCTGATGACCCATACCAAGTTTCGTAACAATCCGTTCATGCGTTCTTAAAATACAGCATTTTAGCACAAAATTCAAAATGGCCGACAGTCAAATTGGCCGATATGGCAAAATTGGATATCAGTCGACTCGGCATGACGCCCTGAATCTATCAAGACCAATTTTATGATTTTTGGACAAACTGTTCAGAAGTTATAAGCAAAAATAGCCATTTTTCATATCTCCGGACCTGTAGGTGGCGCTGTGCCGAAACGCAGCATGTAGCCTCAGGTCATGCTTGTGAGTACATGTACCAAGTTTGGTCTGAATACGATAAACCGTTGCGGAGATACGGCCTTACGACTGTTTTTGCAAGCGCTACGTAAAATTTGTTCGAGCGTTTATCGAAAACGGTTTGACGAATCAACAAGATTTTAATAACTTTTTGTCACCCCTGCCTGAAGATGATCCGATTCAATTTTCGTGCAAATCGGACAAACCGTCTAGGACGAGTTCGAAAAAGTACCTTTTTAGGAAAATTCTAAATGGCGGCCATGTTTTTATGACGGAAAATGACGATATAGGGTGCAATCGAATCGTCATGAGCTCAGGAATCAGAGGGAAAAAGGATTTCGCTGATTGGCCTTACGGTTCAAAAGTTATTAGCAAAGTAAAAGTGAAACTTTGGACAGGTGGTGGCGCTAGAGGGAATGACTTAGAAACACCAAAATTGGTGTACTTAATGTTGGGACTGTCCTCTATCAGAATGTCAAACCAAAACAACTTTCCCGCAATCGGTTCTATGGGCTGCCATAGACTCCCATGGCGGAAGAAGAAGAATAATAAGAACGGGAACAGATACAATAGGTGCCTCCGCACCTTCGGTGCTTGGCCCCTAATAAATATAGCTGCAAGCAGCCATTACCGGGGCCAAGCAGAATAAGACGACAAGACATGGCTGAAGGTGTCAGATCAACTGCAACAATGAGCAATTACAGACATTTAAAGAGGATTTTAGACGAAATGGCTGAAAAATCATAGAAACAGTAATTAAAAATATAATTTAATTGATTATCACTTTCGACAAGTAGGTGGCGCAATTACAAAACTGATGTGGTCAGAGTGAAGTGACAATGTCACATACAAAGTTTGTTGTCAATATGTCAAGGCATTGCAGAGATAAAGCCTGAATAGTGCTATTGGCATCATGCCTCAACTTTGCTGCTGCGCTATACGTAAATGGTTTCGTCTATCGACAAGAAATCCATAACTTTTAGTCGGCACGGTCTGGAGATGATACGATTAGATTTTGGTGAAAATCGGACAAACGGTCTAGGAGGAGTTTGAAAAAGTAGGTTTTGACTGAAAATCAAGATGGCGGACAGGAAGTTTGGCCAAATAAGGAAAACTTGGTATCTATGTTCTCGGCTTGACCCAAGGAATCTATTAAGCATTTCAATAGCCATATTTATTCAAAATTGATTAGCCTTTTTGGAAATTTTGTTACAACTTTTGACCACTAGGTGGCGCTGTCTCGAAATATTTTGGGTACCTTCAGGGGATGGTGCTGATGACACAATCTGAGTTTCGTAATATTAAACCAATGCATTTGTTTAGGATAGCATTTTATTTCACAAAATTGTATGGAAGTCAATGGGAATTTCATGTTTTGTTCTATTATAGCGCCACCAAGAGGCTCAGTCCCACCATTTTTTGTATGTGTCCTCAGAGTGAGCCCATACATATGTGTGTCGATTTTGGTGAAAATATCTCAATTATCTTCGGAGTTATAGACATTTATATGAAAAAACACGTAAAAAATGACTGACACATGACTTTAATTGGAATTTACTACCTCTAGACATCAATATTTTCGCATTTGGGCTTTAACGTTTAGTTAACAAGCTATGATTCCAAACTTCTGACGGTGGTTTCGTCTCGATCGGACAAACGGTTTCGAAGATATCGCCTAATGTTTTTTAAGTGCTAAATCACAACGCTACACAAACCGTAAGGCGAAACCTAGCATATTTGGTATCGTTGGACTCGGCAAGGATTCAGGAGTCTAATGAGATGAGTTTGGTGAAAATAAGTCGACCACACCCAAAGTTATAAGCATTTGAAAAATAAAATTCACCACTAGGTGGCGCTGTTTCGAAACTTCTCACGCTCCTTCAGAACATCGTGCTGATGACCCATACCGAGTTTCGTAACAATCCGTTCATGCGTTCTTAAAATACAGCATTTTAGCACAAAATTCAAAATGGCCGAAAGTCAAAATGGCCGATATGGTAAAATTTTATATCAGTCGACTCGGCATGTTGCCCTGAATCTAACGAGACCAATTTTATGATTTTTGGACAAAATGTTCAGAAGTTATAAGCAAAAATAGCCATTTTTCATATCTCCGGACCAGTAGGTGGCGCTGCGCCGAAACGCAGCATGTAGCCTCAGGTCATGCTTGTGATGACATGTACCAATTTTGGTCTGAATCCGATAAAGCGTTGCGGAGATACAGCCCTACGACTGTTTTCGCAAGCGCTACGTAAAATGTGTTCGAGCGTTATTCGAAAACGGTTTGACGAATCAATTTGAATTCCATAACTTTTTGTCAGCACTGCCTGAAGATGATCTGGTTCAATTTTCGTGCAAATCGGACA
The DNA here is from genome assembly GCF_951802725.1 of Rutilus rutilus. Classification (NCBI taxonomy): domain Eukaryota; kingdom Metazoa; phylum Chordata; class Actinopteri; order Cypriniformes; family Leuciscidae; genus Rutilus; species Rutilus rutilus. Next base: position 12,785,449 of record NC_140224.1, read on the forward strand.
AACCGTCTAGGACGAGTTTGAAAAAGTAGCTTTTTCAGCCCATTAATAATGGCGGCCATATTTATAAGCCGGAAAATGACGTCATAGGGTGCAATCGAATCGGCATGAGCTCGGGAATCAGAGGAAAAAAGAATTTTGTTGATTGGCCAAACGGTTCAAAAGTTATTAGCAAAATAAAAGTGAAATTTTGGACAGGTGGTGGCGCTAGAGGGATTGGTTTTAAGACACCAAATTTGGTATGGTGACTTTTTGGACTGTCCTCTATCATTGTGCCAAATTTCATAACTTTCCCGCAATCGGTTCTATGGGCTGCCATAGACTCCCATGGCGGAAGAAGAATAATAATAATAATAATAAATATAGCTGCAAGCAGCAATTACCGGGGCCAAGCAGAATAAGACGACAAGACATTTCGACATGTTTGAAAGTGTCAGACCAACTGCAACAATGAGCAATTAAAGACATTTAAAGAGGATTTTAGGCAAAATGGCTGAAAAATCATAGAAACAATAATTAAAAATAATTTGTAATGGATTATCACTTTCAACCAATAGGTGGTGCAGTTTCAAAACTGATGTGATGTGGTCAGAGTGAAGTGACAATGACACATGCAAAGTTTGGTGTCAATATGTCAAGGCATTGCAGACATAAAGCCTGAATAATGCTTTTAGCATCATGCCTCAAATTTGCTGCTGCGCTATACGAAAACGGTTTCGTCAATTGACACGAAATCCATAACTTTTAGTCGGCACAGTCTGGAGATGATACAATTCGATTTTGGTGAAAATCGGACAAACGGTGTGGGAGGAGTTCGAAAAAGTAGATTTTGAATGAAAATAGCATTTTATATCACAAAACTGTATTGAAGTCAATGGGAATTTCATGTTTTGTTCTATTATAGCGCCACCAAGAGGCTCAGTCCCACAATTTTTTTTACGTGTCCTCAGAGTGAGCCCATACATATGTGTGTCAGTTTTGGTGAAAATATCTCAATTTGCTTTAGAGTTATAGACATTTATATGAAAAAACACATAAAAAATGACTGACACAAGACTTTGTTTGAATTTTACTACCCCTAAACATCAATATTTTCGCATTTGGGCATTTGCGTATAGCTATCGACCTATGTTTCCAAACTTCTGACGGAGGTTTCGTCTCGATCGGACAATCGGTTTCGAAGATATAGCCAAATGTTTTTTAAGCGCTAAATCACAACGCTACACAAACCGTAAGGCGAAACCTAGCATGTTTGGTATCGTAGGACTCGGCAAGGTTTCAGGATACTAATTAGATGAGTCTCGTGAAAATAAGTCGACCACACCCAAAGTTATAAGCGTTTGAAAAAAAAAATTCACCACTAGGTGGCGCTGTTTCGAAACTTCTCAGGCTCATTCAGGGCATTGTGCTGATGACCCATACCACGTTTCGTAACAATCTGTTCATGCGTTCATAAATTACAGAATTTTAGCACAAAATTCAAAATGGCCGACAGCCAAAATGACCGATATGGTCAAATTGGATATCAGTCGACTCGGCATGTTGCCCTGAATCTAACGAGACCAATTGTATGATTTTTGGACAAACTGTTCAGAAGTTATAAGCAAAAATAGCCATTTTTCATAACTCCGGACCAGTAGGTGGCGCTGCGCCGAAACACAGCATGTAGCCTCAGGTCATGCTTGTGAGTACAAGTACCAAGTTTGGTCTGAATACGATAAACCGTTGCGGAGATACGGCCTTACGACTGTTTTTGCTAGCGCTACGTAAAATGTATTTGTGCGTTTATTGAAAACGGTTTGACGAATCCATTTGAATTCCATAACTTTTTGTCAGCACTACCTGAAGATGATCTGGTTCAATTTTCGTGCAAATCGGACAAACCGTCTAGGACGAGTTCGAAAAAGTAGCTTTTTTTGAAAATTCAAGATGGCGGCCATATTTTTATGACGTCAAATGACGTCATAGGGTGCAATCGAATCGCCATGAGCTCAGGAATCAGAGGAAAAAAGAATTTCGCTGATTGGCCTTACGGTTCAAAAGTTATTAGCAAAATAAAAGTGAAACTTTGGACAGGTGGTGGCGCTAGAGGGAATGACTTAGAAACACCAAAATTGGTGTATTTAATGTTGAGACGGTCCTCTATCAGAATGTCAAACCAAAACAACTTTCCCGCAATCGGTTCTATGGGCTGCCATAGACTCCCATGGCGGAAGAATAATAATAATAAATATAGCTGCAAGCAGCAATTATCGGGGCCAAGCGCAAGCAGATGACAGGATATTCCAACATGGCTGAAGGTGTCAGACCAACTGCAACAATGAGCAATTAAAGACATTTAAAGAGGAGTTTAGGCGAAATGGCTGAAAAATCATATAAAAAGTAATTCAGAATATGATTTAATGGATTATCACTTTCGACCAATAGGTGGAGCAGTTACAAAACTGATGTGATGTGGTCAGAGTGAAGTGACAATGACACATACAAAGTTTGGTGTCAATATTTCAAGGGATTGCAGAGATAAAGCCTGAATAGTGCTTTTGGCATCATGCCTCAACTTTGCTGCTGCGCTATACGAAAACGGTTTCGTCTATCGACACGAAATCCATAACTTTTAGTCGGCACAGTCTGGAGATGGTACGATTCGATTTTGGTGAAAATCGGACAAACGGTCTAGGAGGAGTTCGAAAAAGTAGGTTTTGAATGAAAATCAAGATGGCGGACAGGAAGTCTGGCCAAATAAGGAAAACTTGGTATCTATGTTCTCGGCTTGACCCAGGGAATCTATTAAGACCAGTGGCATTTCAATAGCCAGATTTATTCAAAAGTTATTAGCCTTTTTGGAAATTTTGTTATAACTTTTGACCACTAGGTGGCACTGTCTCGAAATATTTTGGGTACCTTCAGGGGATGGTGCTGATGGCACATTTTGAGTTTTGTAATATTACACCAATGCATTTGTTTAGTATAGCATTTTATTTCACAAAACTGTATTGAAGTCAATGAGAATTTCATGTTTTGTTCTATTATAGCGCCACCAAGAAGCTGAGTCCCACCATTTTTTTTACATGTCCTCAGAGTGAGCCCATACATATGTGTGTTGATTTTGGTGAAAATATCTCAATTCGCTTCAGAGTTATAGACATTTATATGAAAAAAACACGTAAAAAATGACTGACACATGACTTTGATTGGAATTTACTACCCCTAAACAGCAATATTTTCGCATTTGGGCATTAGCGTATAGCTATCGACCTATGTTTCCAAACTTCTGACGGTGGTTTCGTCTCGATCGGACTAGCGGTTTCGAAGATATAGCCAAATGTTTTTTAAGCGCTAAATCACAACGCTACACAAACCGTAAGGCAAAACCTAGCATGTTTGGTATCGTGGGACTTGGCAACGATTCAGGATTCTAATGAGATGAGTCTCGTGAAAATAAGTCGACCACACCCAAAGTTATAAGCATTTGGAAGCATTTGGGGAAAAAAATTCACCACTAGGTGGCACTGTTTCGAAACTTCTCAGGCTCCTTCAGGGCATCGTGCTGATGATCCATTCCGAGTTTTGTAACGATACGTTCACGCGTTCATAAAATACAGCATTTTAGCACATAATTCAAAATGGCCGACAGCCAAAATGGCTGATCTGGGAAAATTGGATATCAGTCGACTCGGCATGTTGCCCTGAATCTAACGAGACTGATTTTATGATTTTTGGACAAACCATTCAGAAGTTATAAGCAAAAACATCCATTTGTCATATCTCCGGACCAGTAGGTGGCGCTGCGCCGAAACGCAGCATGTAGCCTCAGGTCATGCTTGTGATGACATGTACCAAGATTGGTCTGAATCTGATAAAGCGTTGCGGAGATACAGCCTCATGTCTGTTTTCGCAAGCGCTACGTAAAATTTCTTCGTGGGTTTATCGAAAACGGTTAAGAGAATCAACTTGAATTCCATAACTTTTTGTCGGCATGGTCTGGAGATGATCTGGTTCAAATTTCGTGAAAATCGGAGTAACGGCCTAGGAGGAGTTCGAAAAAGTAGGTTTTTCGGAAAATTCAAAATGGCGGAAAAATTTTCATGACGGAAAATGACGTCATAGGGTGCAATCGAATCGTCATGAGCTAAGGAATCAGAGAAAAAAATAATTTTGTTTCTAGCCCATGTGGTTCAAAAGTTATTAGCATAAACATGAGTGCAACTTTGGACAGTTGGTGGCGCTAGAGGTAATGACTTGGAGACTCCAAATTTGCTATGCTGATAGGTCAGACCCTCCTCTATCAGTGTGCCAAATTTCATAACTTTCCCGCAAGCGGTTCTATGGGCTGCCATAGACTCCCAGTCGGAAAAATGAAGAATAATAATAATAAGAACGGGAACAGATACAATAGGTGCCTACGCACCTTCGGTGCTTGGCCCCTAATAATAATAATAATTAAAGCTGCAAGCAGCATTTATCGGGGTTCAAGCAGTTAAGGCCTTTAAGGCATTTAAGCACAAAAGCATCAAAAGTCATTAAGATTTATTTAGCAAGCATGTAACCACTGACATAATAGATGGAAAAGACCATTTACAGCCAATACAGGCAAATTGCCATGGGATATATATGGTTTTAAAGCTTTTTAACAGTTATAGCGCCACCTATGGTCCGATCTCCATAAAATTGTTTATTGTGACCTCAAATTGAACCCATACACATGTGTACTGAGTTTGGTGAAGATATCTCATTTACTTCTTGAGTTATAGCCATTTGAGTAAAATAGGCTCCTCCCACAACGATTTGCCACATTCTAGAATTATTTAATATGATTCTAGCATGATTTACTATCATATACCATGTTCCAGAATGATTTATTAGGATTCTAGCATGATTTACCTTGATACACCTCATTTCAGTATTATTTACTATGATTTACAATGTTTCTAGCATGATTAACCACATTACTAGCAATTATGTGAAGTGTCAGTGCAAATGAGGTGATGAACACTGACAAAATATTATTGTGTTATAATAGTTAGTTATATACGTGATTTTTAGTGTGTGTCCAAGTATGAATGCAAAAGCACATGTAAAATATTTCATTATTAAGTAGAATGGCCAGCAGAGGGCACTAGAAGACCACTTATTGGCTCACTTTCACTTTAAACCAGTTTTCTGCACTAAAGCAAACCAGTTTTTCCATGTTAACTCAATGCATGCTTACACACACACACACACACACACACACACACACACACACACACACACACACACACACAGCATAGTTAACCATGATTTACCATGATATACCACGTTCTAGTATTATTTACCAGGAGATAAACGACAATCTAGTATTATTTACTTTGATTTACCATGTTTCTAGCCTGATTTATCACATTACTAGCAATTATTTGAAGTGTCAGTGCAAATAAAGTGATTAACACTGACAAAATATGATTGTGTTATAATAGTTATTGCTATATAAGTGATTTTTTAGTGTGTATTCAAGTATGAATGCAAGCACATGTTGAAATATTTCTTTAATAAGTAGAATGGCCAGCAGAGGGCAGTAGAAGACCACTTATTGGCTCACTTTCACTTTAAACCAGTTTTCTGCACTAAAGCAAACCAGTTTATCCATGTTAACTCAATGCATGCTTTTACACACACACACACACACACACACACACACACACACACACACACACACACACACACACACACACACACACACACACACACACACACACACACACACACACACACACAGCATAGTTAACCATGATTTACCATGATTTACCACATTACTAGCAATTATTTGAAGTGTCAGTGCAAATAAAGTGATTAACACTGACAAAATATGATTGTGTTATAATAGTTATTGCTATATAAGTGATTTTTAGTGTGTATTCAAGTATAAATGCAAGCACATGTGGAAAAATTTAATTAATAAGTAGAATGGCCAGCAGAGGGCAGTAGAAGACCACTTATTGGCTCACTTTCACTTTAAACCTCATGATTTTGACCAGTTTTCTGCACTAAAGCAAACCAGTGTTTCCATGTTAACTCAATAATGCATACTTGCTACATATGCTACACACAATAATGCTACACACACACACACACACACACACACACACACACACACACACACACACACACACACACACACACACACACACACACGTCTGGTTCACTATCTTTGTGGGGACTCTCCATAGACGTAATGGTTTTTATACCGTACAAACTGTATATTCTGTCCCCTTACACTAACCCTACCCCTAAACCTACCCATCACAGGAAACATTCTGCATTTTTACTTTCTCAAAACAACTCATCCTGTGTGATTTATAAGCCTTTTGAAAAGTGGGGACCGCTGGCTGGTCCCCACAATGTAGGTGATCTCAGGTTTTACTATTCTTATGGGGACATTTGGTCCCCACAATGTAATATAAACAAGGGCACACACACACACAAATGTTTCAGTGATATTGGTGTCACATTCACCTTCATCACATTCACCTTCTGTCTTCATCACATTCACCATCTGTCGAAATCACCTGCACCTGCTCCTCATCACCCTCCTCATCATCACCTGCTCCTCATCATCATAACCGTCACCTGTTGTCCTTGTCTTGATCTGTGTATTTAAGTTCCCCTCTCATCCATTATCATTGTCGGTTATTGTTTGTGCACTAGCACTCTGTTATGTTTGTTTTCATGTTGGAAAATAAAACTTTTGTTATATTTGTACCACACACACACACACACACACACACACACACACACACACACACACACACACACACACACACACACACCATCATTTATCATGATTTACCATGGCTGATACCAATACCAATATGAGAAAATGACTATTTTAAACAGCAGGGGGCAGTAAAATACCACTTATTGGCTTAACATGCCATTAATTCATATCATTTTCACCTTTTTAACTGTTATAGAGGCAAATTTTGCCCGATCTGTCTGAAAATTTTCATGCTTGTTCAGGGTGATATTTCACACGTTCTGACTTGTTTTTAAGAAGGTCTGAGCATTGATTAAAGAGATATAGGCTTTCGGGGACACTTGGTAAAGGCCAGATTTTGAAGTGAACCTATTATAGCTATCCAAATGAAGTAGTTCAACTTTTTCTGACAATTATTGATCTAGTGAGTCCAGAGAATTGTATTGCACTAGTTTTGAACATTATGATATGAAAATTATATGATCAGAGATGGAAAAGACCATTTACAGCCAATACAGGCAGTTTACCATAGGAAATATATGATTTTAAAGCTTTTTAACAGTTATAGCGCCACCTATCGTCCGATCTCCATAGAATTTTTCATGCTTGTTAATGATGTTATGTCACATATGCTGACCAATTTTTGTGAAGTTCTGAGTTTTTATTTAGGATTTATAGGCTTTTTAATGTATTTTGACACGCCCATTTTATAAATTACCCTATTACAGCCATCCAAATGCAAAAGTTCAACTTTTTTTTGATAATTATTGATCTAGAGAGTCCAGAGAATTGTCCTAGACTGGTCTGGTTCCGATCGGGCAAAAAACCTAGGACTAGTTCGCAAAAGTAGGTTTTTAACATATTAATGAATAATTAATGAACAGTTTGATTGACAGCAATGGTTCTTGAGGCAAAGTTGTTCAGGATGAGGAGATCTATCAAATTATATGCATATTGTGTGGATATTTGTAACACCACGTGATTACAGAGCCGTAAAACTCGTTAGCGCCAACTAGTGGCCGATTTCTTTCAAAATTCTTACAGACCTTTAGGGCCATGAGCCGAACATGCCCATTGAGTTTCGTTCCGATCGGCCTCCGTTAACCTTGTCTAATAGGTGCTCAAACTTCGTTGGCCGATGGCGGCCATGTTTTTTTAGATACGCCAATGTCCTCATACACATACATGGCACCTTGGACCAAGACACTGCATACCAATTTTCAAGTCAATCGGACTAACGGTCAGGTGGTTATAGCCTGTTTTATGTTTTTTTCATGTTATAGCGCCACCATGAGGCCAATCGTCGCGATTTTTTTACTGTGACCCCAGATTGAACTCTTACACATGTGTACCAAGTTTGGTGAAGATACCTCATTTACATCGGGAGTTATAGCCATTTTAGTAAAATAGGCCCCTCCCACAACGTACGTTTTGGCGCCCCTTAGCGACCGTGAATCGAAATTTCCACTTTTTTTCGATAATTATTGATATTCAGACTCCAGAGAACATTTCTGCACTGGTTTGGTTCCAATCGGGAAAAAAACCAGGGACTAGTTCGCAAAAGTAGGTTTTTGACAAAATTCAAAATGGCGGAAAATCTATCATGGCGGAAATGAAATCGGAGATATACGTTTTGTTCGTCAGGCATCCAGCTTTCCAATGATATAAGACACTTGAGTCTACGACATACAGTCTAGGAGTTATGAACAGTTTCGCGCTTTTGGTTGCTATAGCGCCACCTATGGGCCAATCGGGGTCATAATCTCTGAACCTTTCCTCGATTTTTGTACTACCATCTGTCAAAGTTTCAAAGTTCCAGCTCTTACGGTTTGGGCTGCACGATGCGTTTTACGGCGGAATAATAATAATAATAATAATAATTAAAGCTGCAAGCAGCATTTATCGGGGTTCAAGCAGTTAAGGCCTTTAAGCACAAAAGCATCAAAAGTGATTAAGTTTTATTTACCAAGAATGTAACTACTGACATAATAGATGAAAAAGACCATTTACAGGAAATACCATAGGAAATATATGATTTTAAAGCTTTTTAGCAGTTATAGCGCCACCTATCGTCCGATCTCCATAAAAATTGGCATGCTTGTTAATGATGTTATGTCACATATGCTCACCAATTTTTGTGAAGTTCTGAGTTTTCATTTAGGATTTATAGGCTTTTTAATGTTTTTTTTGCCACGCCCATTTTCTATATGACCCTATTACAGCCATCTACATGCAAAAGTTCAACTTTTTTTTGATAATTATTCATCTAGAGTGTCCAGAGAATTGTCCTAGACTGGTCTGGTTTCGATCGGGCGAAAAACCTAGGACTAGTTTGCAAAAGTAGGTTTATAACATAATTACGAATATTTAATAACCGGTTTAATTGACAGCATTAGTTCTTGAGGCAAAGTTGTTCAGCATGAGCAGATCTATCAGATGATATGCATTTTGTGACGATAAGTGTAACACCACGTGATTACAGAGCCATAAAACTCGTTAGCGCCAACTAGTGGCCGATTTCTTTCAAAACTCTTACAGACCTCTAGGGCCATGAGTCGAACATGCCCATCGAGTTTCGTTCCGATCGGCCTCCGTTAACCTTGTCTAATAGGTGCTCAAATTTCATTGGTCGATGGCGGCCATGTTTTTCGAGATACGCCAATGTCCTCATAGAAATACATGGCACCTTGGACCAAGACACTGCATACCAATTTTCAAGTCAATCGGACTAACGGTCACGTGGTCATAGCCGTTTTCATGTTTTTTTCATGTTATAGCGCCACCTAGTGTTCAATCGTCGCGATTTTTTTACTGTGACCCCAGATTGAACTCATACACATGTGCACCAAGTTTGGTGAAGATATCTAATTTCCTTCTCGAGTTATAGCCATTTTAGTAAAATAGGCTCCTCCCACAACATTAATTTATCACCCCCTGGCGATCAGGAATCGAAATTTCGACTTTTTTTCGATAATTATTGATATTCAGACTCCAGAGAACATTTCTGCACTGGTTTGGATCCAATTGGACAAAAAACCTAGGACTAGTTCGCAAAAGTAGGTTTTTAACAAAATTCAAAATGGCGAACAATTTGCATACAGGAAATGAAATCGGAGATATACGTTTTGACCATCAGGTTTCCAGCTTTCCAGTGATATAAGACACTTGAGTCTACGTCATACGGTCTAGGAGTTATGAGCAGTTTCGCGCTTTTGGTTGCTATAGCGCCACCTATGGGCCAATTGGGGTCATATTCTCTGAACCTCTCCTCGATTTTTGTACTACCATCTGGCAAAGTTTCAAGGTTCCAGCTCTTACGGTTTGGGCTGCACGATGCGTTTTACGGCAGAATAATAATAATAATAAAAATCAGCACAATTACAATAGGGTTTCAGCATTTCATGCTTGAACCCCTAATAATAAAAATCAGTACAATTACAATAGGGTTTCAGCACTTCGTGCTTGAACCCCTAATAATAAAAATCAGTACAATTACAATAGGGTTTCAGCACTTCGTGCTTGAACCCCTAATAATAATAAAAATCAGCACAATTACAATAGGGTTTCAGCACTTCGTGCTTGAACCCCTAATTAAAGCTGCAAGCAGCATTTAGCGGGGTTCAAGCATTTAGGGTCTTTAAGCACATAAGGCAGTTTAGTGAGTTGTCTGAGTTTTTGTTTAGGATTTACAGGCTTTTGAGTGTTTTTTGCCATACCCATTTTCTAAATGATCCTGTTATGGCTACCCAATGGGTAAAGTTAAAGTTTTTTATATAATTAATAATCTAGAGCTTCCAGAGAATTGTACTGCACTGGTATATTTCCGATCGGGCGAAAAACCTAGGACTAGTTCGCAAAAGTAGGTTTTTAACATAATCGCAAGTATTTAATGAACAAATTGATTGACAGCAGTAGTTCTTGAGGCAAAGTTGTTCAGTATGAGGAGATCTATCAAATGATATGCATCACGTGATTACATAGCCGTAAAACCTGTTAGCGTCAACTAGTGGCTGATTTTTCAAAATTCTTACAGACCTCTTTGGCCACGAGTCGAACATGCCCACCGAGTTTCGTTCTGATCGGCCTCCGTTAAGAGCAAACTAACAGCTTTGAATTAAAATGGTGAGGTATCCTGTTGTAAACATCAACCATGCCTGTTGACAGTTCTCTTTTGTGGGAAGGGAATGAAAAGTTCTCAAATCCGCAGCACAGCCTCAGACATAACATTTATATCCATGATCTGCCATTTTCACTATTGTCCTTGCTTGCTTCTTCACAATACCTGCAGATCTTCTGATGATTCGGCTGTGCAGGTCCACATTAACACTGCCTGGCCTAGAACATGGACTGGAAAATGCAAATTTGGGGGGTATAAATATTAATGATCCTGACTCCAACGTCACAGTCGGTGTTATGGTGGGATTCACTCATTTTTCAGCGGTCTTTTGCAAACAGGAGATTTACACAAGAAGGAGGAAACAATGGTGTTTGAGGCTCACGGTATGTCAGTTCCATGTCCAGAACTCTTATCATTCAACTATGCCAAGATAAATACAGTTTTCAATTGTATGGCACCTTTAAAATAGATGATTAGTAATATAATGCTTACTTGGAGTCTGAAATGGCTTTAACAAAAGAAGAAAAATATTCTTAGATTTCTGTTCATTCTAATCATGTACAAATAAAGTAGCACAGTAAGATTACATTTATTTGAATGCATTAGTGAGTGTGTGATTGTGCTGTGTGTGCAGCGTGTCAATACTAAAAGTGAAGGTGTAGTTGATATCTTTGGTGATAATATCTGTAGTAATCATAAAAAAAACACTTAAGAAATAAAGAATTAAAATTACAAATAATATTCTATTAAGATATGAGTTACAATAACATGATTTGCAATAGTAATAATATCAATAATATATGCACAATACACACAGATTAGACTATCAGGTCTGTGTTTTACAAAAACATTAGTATTGCAGCCAATGTGAGTCTGTGGGATTTATAAACAGACAAAATATGATTTGAAATGTTATTTTAATGATTTTATTAAGTTTAAACAATATTTCAAATGGAAAAAAAATGAAAAATAATATTTTAGTGAGCAGAATGAACCAATGAGTGTTCTTCTTCTGGTGGTTAAAATGTAAATGAAAACAATAATACTTAAACAATAATACTTAATACACTAACCATGCTTGAACACACACATGCACACACATTTTGTTGTAGATGGAGATATTTAAAATAAAAGATAGGTAACAAAATGATAATTGCAAATCTCCTCTGTATAACACCATTTTCAGATTTCAAATTAATCACTGAGAGGCAGAATTGTTCAAACTGAGAGCTCAGTAAAAATGAAGTGATAAACTTTGACAAAACATGACTGTGTTATAATAGGTGATTTTCATGCAAGTAATTTGATATAGTCCAAAAACTAATGCAAAATCACAGATGAAAATATTTTATTAAGTAGAATGTCCTGCAGAGGGCAGTAGAAGACCACTAATTGACTCACTTTCATTTGAAAGACTTTTTTATCCACCAGTAAAACAAAGCAGTTTCTTCATGTTCTTTCCATTAAGCATGCTTACACAGACAGACACACACACAAACACAAACACATCTACACACACACAAAGACAAATATGTTTTCAATGTTTTTAGGATGTGATATTGTGAAAATATCTTCATCTCCTCATCTTGAACAACTTTGCCTCAAGAATCACTAATGTCAATCAAACCGTTCATAATCATAATAAAAAAATAAAATATATACAAATATCATAATAAAAAAAAACATCATAATAAAAAAGATTGCTTCTTAAAGCATTTGTTTATTTCCCAATACTGAAGCGAATTAAAAGATCATGCGTAATCCTGCTGCTCCCTCTAGTGGACAACAGTGGTATTATAGCTTACATTTTACAGTTGAAGTGTTTGAATGAATGGGAATTTGTTTTTTTACTTATATCTCAGGAACCAAATGGCGAAAAATTCTGAAACTCAGAGCATAGATAGTGCTTGAGGAGCCCTGTTGAATGAGACCATCAAGGTGTTTTTGGGCGATTGGGGCTGGGAGTTATGACTGTTATAAGGCACATCTGTTCGGGCTATTATCTCTGGAATGCCCAGGGCAGATAACACCACATTTGAATCGAAGCTAGCCAAGGACGTGCCCTTTCCAACGAGCTCTTACACAATGTTCGGGGTGGTCTGGGTCGGGAGTAATGGGCGTTCAAATTCGGGGGTCCCGCGGGCTGGCGATGCGCGGGGGGCGCGCTCCCGAGGCCCGCGACGACCCGTTTCGATCAAGAGCCCGGAGAGGTCCTCACCATCAAAATTTGAGCGCGCAACGACTTTCCGTTTTCGAGTTATGAATGAATTTGTATTCGGGGGCGTGGCTTAAATGCCGTTATACTTTCGTTTCATTTCATTCACTTACTTTCGTCCATTTCCATATCTCAGTGTAACACAATTGTCAATAGTAAAACTCAATAGATGAGTTTTGACAAAATGTGATTGTAAATGTTAAAATAATGATTTTATAAAGTCTAAATATGAATTGTATAACAATATTAGGGAGTAGTATGATGAAATGACAGCAGGGGGCAGTAAAATACCACTTATTGGCTTAATATGTCTTTATATTCATATAAAATCACCTTTTGAAGAAGTTAAACTTTTTTTCTGATAATTATTGATCTAGAGAGTTCAGAGAATTGTGCTGCACTGGTTTTGAACATTATGATATGAACATTATACGATAATAGATAGAAGACACCATTTACAGCAAATACAGGCAATTTACCATAGGAAATATATGGTTTTAAAGCGTTTTAACAGTTATAGCGCCAACTATGGTCCGATCTCCATAAAATTTTCCATGCTTCTTTAGCAGGTTATGACACATATGCTCATCAATTTTTGTGAAGTTCTGAGTTTTCGTTTAGGATTTATAGTTATAACTATATAGTTATAGTTTAGCAGTTTTCTGCACTAAAGCAAACCAGTTTTTCCATGTTAACTCAATCATGCATGCTTACACACACACACACACACACACACACACACACACACACACACACACACACACACGAAGACAAATGTTGTTGTTGTTTTTTCAATGCTATTGGGATATGTCATTATGAAAATATATTTGAATGGTCTATAAACATTTCACAAAGTCTTTGTTAGCTATTAATCAGAAGATTCAGAATTTATTCAGAAACCTAAGACTACACAAACACATTATGTTTTAGATACAGACATTTGAAATATATGATGTGATAAAACTGTCAATACTAATACTTTAACGGACGGATTTTGACTAAATGTAATTGTAAATGTTAAAATAGTGATTTTATAAATTTTAAACAGCAGGGGGCAGTAAAATACAACTTATTGGCTTAATATGCCATTATATTCATATAATTTTCACCTTTTTAACTGTTATAGAGGCAAATTTTGTCCGATCGGTCTGAAAATTTTCATGCATGTTCAGAGTGATATTTCACTGGCTTTTTAAGAAGGTCTGAGTCATTCATTAAAGAGATATAGGCTTTCGGGGACACTTGGTAAAGGCTACATTTTGAAGTGAACCTATTATATCTATCCAAATGAAGTAGTTCAACTTTTTCTGACAATTATTGACCTAGTGAGTCCAGAGAATTGTATTGCACTAGTTTTGAACATTATGATATGAGAACTATATGATCAGAGATGGAAAAGACCATTTACCACCAATACAGACAGTTTACCATAGGAAATATATGGTTTTAAAGCTTTTTAACAGTTATAGTGCCACCTTTGGTCCAATCTCCATAAAATGTTGCATGCTTGTTAATGATGTCATGTCACATATGCTCACCAACTTTTGTGAAGTTTTGAGTTTTCATTTAGGATTTATAGGCTTTTTAGTGTATTTTGCCACGCCCATTTTATAAATGACCCTATTACAGCCATACAAATGCAAAAGTTCAACTTTTTTTTGATAATTATTGATCTAGAGAGTCCAGAGAATTGTCCTAGACTGGTCTGGTTCCGATCGGGCGAAAAACCAGGGACTAGTTCGCAAAAGTAGGTTTTTAACATATTCATGAATATTTAATGAACGGTTTGATTGACAGCAATGGTTCTAGAGGCAAAGTTGTTCAGGATGAGCAGATCTATCAAATGATATGCATTTTGTGACGATAAGTGTAACACCACGTGATTACAGAGCCATAAAACTCGTTAGCGCCAACTAGTGGCCGATTTCATTCAAAATTCTTACAGACCTTTAGGGCCATGAGTCGAACATGCCCATCGAGTTTCGTTCCGATCGGCCTCCGTTAACCTTGTCTAATAGGTGCTCAAACTTCATTGGCTGATGGCGGCCATGTTTTTTGAGATACACTAATGTCCTCATAGATATACATGGCACCTTGGACCAAGACACTGCATACCAATTTTCAAGTCAATCGGACTAACGGTCAGGTGGTTATAGCCCATTTTATGTTTTTTTCATGTTATAGCGCCACCATGTGGCCAATCGCCACGATTTTTTTACTGTGACCTCAGATTGACCTCTTACACATGTGTACCGAGTTTGGTGAAGATACCTCATTTACTTCTGGAGTTATAGCCATTTTAGTAAAATAGGCTCCGCCTTCTTCAAACGTTTTGGCGCCCCTTAGCGACCGTGAATCGAAATTTCAACTTTTTTTCGATAATTATTGATATTCAGACTACTGTGAACATTTCTGCACTGGTTTGGTTCCGATCGGGCGAAAAACCAGGGACTAGTTCGCAAAAGTAGGTTTTGGACAAAATCCAAAATGGCGGAAAAATTTGCATACCGGAAATAAAATACCTCCTATATTTCTTGTTCGGCTTGAGCCAAGGATTCCAATGATGTATGACACTTGAAGCTGAGACAAATGGTTATTGAGATATGAGCAAAATAGTGATTTTTTTTTGTTTTTTGTGCTATAGCGCCACCTATTGGCCAATCGGGCTCATACTTTGATAACCTCTCCTCGATTTTTGTACTACCTTGTGGCCAAGTTTCAAGTCTCTAGCTCTTACGGTTTGGGCTGCACGATGCGTTTTAGCGGAGAAGAATAATAATAATAATAATAAAAATCCTTACAATTACAATAGGGTTTCAGCACTTCGTGCTTGAACCCCTAATTAAAGCTGCAAGCAGCATTTATCGGGGTTCAAGCAGTTAAGGCCTTTAAGGCATTTAAGCACAAAAGCATCAAAAGTTATTAAGATTTATTTAGCAAGCATGTAACCACTGACATAATAGATGGAAAAGACCATTTACAGCCAATACAGGCAATTTGCCATGGGATATATATGGTTTTAAAGCTTTTTAACAGTTACAGCGCCACCTATGGTCCGATCTCCATAAAATTGTTTACTGTGACCTCAAATTGAACCCATACACATGTGTACTGAGTTTGGTGAAGATATCTCATTTACTTCTTGAGTTATAGCCATTTGAGTAAAATAGGCTCCTCCCACAACGATTTGCCACATTCTAGAATTATTTAATATGATTCTAGCATGATTTACTATCATATACCATGTTCTAGAATGATTTATTAGGATTCTAGCATGATTTACCTTGATACACCTCATTTCAGTATTATTTACTATGATTTACAATGTTTCTAGCATGATTAACCACATTACTAGCAATTATGTGAAGTGTCAGTGCAAATGAGGTGATGAACACTGACAAAATATTATTGTGTTATAATAGTTAGTTATATACGTGATTTTTAGTGTGTGTCCAAGTATGAATGCAAAAGCACATGTAAAATATTTCATTATTAAGTAGAATGGCCAGCAGAGGGCACTAGAAGACCACTTATTGGCTCACTTTCACTTTAAACCAGTTTTTCCATGTTAACTCAATGCATGCTTACACACACACACACACACACACACACACACACACACACACACACACACACACACATACACACACAGCATAGTTAACCATGATTTACCGTGATATACCACGTTCTAGTATTATTTACCAGGAGATAAACGACAATCTAGTATTATTTACTTTGATTTACCATGTTTCTAGCCTGATTTATCACATTACTAGCAATTATTTGAAGTGTCAGTGCAAATAAAGTGATTAACACTGACAAAATATGATTGTGTTATAATAGTTATTGCTATATAAGTGATTTTTAGTGTGTATTCAAGTATAAATGCAAGCACATGTGGAAAAATTTAATTAATAAGTAGAATGGCCAGCAGAGGGCAGTAGAAGACCACTTATTGGCTCACTTTCACTTTAAACCTCATGATTTTGACCAGTTTTCTGCACTAAAGCAAACCAGTGTTTCCATGTTAACTCAATAATGCATACTTGCTACATATGCTACACACACACACACACACACACACACACACACACACACACACACACACACACACACACACACACACACACAAATGTTTCAGTGATATTGGTGTCACATTCACCTTCATCACATTCACCTTCTGTCTTCATCACATTCACCATCTGTCGTCATCACCTGCACCTGCTCCTCATCACCCTCCTCATCATCACCTGCTCCTCATCATCATAACCGTCACCTGTTGTCCTTGTCTTGATCTGTGTATTTAAGTTCCCCTCTCATCCATTATCATTGTCGGTTTATTGTTTGTGCACTAGCACTCTGTTATGTTTGTTTTCATGTTGGAAAATAAAACCTTTGTTATATTTGTACCACACACACACACACACACACACACACACACACACACACACACACACACACACACACACACACACACACACACACACACACCCACCCACCATCATTTATCATGATTTACCATGGCTGATACCAATACCAATATGAGAAAATGACTATTTTAAACAGCAGGGGGCAGTAAAATACCACTTATTGGCTTAACATGCCATTAATTCATATCATTTTCACCTTTTTAACTGTTATAGAGGCAAATTTTGTCCGATCTGTCTGAAAATTTTCATGCTTGTTCAGGGTGATATTTCACACGTTCTGACTTGTTTTTAAGAAGGTCTGAGCATTGATTAAAGAGATATAGGCTTTCGGGGACACTTGGTAAAGGCCAGATTTTGAAGTGAACCTATTATAGCTATCCAAATGAAGTAGTTCAACTTTTTCTGACAATTATTGATCTAGTGAGTCCAGAGAATTGTATTGCACTAGTTTTGAACATTATGATATGAAAATTATATGATCAGAGATGGAAAAGACCATTTACAGCCAATACAGGCAGTTTACCATAGGAAATATATGATTTTAAAGCTTTTTAACAGTTATAGCGCCACCTATCGTCCGATCTCTATCAATTTTTCATGCTTGTTAATGATGTTATGTCACATATGCTGACCAATTTTTGTGAAGTTCTGAGTTTTTATTTAGGATTTATAGGCTTTTTAATGTATTTTGACACGCCCATTTTATAAATTACCCTATTACAGCCATCCAAATGCAAAAGTTCAACTTTTTTTTGATAATTATTGATCTAGAGAGTCCAGAGAATTGTCCTAGACTGGTCTGGTTCCGATCGGGCAAAAAACCTAGGACTAGTTCGCAAAAGTAGGTTTTTAACATATTAATGAATAATTAATGAACAGTTTGATTGACAGCAATGGTTCTTGAGGCAAAGTTGTTCAGGATGAGGAGATCTATCAAATGATATGCATATTGTGTGGATATTTGTAACACCACGTGATTACAGAGCCGTAAAACTCGTTAGCGCCAACTAGTGGCCGATTTCTTTCAAAATTCTTACAGACCTTTAGGGCCATGAGCCGAACATGCCCATTGAGTTTCGTTCCGATCGGCCTCCGTTAACCTTGTCTAATAGGTGCTCAAACTTCGTTGGCCGATGGCGGCCATGTTTTTTGAGATACGCCAATGTCCTCATACACATACATGGCACCTTGGACCAAGACACTGCATACCAATTTTCAAGTCAATCGGACTAACGGTCACGTGGTTATAGCCTGTTTTATGTTTTTTTCATTTTATAGCGCCACCATGAGGCCAATCGTCGCGATTTTTTTACTGTGACCTCAACTTGAGCTCATACATATGTGTACCGAGTTTGGTGAAAATATCTCATTTCGTTCACGAGTTATAGCCATTTTCGTATAATTAGCTCCGCCTCCTGCGAACGTTTTGATACCCCTTAGCAACCGTGGATCGAAATTTTACATTTTTTTCGATAATTATTGATCTTCAGACTCCTGTGAATATTTCTGCACTGGTTTGGTTCCGATCGGGTGAAAAACCAGGGACTAGTTCGCAAAAGTAGGTTTTGGACAAAATTCAAAATGGCGGAAAAATTTGCATACCGGAAATGAAATCCTTGAGGCCTTTTTTGTTCGGCTTGACCCAAGGATTCCAAAGATATAAGACACTTGAGTCTGTGACAAAGGGTTGATGAGATTTAAGCAAAAATATGCCATTTTTTTGTTTTTTGCACTGTAGCGCCACCTATTGGCCAATCTAGCTCATATTCTCTGAACCTCTCCTCGATTTTTGTACTACCTTCTGGCCAAGTTTCAAGTCTCTAGCACTTACGGTTTAGGCTGCACGATGCGTTTTACGGCAGAATAATAATAATAATTAAAGCTGCAAGCAGCATTTATCGGGGTTCAAGCATTTAAGGCCTTTAAGCACATAAGCATTTAAGACATTAAGTTTTATTTGGAAAGCTTTTAACCACTGAAATAATAGATGGAAAAGACCATTTACAGCCAAAACAGGCAATTTACCATAGGAAATATATGGTTTTCAAAGCTTTTTAACAGTTATAGCGCCACCTATCGTCCGATCTTCATGAAATTTTACATGCTTGTTTAGAATGTTATGGCACATATGCTCACCAATTTTCGTGAAGTTCTGAGTTTTCGTTTATGATTTATAGGCATTTTAGTGTATTTTGCCACGCCCCTTTTGTAAATTACCCTGTTACAGCCAGGCAAATGCAAAAGTTCAACTTTTTTTCGATAATTATTGATCTAGAGAGTCCAGAGAATTGTCCTAGACTGGTCTGGTTCTGATCGGGCGAAAAACCAGGGACTAGTTCGCAAAAGTAGGTTTTTAACATATTCATGAATATTTAATGAACAGTTTGATTGACAGTGATGGTTCTTGAGGCAAAGTTGTTCAGCATGAGCAGATCTATCAGATGATATGCATTTTGTGATGATAAGTGTAACACCACGTGATTACAGAGCCTTAAAACTCGTTAGCGCCAACTAGTGGCCGATTTCTTTCAAAATTCTTACAGACCTCTAGGGGCTTGAGCCGAACATGCCCATCGAGTTTCGCTCCGATCGGACTTCGTTAACGGTGCTCAAACCTCATTGGCCAATGGCGGCCATGTTTTTCGAGATACGCCAATATCCTTTTAGACATACATGGCCCCTTGGGCCAAGACACTGCATACCAAATTTCAAGTCATTCGGAAAAACGGTCAGTTGTCTATATGTTTTTATTTGTTTTATAGCGCCACCATGTGGCCAATCGACGCAATTTTTTTACTGTGACCTCAGATTGGCCTCTTACACATGTGTACCAAGTTTGGTGAAGTTTACTTAATTACTTCTTGAGTTATAGCCATTTTAGTAAAATAGGCTCCTCCCACAACGTTAATTTTGCAGCCCCTAGCGACCATTAATCGAAATTTCAACTTTTTTTCGATAATTATTGATCTTCAGACTCCAGAGAACAATTCCGCACTGGTTTGGTTCCGATCGGGCGAAAAACCAGGGACTAGTTCGCAAAAGTAGGTTTTTGACAAAATTCAAAATGGCGAAAAATCTATCATGACGGAAATGAAATCGGAGATATACGTTTTTTTCTTCAGGAGCTCTGGATTTCAATAATATAAGACACTTGAAGCTACGCCTTACGGTCTGGGAGTTCTGAGCAGTTTTGCGCTTTTGATTGCTATAGCGCCACCTATGGGCCGATTGGGCTGAGTCCGTGTATCTGAGTAGCGAGCAATAGTACTACCATCTGGCAAAGTTTCAAGTCTCTAGGTCTTACGGTTTGGGCTGCACGATGCGTTTTATGGCGGAAAAATAATAATAATAAAAATCAGGACGATTACAATAGGGTTTCAGCACTTCGTGCTTGAACCCCTAATAATAAAAATCAGCACAATTACAATAGGGTTTCAGCATTTCATGCTTGAACCCCTAATTAAAGCTGCAAGCAGCATTTATCGGGGTTCAAGCAATTAAGGCCTTTAAGGCCTTTAAGCATAAAAGCATCAAAAATTATTAAGATTTATTTAGCAAGCATGTAACTACTGACATAATAGATGAAAAAGACCATTTACCATAGGAAATATATGGGTTTAAAGCTTTTTAACAGTTATAGCGCCACCTTTGGTCCGATCTCCATAAAATTTGGCATGCTTTTTAATGATGTTATGTCACATATGCTCACCAATTTTTGTGAAGTTCTGAGTTTTCATTTAGGATTTATAGGCTTTTTAGTGTTTTTTTTGCCACGCCCCTTTTCTAAATGACCCTATTACAGCCATCTACATGCAAAAGTTCAACTTTTTTTTGATAATTATTGATCTAGAGAGTCCAGAGAATTGTCCTAGACTGGTCTGGTTTCGATCGGGCGAAAAACCTAGGACTAGTTTGCAAAAGTAGGTTTTTAACATAATTACAAATATTTAATAAACGGTTTAATTGACAGCATTAGTTCTTGAGGCAAAGTTGTTCAGCATGAGCAGATCTATCAGATGATATGCATTTTGTGACGATAAGTGTAACACCACGTGATTACAGAGCCATAAAACTCGTTAGCGCCAACTAGTGGCCGATTTCTTTCAAAACTCTTACAGACCTCTAGGGCCATGAGTCGAACATGCCCATCGAGTTTCGTTCCGATCAGCCTCCGTTAACCTTGTCTAATAGGTGCTCAAATTTCATTGGTCGATGGCGGCCATGTTTTTCGAGATACGCCAATGTCCTCATAGACATACATGGCACCTTGGACCAAGACACTGCATACCAATTTTCAAGTCAATCGGACTAACGGTCACGTGGTCATAGCCGTTTTCATGTTTTTTTCATGTTATAGCGCCACCTAGTGATCAATCGTCGCGATTTTTTTACTGTGACCCCAGATTGAACTCATACACATGTGCACCAAGTTTGGTGAAGATATCTAATTTCATTCTCGAGTTATAGCCATTTTAGTAAAATAGGCTCCTCCCACAACATTAATTTATCACCCCCTGGCGATCAGGAATCGAAATTTCGACTTTTTTTTCGATAATTATTGATATTCAGACTCCAGAGAACATTTCTGCACTGTTTTGGATCCAATTGGACAAAAAACCTAGGACTAGTTCGCAAAAGTAGGTTTTTAACTAAATTCAAAATGGCGGACAATTTGCATACAGGAAATGAAATCGGAGATATACGTTTTGACCTTCAGGTTTCCAGCTTTCCAGTGATATAAGACACTTGAGTCTACGTCATATAGTCTAGGAGTTATGAGCAGTTTCGCGCTTTTGGTTGCTATAGCGCCACCTATGGGCCAATTGGGGTCATATTCTCTGAACCTCTCCTCGATTTTTGTACTACCATCTGGCAAAGTTTCAAAGCTCCAGCTCTTACGGTTTGGGCTGCACGATGAGTTTTACGGCAGAAGAAAAATAATAATAATAATAATAATAATAATAATAATAATAATAAAAATCAGTACAATTACAATAGGGTTTCAGCACTTCGTGCTTGAACCCCTAATAAAAATCAGCACAATTACAATAGGGTTTCAGCACTTCGTGCTTGAACCCCTAATAATAAGAAACGGAACAGATACAATAGGTGCCTCCGCACCTTCGGTGCTTGGCCCCTAATAATAAGAACGCGAACAAAAACAATAGGTGCCTCCGCACCTTCGGTGCTTGGCCCCTAATAATAAGAACGCGAACAAAAACAATAGGTGCCTCCGCACCTTCGGTGCTTGGCCCCTAAATATAGCTGCAAGCAGCCATTACCGGGGCCAAGCACAATCAGATGACAAGACATGCCAACATTGCTGAAAGTGTCAGACCAACTGCAACAATGAGCAATTAAAGACATTAAAGAGTATTTTAGGCCAAATGCCTGAAAAATCATAGAAACAGTAAATAAAAATATGATTTAATGGATTATCACTTTCAACCAATAGGTGGCGCATTTACAAACCTGATGTGATGCGGTCAGAGTGAAGTGACAATGACACATACAAAGTTTGGTGTCAATATGTCAAGGCATTGCAGAGATAAAGCCTGAATAGTGCCTTTGGCATCATGCCTCCACTTTGCTGCTGCGGTATACGACAACGGTTTCGTCAATCGACACGAAATCAATAACTTTTAGTCGGCACGGTCTGCAGATGATACGATTCGATTTTGGTGAAAATCGGACAAACGGTGTAGGAGGAGTTCGAAAAAGTAGGTTTTGATTAAAAATCAAGATGGCACACAGGAAAATAGGCCAAATAAGGAAAACTTGGTATCTATGTTCTCGGCTTGATCCAAGGAATGTAAGAAGACCAATGGTATTTCAAAAGGCAGATGTTATCAAAAGTAATTTGCCTTTTTGTAAATTTTGTTATAACTTTTGACCACAAGGTGGCGCTGTCTCGAAATATTTTGGGTACCTTCAGGGTATGGTGCTGATGGCACATACAGAGTTTCATAATATTAAACCAATGCATTTGTTTAGTATAGCATTTTATTTCACAAAACTGTATTGAAGTCTATGGGAATTTCATGTTTTGTTCTATTATAGCGCCACCAAGAGGCTCAGTCAAACCATTTTTTTTACATGTCCTCAGAGTGAGCCCATACATATGTGTGTCAATTTTGGTGAAAATATCTCAATTCGCGTCGGAGTTATAGACATTTATATGAAAAAACACGAAAAAAATGACTGACACATGACTTTGATTGGAAATTACTACCCCTAAACATCAATATTTTCGCATTTGGGCATTGGCATATAGCTATCGACCTATGTTTCCAAACTTCTGACGGTGGTTTCGTCTCGATCGGACTAGCGGTTTCAAAGATATAGCCAAATGTTTTTTAAGCGCTAAATCACAACGCTACACAAACCATAAGGCGAAACCTAGCATGTTTGGTATCGTAGGACTCGGCAACGATTCAGGAGTCTAATGACATGAGTTTCGTGAAAATAAGTCAACCACAACCAAAGTTATAAGCATTTGGAAAAAAAAATTCACCACTAGGTGGCGCTGTTTCGAAACTTCTCAGGCTCCTTCAGGGCATCGTGCTGATGACCCATGCCAAGTTTCGTAACAATCTGTTCATGCGTTGTTAAAATACAGCATTTTAGCACAAAATTCAAAATGGCCGACAGCCACAATGGCCGATATGGTAAAATTTGATATCAGTCGACTCGGCATGTTGCCCTGAATCTAACGTGATCCATTTTATGATTTTTGGACAAACTGTTCATAAGTTATAAGCAAAAATAGCCATTTTTCATATCTCAGGACCAGTAGGTGGCGCTGAGCCGAAACGCAGCATGTAGCCTCAGGTCATGCTTGTGACGACATGTACCAAGTTTGGTCTGAATACGATAAACCGTTGCGGAGATACAGCCTTATGACTGTTTTTGCAAGCGCTACCTAAAATTTGTTCGAGCGTTTATCAAAAACGGTTTGACGAATCAACTTTCTTTTAATAACTTTTTGTCAGCAATGCCTGAAGATGATCTGGTTAAATTTTTGTGCAAATCGGACAAACCGTCTAGGACGAGTTCGAAAAAGTAGCTTTTTTGGAAAATTCTAAATGGCGGCCATGTTTTATGACGGAAAATGACGTCATAGGGTGCATTCGAATCGGCATGAGCTCAGGAATCAGGGGAAAAAAGAATTTTGTTGATTGGCCTTACGCTTCAAAAGTTATTAGCAAAATAAAAGTGAAACTTTGGACAGGTGGTGGCGCTAGAGGGAATGACTTAGACACACCAAAATTGGTGTACTTAATGTTGGGACTGTCCTCTATCAGAATGTCAAACCAAAACAACTTTCCCGCAATCGGTTCTATGGGCTGCCATAGACTCCCAGAGCGGAAGAAGAAGAAGAAGAATAATAATAAATATAGCTGCAAGCAGCCATTACCGGGGCCAAGCACAATCAGATGACAAGACATGCCAACATGGCTGAAAGTGTCAGACCAACTGCAACAATGAGCAATTAAAGACATTAAAGAGTATTTTAGGCCAAATGCCTGAAAAATCATAGAAACAGTAAATAAAAATATGATTTAATGGATTATCACTTTCAACCAATAGGTGGCGCAGTTACAAACCTGATGTGATGCGGTCAGAGTGAAGTGACAATGACACATACAAAGTTTGGTGTCAATATGTCAAGGCATTGCAGAGATAAAGCCTGAATAGTGCCTTTGGCATCATGCCTCAACTTTGCTGCTGCGGTATACGACAACGGTTTCGTCAATCGACACGAAATCAATAACTTTTAGTCGGCACGGTCTGGAGATGATACGATTCGATTTTGGTGAAAATCGGACAAACGGTCTAGGAGGAGTTCGAAAAAGTAGGTTTTGACTGAACATCAAGATGGCGGACAGGAAGTTCGGCCAAATAAGGAAAACTTGGTATCTATGTTCTCGGCTTGACCCAAGGAATCTATTAAGACCAGTGGCATTTCAATAGACAGATTTATTCAAAAGTTATTAGCCTTTTTGGAAATTTTGTTATAACTTTTGACCACTAGGTGGCGCTGTTTCGAAATATTTTGAGTACCTTCAGGGGATGGTGCTGAAGGCACATTCTGAGTTTCGTAATATTACACCAATGCATTTGTTTAGTATAGCATTTTATTTCACAAAACTCTATTGAAATCAATGGGAATTTCATGTTTTGTTCAATTATAGCGCCACCAAGAGGCTCAGTCCCACCATTTTTTTTTTGTGTCATCAGAGTGAGCCCATACATATATGTGTCGATTTTGGTGCAAAAATCTCAATTTGCTTCGGAGTTATAGACATTTATATGAAAAAACACGTAAAAAATGACTGACACATGACTTTGATTGAATATTACTACCCCTAAACATCAATATTTTCGCATTTGGGCATTGGCGTATAGCTATCGACCTATGTTTCCAAACTTCTGACGGTGGTTTCGTCTCAATCGGACAAACGGTTTCGAAGATATAGCCTAATGTTTTTTAAGCGCTAAATCACAATGCTACACAAACCGTTAGGCGAAACCTAACATGTTTGGTATCGTTGGACTCGGCAACGATTCAGGAGTCCAATGAGATGAGTTTCGTGAAAATAAGTCGATCACACCCAAAGTTATAAGCATTTGAAAAAAAAAATTCACCACTAGGTGGCGCTGTTTCGAAACTTCTCACACTCCTTCAGGACATCGTGCTGATGACCCATACCAAGTTTCGTAACAATCCGTTCATGCGTTGTTAAAATACAGCATTTTAGCACAAAATTCAAAATGGCCGACAGTCAAATTGGCCGATATGGCAAAATTGGATATCAGTCGACTCGGCATGACGCCCTGAATCTATCAAGACCAATTTTATGATTTTTGGACAAACTGTTCAGAAGTTATAAGCAAAAATTGCCATTTTTCATATCTCCGGACCTGTAGGTGGCGCTGTGCCGAAACGCAGCATGTAGCCTCAGGTCATGCTTGTGAGTACATGTACCAAGTTTGGTCTGAATACGATAAACCGTTGCGGAGATACAGCCTTACGACTGTTTTTGCAAGCGCTACGTAAAATTTGTTCGAGCGTTTATCGAAAACGGTTTGACGAATCAACAAGATTTTAATAACTTTTTGTCACCACTGCCTGAAGATGATCCGATTCAATTTTCGTGCAAATCGGACAAACCGTCTAGGACGAGTTCGAAAAAGTACCTTTTTAGGAAAATTCAAAATGGCGGCCATGTTTTTATGACGGAAAATGACGATATAGGGTGCAATCGAATCGTCATGAGCTCAGGAATCAGAGGAAAAAAGGATTTTGCTGATTGGCCTTACGGTTCAAAAGTTATTAGCAAAGTAAAAGTGAAACTTTGGACAGGTGGTGGCGCTAGAGGGAATGACTTAGACACACCAAAATTGGTGTACTTAATGTTGGAACTGTCCTCTATCAGAATGTCAAACCAAAACAACTTTCCCGCAATCGGTTCTATGGGCTGCCATAGACTCCCAGAGCGGAAGAAGAAGAAGAATAATAATAAATATAGCTGCAAGCAGCAATTACCGGGGCCAAGCAGAATAAGACGACAAGACATGCCAACATGTCTGAAAGTGTCAGACCAACTGCAACAATGAGCAATTATAGACTTTAAAGAGGATTTTATGCAAAATGCCTGAAAAATCATAGAAACAATAATTAAAAATATGATTTTATGGATTATCACTTTCGACCAATAGGTGGCGCAGTTACAAAACTGATGTGATGTGGTCAGAGTGAAGTGACAATGACACATACAAAGTTTGGTGTCAATATGTCAAGGCATTGCAGAGATAAAGCCTGAATAGTGCTATTAGCATCATGCCTCAACTTTGCTGCTGCGCTATACGAAAACGGTTTCGTCTATCGACACGAAATCCATAACTTTTAGTCGGCACGGTCTGGAGATGATACGATTCGATTTTGGTGAAAATCGGACAAACGGTCTAGGAGGAGTTCGAAAAAGTAGGTTTTGACTGAACATCAAGATGGCGGACAGGAAGTTCGGCCAAATAAGGAAAACTTGGTATCTATGTTCTCGGCTTGACCCAAGGAATCTATTAAGACCAGTGGCATTTCAATAGACAGATTTATTCAAAAGTTATTAGCCTTTTTGGAAATTTTGTTATAACTTTTGACCACAAGGTGGCGCTGTTTCGAAATATTTTGAGTACCTTCAGGGGATGGTGCTGAAGGCACATTTTGAGTTTCGTAATATTACACCAATGCATTTGTTTAGTATAGCATTTTATTTCACAAAACTCTATTGAAATCAATGGGAATTTCATGTTTTGTTCTATTATAGCGCCACCAAGAGGCTCAGTCCCACCATTTTTTTATGTGTCATCAGAGTGAGCCCATACATATATGTGTCGATTTTGGTGCAAAAATCTCAATTTGCTTCGGAGTTATAGACATTTATATGAAAAAACACGTAAAAAATGACTGACACATGACTTTGATTGAATATTACTACCCCTAAACATCAATATTTTCACATTTGGGCATTTGCATATAGTTAACAAGCTATGATTCCAAACTTCTGACGGTGGTTTCGTCTCAATCGGACAAACGGTTTCGAAGATATAGCCTAATGTTTTTTAAGCGCTAAATCACAATGCTACACAAACCGTTAGGCGAAACCTAACATGTTTGGTATCGTTGGACTCGGCAACGATTCAGGAGTCCAATGAGATGAGTTTCGTGAAAATAAGTCGATCACACCCAAAGTTATAAGCATTTGAAAAAAAAAATTCACCACTAGGTGGCGCTGTTTCGAAACTTCTCACACTCCTTCAGGACATCGTGCTGATGACCCATACCAAGTTTCGTAACAATCCGTTCATGCGTTGTTAAAATACAGCATTTTAGCACAAAATTCAAAATGGCCGACAGTCAAATTGGCCGATATGGCAAAATTGGATATCAGTCGACTCGGCATGACGCCCTGAATCTATCAAGACCAATTTTATGATTTTTGGACAAACTGTTCAGAAGTTATAAGCAAAAATTGCCATTTTTCATATCTCCGGACCTGTAGGTGGCGCTGTGCCGAAACGCAGCATGTAGCCTCAGGTCATGCTTGTGAGTACATGTACCAAGTTTGGTCTGAATACGATAAACCGTTGCGGAGATACAGCCTTACGACTGTTTTTGCAAGCGCTACGTAAAATTTGTTCGAGCGTTTATCGAAAACGGTTTGACGAATCAACAAGATTTTAATAACTTTTTGTCACCACTGCCTGAAGATGATCCGATTCAATTTTCGTGCAAATCGGACAAACCGTCTAGGACGAGTTCGAAAAAGTACCTTTTTAGGAAAATTCAAAATGGCGGCCATGTTTTTATGACGGAAAATGACGATATAGGGTGCAATCGAATCGTCATGAGCTCAGGAATCAGAGGAAAAAAGGATTTTGCTGATTGGCCTTACGGTTCAAAAGTTATTAGCAAAGTAAAAGTGAAACTTTGGACAGGTGGTGGCGCTAGAGGGAATGACTTAGACACACCAAAATTGGTGTACTTAATGTTGGGACTGTCCTCTATCAGAATGTCAAACCAAAACAACTTTCCCGCAATCGGTTCTATGGGCTGCCATAGACTCCCAGAGCGGAAGAAGAAGAAGAATAATAATAATAAATATAGCTGCAAGCAGCAATTATCGGGGCCAAGCGCAAGCAGACGACAGGATATGCCAACATGGCTGAAGGTGTCAGACCAACTGCAACAATGAGCAATTAAATACATTTAAAGAGGATTTTAGGCAAAATGGCTGAAAAATCATATAAAAAGTCATTCGAAATATGATTTAATGGATTATCACTTTCGACCAATCTGTGGCGCAGTTACAAAACTGATGTGATGTGGTCAGAGTGAAGTGACAATGACACATACAAAGTTTGGTGTCAATATGTCAAGGCATTGCAGAGATAAAGCCTGAATAGTGCTTTTAGCATCATGCCTCAACTTTGCTGCTACGCTATACGAAAACGGTTTCGTCTATAGACACGAAATCCATAACTTTTAGTCAGCACAGTCTGGAGATGATACGATTCGATTTTGGTGAAAATCGGACAAACGGTCTAGGAGGAGTTCGAAAAAGTAGGTTTTGACTGAAAATCAAGATGGCGGACAGGAAGCTAGGCCAAATAAGGAAACCTTGGTATCTATGTTCTCGTCTTGACCCAAGGAATCTATTAAGACCAGTTGCATTACAATAGGCCAACTTATTCAAAAGTTATTAGCAGTTTTGTAAATTTTGTTATAACTTTTGACCACTAGGTGGCACTGTCTCGAAATATTTTGGGTACCTTCAGGGGATGGTGCTGATGGCACATTTTGAGTTTCGTAATATTACACCAATGCATTTGTTTAGTATAGCATTTTATTTCACAAAACTGCATTGAAGTCAATGGGAATTTCATGTTTTGTTCTATTATAGCGCCACCAAGAGGCTGAGTCCCACCATCTTTTTTACATGTCCTCAGAGTGAGCTCATACATATGTGTGTCGATTTTGGTGAAAATATCTCAATTCGCTTCGGAGTTATAGACATTTATATGAAAAAACATGTAAAAAATGACTGACACATGACTTTGTTTGGAATTTACTACCCCTAAACATCAATATTTTCGCATTTGGGCATTGGCGTATAGCTATCGACCTATGTTTCCAAACTTCTGACGGTGGTTTCATCTCGATCGGACTAGCGGTTTCAAAGATATAGCCAAATGTTTTTTAAGCGCTAAATCACAACGCTACACAAACCGTAAGGCGAAACCTAGCATGTTTGGTATCATAGGACTCGGCAACGATTCAGGAGTCTAAAAAGATGAGTTTCGTGAAAATAAGTCGACCACACCCAAAGTTATAAGCATTTGAAAAAAAAAATTCACCACTAGGTGGCGCTGTTTCGAAACTTCTCAGGCTCATTCAGGGCATTGTGCTGATGACCCATACCACGTTTCGTAACAATCTGTTCATGCGTTCTTAAAATACAGCATTTTAGCACAAAATTCAAAATGGCCGACAGTCAAAATGGCCGATATGGTAATATTGGATATCAGTCGACTCGGCATGTTACCCTGAATCTAACGAGACCAATTTTATGATTTTTGGACAAACTGTTCAGAAGTTATAAGCAAAAATAGCCATTTTTCATATCTCCGGACCAGTAGGTGGCGCTGCGCCGAAACACAGCATGTAGCCTCAGGTCATGCTTGTGATGACATGTACCAAGTTTGGTCTGAATCCGATAAAGCGTTGCGGAGATACGGCCTTACATCTGTTTTCGCAAGCGCTACGTAAAATGTATTCGTGGGTTTATCGAAAACTGTTAAGCGAATCAACTTGAATTCCATAACTTTTTGTCAGCATGGTCTGTAGATGATCTGGTTCAATTTTCGTGCAAATCGGACAAACCGTCTAGGACGAGTTCGAAAAAGTAGCTTTTTAGATAAATTCAAAATGGCGGCCATATTGTTATGACAGAAATGATGTCATAGGGTGCAATCGAATTGGCATGAGCTCAGGAATCAGAGAGAAAAATAATTTTGTTGATTGGCCTTACGGTTCAAAAGTTATTAGCAAAATAAAAGTGAAACTTTGGACAGGTGGTGGCGCTAGAGGGAATGACTTAGACACACCAAAATTGGTGTATTTAATGTTGGGACTGTCCTCTATCAGAATGTCAAACCAAAACAACTTTCCCGCATTCGGTTCTATGGGCTGCCATAGACTCCCAGTTGGAAGAAGGAAGAATAATAATAAATATAGCTGCAAGCAGCCATTACCGGGGCCAAGCAGAATAAGACGACAAGACATGCCAACATGTCTGAAAGTGTCAGACCAACTGCAACAATGAGCAATTAAAGACATTTAAAGAGGATTTTAGGCAAAATGCCTGAAAAATCATAGAAACAATAATTAAAAATATGATTTGATGGATTATCACTTTCGACCAATAGGTGGCGCAGTTACAAAACTGATGTGATGTGGTCAGAGTGAAGTGACAATGACACATACAAAGATTGGTGTCAATATATCAAGGCATTGCAGAGATAAAGCCTTAATTATTGCTATTAGCATCATGCCTCAACTTTGCTGCTGCGCTATACGAAAACGGTTTCGTCTATCGACACGAAATCCATAACTTTTAGTCGGCACGGTCTGGAGATGATACGATTCGATTTTGGTGAAAATCGGACAAACGGTCTAGGAGGAGTTCGAAAAAGTAGGTTTTGAATGAAAATCAAGATGGCGGACAGGAAGTTTGGCCAAATAAGGAAAACTTGGTATCTATGTTCTCGGCTTGACCCAGGGAATCTATTAAGACCAGTGGCATTTCAATAGCCAGATTTATTCAAAAGTTATTAGCCTTTTTGGAAATTTTGTTATAACTTTTGACCACTAGGTGGCGCTGTCTCGAAATATTTTGGGTACCTTCAGGGGATGGAGCTGATGGCACATTCTGAGTTTCGTAATATTACACCAATGCATTTGTTTAGTATAGCATTTTATTTCACAAAACTGTATTGAAGTCAATGGGAATTTCATGTTTTGTTCTGTTATAGCGCCACCAAGAGGCTCAGTCACACCATTTTTTTTATGTGCCCTCAGAGTGAGCCCATACATATGTGTGTCAATTTTGGTGAAGATATCTCAATTCGCTTCGGAGTTATAGACATTTATATGAAAAAACACGTAAAAAATGACTGACACATGACTTTGATTGGAATTTACTACCCCTAAACATCAATATTTTTGCATTTGGGCATTGGCGTATAGCTATCGACCTATGTTTCCAAACTTCTGACGGTGGTTTCGTCTCGATCGGACTAGCGGTTTCGAAGATATAGCCAAATGTTTTTTAAGCGCTAAATCACAATGCTACACAAACCGTAAGACGAAACCTAGCATGTTTGGTATCGTGGGACTCGGCAACGATTCAGGACTCTAATGAGATGAGTCTCGTGAAAATAAGTCGACCACACCCAAAGTTATAAGCATTTGGGAAAAAAAATTCACCACTAGGTGGCGCTGTTTCGAAACTTCTCAGGTTCCTTCAGGACATCGTGATGATGACCAATACCAAGTTTCGTAACAATTCGTTCATGCGTTCATAAAATACAGCATTTTAGCACAAAATTCAAAATGGCTGACAGTCAAAATGGCCGATATGGTCAAATTGGATATCAGTCGAATCGGCATGTTGCCCTGAATCTAACGAGACCAATTTTATGATTTTTGGACAAACTGTTCAAAAGCTATAAGCAAAAATAGCCATTTTCCATATCTCCGGACCAGTAGGTGGCGCTACGCCGAAACACAGCATGTAGCCTCAGGTCATGCCTGTGATGACATGTACCAAGTTTGGTCTGAATACGATAAACTGTTGCGGAGATAGAGCCCTACGACTGTTTTTGCAGGCGCTACGTAAAATTAGTTTGAGTGTTTTTCGAAAACGGTTTAACGAATCAATTTGAATTCCATAACTTTTGGTCAGCACTGCCTGAAGATGATCTGGTTCAATTTTCGTGCAAATCGGACAAACCATCTAGGACGAGTTCGAAAAAGTAGCTTTTAAGGACAATTCAAAATGGCGGCCATATTGTAATGACGAAAATGACGTCATAGGGTGCAATCGAATTGGCATGAGCTCAGGAATAAGAGAAAAAAAGAATTTTGTTGATTGGACTTACGGTTCAAAAGTTATTAGCAAAATAAAAGTGAAACTTTGGACAGGTGGTGGCGCTAGAGGGAATGACTTAGACACACCAAAATTGGTGTATTTAATGTTGGGACTGTCCTCTATCAGAATGTCAAACCATTACAACTTTCCCGCAATCGGTTCTATGGGCTGCCATAGACTCCCAGTCGGAAGAAACGGAAGAATAATAATAATAATAGGAACGGGAACAGATACAATAGGTGCCTACGCACCTTCGGTGCTTGGCCCCTAATAAGAACGCGAACGGATACAATAGGTGCCTCCGCACCTTCGGTGCTTGGCCCCTAATAATAAGAAACGGAACAGATACAATAGGTGCCTCCGCACCTTCGGTGCTTGGCCCCTAATAATAATAAGAACCGGAACAAACACAATAGGTGCCTCCGCACCTTCGGTGCTTGGCCCCTAATAAGAACGGGAACAGATACAATAGGTGCCTACGCACCTTCGGTGCTTGGCCCCTAATAAGAACGCGAACGGATACAATAGGTGCCTCCGCACCTTCGGTGCTTGGCCCCTAATAATTAAAGCTGCAAGCAGCATTTATCGGGGTTCAAGCATTTAAGGCCTTTAAGCACATAAGCATTTAAGACATTAAGATTTATTTAGAAAGCTTTTAACCACTGAAATAATAGATGGAAAAGTCCATTTACAGCCAATACAGGCAAGCTTTTTAACAGTTATAGCGCCACCTATCGTCCGATCTTCATGAAATTTTACATGCTTGTTTAGAATGTTATGGCACATATGCTCACCAATTTTCGTGAAGTTCTGAGTTTTCGTTTAGGATTTATAAGCTTTTGAGTGCATTTTGCCACGCCCATTTTCTTTATGACCCAATATACCCATGCGAAAAATGCTAAAGTTCAACTTTTTTTTGATAATTATTTATCTAGAGAGTCCATAGAATTGTCCTAGACTTGTTTGGTTCCGATCGGGCGAAAAACCTAGGACTAGTTCGCAAAAGTAGGTTTTTAACATAATTATAAATATTTAATGAACGGTTTGATTGACAGCAATAGTTCTTGAGGCAAAGTTGTTCAGCATGAGCAGATCTATCAAATGATATGCATTTTGTGACAATAAGTGTAACACCACGTGATTACAGAGCCATTAAACTCGTTAGCGCCAACTAGTGGCCGATTTCTTTAAAAATTCTTACAGACCTCTAGGGGCTTGAGCCGAACATGCCCACTGAGTTTCGTTCTGATTGGCCTCCGTTAACCTTGTCTAATAGGTGCTCAAACTTCATTGGCCGATGGCGGCCATGTTTTTCGAGATACACCAATGTCCTCATAGACATACATGGCACCTTGGACCAAGACACTGCATACCAATTTTCAAGTCAATCGGACAAACGGTCAGGTGGTTATAGCCTGTTTTATGTTTTTTTAATGTTATAGCGCCACCATGTGGCTAATCACCACGATTTCTTTACTGTGACCTTAGATTGACCTCTTACACATGTGTACCAAGTTTGGTGAAGATAACTCATTTACTTCTGGAGTTATAG